>NC_069501.1:593179780-593536030 GCF_027579735.1 Bombina bombina
AAAACGGCAAAAAAACAAATAGCACGTTAGTTGCTGTATACTATAAGGATCATTATGAGAATCAAGAAAATTATCTCCACTCACATAAAACTGAAAAAAAACATTGCTCAATAGTAACAAGTGCATAATCCACAACCAGTGACAGTAAGACTTGTGAATACTTAGCACAAAGTGTGTAAGATATCTATGTCTTAGACAGACAATGCATGCACACTATCAAAACTTGTCGCAATAACAAGAAAACATCCAATTTCATATAACATACTGCAGCTTAAAAGATGATCGCCTCCTCAAGGTTAAACAAAAGTAAAATAATAAAATTACAGTAATATTATTGCCACTATAACATAGAAACTGCAATATCCTTCCTTAAAAATGTGTAGTTTTTTTTTTAGTGGAATGCCATGTGTTAAAAGACCTCACACCTACAGCTAAGTATTGTAATAAATTGATATGCAGATTCATTATATTTCTTCACGTGTAAATGCCAGTGATTTGACCATAGTAGCATGTGGAAAAATGTTTTTTTTCTTTTTTATTCTAAAAAGAAAGCATATTTGGCCCTTTAGTGCAGTGAATTTATCAATTAGTGCAGTGATGGTAAAACCTTTCATAAGTTTTCTACTAAGGGATAAAACTTGACAAAAAGATCATTTGAAAAAGTGAAGACAAAATTTAGCAAACCGTATTAAATTGACACTGAACCCAAAATGTTTCATTTGTGATTCAGATAGAGCATGCAATTTTAAGCAACTTTCCAATTTACTCCTATTATCACATTTTCTTCATTCTCTTGGTATCTTTATTTGAAATGCAAGAATGTAAGTTTAGATGCCGGCCCATTTTTGGTGAACAACCTGGATTGTTCTTGCCGATTGGTGGAAAAATTCATCCACCAATAAAAAAAAAAAATGCTGTCCACAGTTTCGAACCCAAAAAAAAAAAAAGCTTTCATACCTTCTTTTTCAAATAAAGATAGCAAGAGAATGAAGACAAATTGATAATAGGAGTAAATTAGAAAGTTGCTTAAAACTGGATGCTCTATGTGGGTTCAGTGTCCCTTTAATTAAAAAATTACATTGAATCTGCAATTCCAATGTTAAACACAGGATGGTGGTATAATCTGTGCCATGAAAATTTGTGAACTGTACTGCTTAAGAACCTAGGCCTGTACCTTGTGAGCCAAAACAATGGGACATATACATTTATAAAATTGCACTGAGTGCCACTCTTGGTAGGAAATACTACGCTGTACTTGCTAGCACCACGACAATCTGACATTGTAAGGAAGGCAAATGCATTCCATATTTACACAAACATTTTGTGCTTGGTATTCACAAGTTTAGATTAGCAGCTCTAAATGGTGTTTTTTTTTGTCTTCTGCATTCTCAAGGTTTGATAAATACTCAGTTTAATGTAATAACTTCTAATACAGTGACACAAAAGTTTAAAAATATTTATATCATCTAATAATTATTTTATCTGGGGTACACACAGCAAAGATAATTCAAATCACATTTAGTATGGCACCTTCAATTTGTTTTTTCCTCTCCCCCTCACCACTGCATATATATGAAATCGATAAATAACAGCACTTGCCATAGGAGGCATTTGAAGTAAAGCAATTGGTAGACATATCAGAATAACCCAGTTCAGTTGATAAAAATGACACTTTATTCTAGCATCTATATAGTTTAGAAGCAGAAAGGTGTGGCAGAACAGTTTATAATGGTTTACCTATGATAAAGCAACAGCTTCTGCTGGAATGTCTACAAATAATTTTAGGCTGATCCCCACTGGTGCAATTACTCATAAGATAGACTTTAGTTTATTAACAAAACATAACAGGGTAACCATTTCCTTCTGGAATGTTTCATTATTTTTGAAAACTGCAGGCTCCACAACAATGTCCAAATGCAAGATGCGTTAAGGTTTCCCACGTCAAATAGCTAACTTTTGGCATACAAACAAAACAAAAGAGAAAAGGGTATTTCATACTGCCAGCAATTAAAAAAAAAAAAAGAAGAGTCCAGCCCAGCACTTTACTATCATGAGGCATCGTGTTTGAGGATCATCCCATAAATACAAGAACTACAAAAGCCAAACTGTTCATATAATACAAGTAAGTTTAACCTTACAAACACAAGTCTTATATCCAGTCAGTCTGGCACTTCTTTTGTCAACTTGTAGGTGGTGTTGCTACAGAGTCATCTGTGAAAATTCATAACGATTCGTTCCATCCAAAGTATCTTGAATTTCCAACACTAGCTTTACGGTAACAGAGACAAACTCTGTCTTTCAGGCAGTTTTTTCCGACTGTGCATTGAGGGAAGATACCCACTAGACTGCATTTGCAGGTGTACCATTGTGAGTTACTGAGTTAATGTTTGGGCTATTGGCTTGCTGACTGAAGGTCCTGTGGGTGGAAGCTCCCACTTCAAAAACTTCATGAATAGCTTTGCGAAAGCAGTGAAAATTGTAGTCAATTAGACCTGTGCACAGAAAAAAAAAGTAGATTACATAGAAGCATGGTGTAGTCTTTGTAGTTGGTAAACTGCAACGGTCATTCATTGTAGTAAGACAAATGTAATCATTCAGTGTATGTCATATAAAATAAAAATATTATTCATTAGACTCAACAAGTTAACCCAACCCCCCCCCCCCCCCGCCAAAAAAAAATCTGTATATATCTAGCTGATTCTATATAACAATAAAATTGTATGTGCACATGCTTTTTCTTGTCTGTGAGCATCAAATTTTCTTTTTGATTCAGTTACATCACGTTCTTTTGTAGGTGCCCCACTCTTCTGCCACAATACAGGACTGTGAAGGACCTCATATGAGGATGTATATTTTTTTCCCTTGAGACAGAATGATTCAATTATATATTCCCCCAATAAAGTACATACTGTGAAGTTGCTTAAGAGAAGAGACACCATTTGAACAATGGATTTTCTCTATAGAAAATCCTGTCCCCCTCCAGTGTCTCCTTTTTAATTTTTTTTAAACTTTGCAACATCTTTTGAATAGTAAAATTAATTAAATACTTCTGTATCCCTGTGATACTACAAGAGCGTTTCTGAAATCCAGTCCTCAGGACCTTTAACAGGCCAGAAATTCTAGAGCACACGTGAAATAATCAGTTAACCCATCAGCTGATTATGTCACATGCTCTTGTAAAGATACAATGAATAGCTGGCCTTTTACGGGTCTTGAGGACTGGAGTTGGGAAACACTGTACTAGAACAGGATTAATGTATTACAATGATAAAAAAAATAATACTAAGAAGAGTATAAAGGCAATATTAAACCATGGGTCACAACAACAAAATATTAAAAGGACATTAAACACTGATATTGTTGTAATATTTAATGTATAATTATTTGTAGTAAAACAACTTTGCAATATAAATTTTATTCCCTTTTCCTGGAATTTATTTTTGAAAACTGTGGGCTTTCTAATTACTTCAACAATTGGAAATGCAAACTCAAGACTTTGCAAACCTAACACCGGTAAATTCCACACAACCATTGTTTGCAGTCTCCTAACTCAAGTTACAACACAGCAGCACTCATTTCTTTATGGAGACTAAAATGTTACTTATTTAATCAATATTGAAATAACTAATAAATTATAAGCGCATAGAAAACTGCTGCAATCAAAGACTAAGCAACAGTATGCTCACCTTTTCTTTCAAAACTTTCTTCTCTAAGAATACATACAAGTGATAGAAATTTTGTAACTTCTTTTAAATAAAGAACAGTTGTGTTGTTTAGTTTGATGATTGCCATTGATTCCTTATCATAGGCAGTTCCATTACAGTCTGCATGCAAGCTGCAGGAGAATAAAAAAAATAAAAAATTAGTAACTAATGTCAAAGGTAAAAAAAACAAAAACAAAACACATTTAAAGTGATTGCATTTTTTTTTTTTTCTGAAATAATTTTATTGAGGTTTTGCGATAAGGAATAACATACAATGGTAGCCTTGTAACAATAAAGATAGGTGTATCATTATGCAGTAAACATTGTCGTATATAAAACAAAAAATAAAAAGAATCATAAATTAAAAAGAGACATAATGTATAACAACAAATATGCTTCTCAAACCTCCATTTTCTGAATACAATAGCTTAATTGGTTGGTTAGTTGGATGGCCCCTTATGGGCCTTTTAAGCACCAGGAACTGAAAAGGCATATCGTAACCAAATTGGTAGCCACTTATGGGCTTTCAAATAGCCAATAACAATCAGCGGGTAAGCACCGCTCTAAATATGAGTTATTGGACTAGAGTAATATACGTTTAACCAGAGAGGGAAGAGGGATTAGCAATTAACTATAGGATAATCAATGTAATCTGTGGTCCCTAAGGATCTCTGCCACACTTGCAAAACTAAGGGTATATTGCAATGAATGAGGGAAACTGCACACAAATAGATGCATGGTTGTATGGACTGTATACCTATCTTAAGGTCAAGAGCCTCATGTATTAATAAATGTATAAAGGAAGACTGGGCTAAAATTATAGATTAAGGTTGACTAACAAATGCAACTTCCGTGTAGACTATGCTGAGCGTACAAAGAACTATAAACCAACAATGCAGCTCTTTTACAAGACAGACGTGAAGATTAGAGCTATATATTGTTGACAACTACATCTGAAATGTGTATTAGAGGGGATAGTGCCTTATACATTGGCTAAATCACATAGACTTCTAAAGTGTTGAGAAAGGGAGTAGAATTGTGTTGCTTATGCCGGCCATGCTCCATAATCTTGCATACGCAGGGATCAAGATATAGAATTATAGCTAACTATAAATAATCTCAAACATATGGATGAAAATGGAGTGACAAAACTGTATAAGTATTTCAAACCAGAAGATCTTCATTTAAGCAAAAGTAGAAGGTGTCTAATAGCAACACAGCCCTTTTAAATGAGAATGAAAATACAGTTATACCCCGCTCATACAGCGGGTTAGGGACCGGAGCCCCGCTGTAAAGTGAAAACCGCCTTAAAGTGAAACAAGACAGTTTGAGCTTTCTTTTCACTTGCCAGTGTGTTTAAAAACTTGAAAACTTGTTTTAACCAATATAAATTAGTGGTGCAATAGTGCTATGTTTAGTTTAACACTAGCACAGCACAGTATTCAATAAATACTGTACCTGTAAAATAGTGACAATTACTGTAGTAAAATGTGCCAGACTATAGCACTGAGACACAGATTGCACTGTAATGCTGTAAAAAGGGTGAATTGCACATAACAAAATGGTGCCAGTCACTTTTCTCACAATCTCACAATGATTACAGCACTGTTTCAAAATCCTTGGAGGTTGAACTTCAGCTCCACAAAGCGCTGTATTAGCGAAGCGCTGTAAAGTGAGGTATACCTGTAAAGTCTGTTGCATCCAGGCACACAACTATTGACCATAAATACATAAGCCTTAAATCAAATACCTGAGCATTGGGGCGATTTAGAGTCTAAGAGAGCATGGGAAAGCTTGTAAGTTTAGTTCATAGGAATGTGTATACTGTGGTTTCTTATGGTAGAGGAAATACACTGAGTGTATCTTGGCTACTATTGCTGAATGCAGATAAGGGAGAGGAGTTGAGATAGGAGGTGAATGTAAATTCAAAAAGTTTTGGGAGATTTAAATAAGTAAGAAATGTCCCCCCTTAGTAGCTCCCAATCTTTTGTGAACAACAACTCTCTATAGTTTAGTGCTATAACCCTGCTCACAGAATTAAAGACATGAAGTGAAATATAGTACAGCATTCCCTCCAAAAACTAGAATAAATTGTGTGCTAAAGTAAATGCGATATTGAAACAGAGGTGTATACTCTTATATCCAACTAAAGAGTAACTAAATAGATTGTACAAGCTGTAATAGCCCTTTTCTGTGATTTCTGAGTAGAGAGACTCAATGTATAGTTAGCTCTAAAGGTACAGATATTTATGGAACATTAACGTATTTCTTCTGACAGGTTATATATATCCTATATAATAAAACGCCAAGTGTGTTTGTCCGAAGCTGTCATGCGCAGTAGAGACAGCACGAGGACAAACACACCTGGCCTTTGAGAGTCCCTACTCCCTAGCTGATCTGCAGCCGCGGCAGAAGTGGGCGTGGCCATCGTGAAGGGGGCATGGTCATGCGTGGATGTCCGTGAAAGGGGCGTGGCCGGGTGCGCGATAGAGAGGGGGAGAGAGAGACAGCAAAAGAGAGAGGGGGGAGAGAGACAGCAAAAGAGAGAGGGGGGAAGAGGGCGCAAAAGAGGGGGAGAACGCAAAAGGGAGAGGGGGAGAGAGACAGCAAAAGAGAGAGGGGGAGAGAGACAGCAAAAGAGAGAGGGGGAGAGAGACAGCAAAAGAGAGAGGGGGGGGAGAGAGAGCAAAAGAGAGAGGGGGGGAGAGAGAGCAAAAGAGAGGGGGGGGGGAGAGAGCAAAAGAGAGGGGGGGGAGAGAGAGCAAAAGAGAGGGGGGGAGAGAGAGAGAGAGCAAAAGAGAGGGGGGGGAGAGAGAGAGAGAGCAAAAGAGAGAGGGGGAGAGAGAGAGAGCAAAAGAGAGAGGGGGAGAGAGAGAGAGAGCAAAAGAGAGAGGGGGGAGAGAGAGAGCAAAAGAGAGAGGGGGAGAGAGAGAGAGAGCAAAAGAGAGAGGGGGAGAGAGAGAGAGAGCAAAAGAGAGAGGGGGAGAGAGAGAGAGAGCAAAAGAGAGAGGGGGAGAGAGAGAGCAAAAGAGAGAGGGGGAGAGAGAGAGCAAAAGAGAGAGGGGGAGAGAGAGAGAGAGCAAAAGAGAGAGGGGAGAGAGAGAGCAAAAGAGAGAGGGGGAGAGAGAGAGCAAAAGAGAGAGGGGGAGAGAGAGAGCAAAAGAGAGAGGGGGAGAGAGAGAGCAAAAGAGAGATGGGGAGAGAGAGAGCAAAAGAGAGAGGGGGAGAGAGAGAGCAAAAGAGAGAGGGGGAGAGAGAGAGAGCAAAAGAGAGAGGGGGAGAGAGAGAGCAAAAGAGAGAGGGGGAGAGAGAGAGCAAAAGAGAGAGGGGGAGAGAGAGCAAAAGAGAGGGGGGAGAGAGAGAGAGAGCGCGCGCAAGAGAGAGGGGGAAGGACAGAGCGCAAGGGGTGGGACCGCTGTACTGCAAAAAATGGCCCGTGTGAATATATATATAAAACACAAAGTAAGTAGGGTGAATCGAACTAAAAACCAGGACTCTCAATTAAACATCAGCCCAAAAACTGTCTTCCTTGACAGATGGAGAGCTATAAGGAAAAATGAGACAAACCCCATATTTGGGTTTAAATATTACATAGTGTCCAGAATAGTGTGATTGTCCAAAAGAAGACCTTGGTGATAATTCCTCTATCTGAGCAGAGTGAGTAGCAGCCAGTAATTTAACCCCATAGCTAGGTATGACACCAAAGAGTCAACTTTTTCTTACGGCAATCTGCAAAGTATATTGAGACTGTCCACGTTGGGGTAAGTTTACCCAATCCCTCTTCGGGTGTGACTGAACCTGCTACTGATATCAGAAGGGCTCATAATGGAGAATCTGAAAAAAGGGTGCCGTCGAGAGCGCTCCCCGAGGCAAATATGAGCCGCTAGAGATGAAGATTGCAGGTGAGTATAAAAGATCAGTGTCGCATCTGACCCTGCTAGCGAGGGACCCACAGCAAAAACATAATTTATGCTTACCTGATAAATTCCTTTCTTCTGTAGTGTGATCAGTCCACGGGTCATCATTACTTCTGGGATATTACTCCTCCCCAACAGGAAGTGCAAGAGGATTCACCCAGCAGAGCTGCATATAGCTCCTCCCCTCTACGTCACTCCCAGTCATTCGACCAAGGACCAACGAGAAAGGAGAAACCAAGGGTGTAGTGGTGACTGGAGTATAATTTAAAAAATATTTACCTGCCTTAAAAAACAGGGCGGGCCGTGGACTGATCACACTACAGAAGAAAGGAATTTATCAGGTAAGCATAAATTATGTTTTCTTCTGTTAAGTGTGATCAGTCCACGGGTCATCATTACTTCTGGGATACCAATACCAAAGCAAAAGTACACGGATGACGGGAGGGATAGGCAGGCTCTTTATACAGAAGGAACCACTGCCTGAAGAACCTTTCTCCCAAAAATAGCCTCCGAGGAAGCAAAAGTGTCAAATTTGGAAAATTTGGAAAAAGTATGAAGCGAAGACCAAGTTGCAGCCTTGCAAATCTGTTCAACAGAGGCCTCATTCTTAAAGGCCCAAGTGGAAGCCACAGCTCTAGTAGAATGAGCTGTAATTCTTTCAGGAGGCTGCTGTCCAGCAGTCTCATAGGCTAAACGAATTATGCTACGAAGCCAAAAAGAAAGAGAGGTAGCAGAAGCCTTTTGACCTCTTCTCTGACCAGAGTAAACGACAAACAGGGGAGATGTTTGTCGAAATTCCTTAGTTGCCTGTAAGTAAAACTTTAGGGCACGAACTACATCCAGATTGTGCAGAAGACGTTCCTTCTTCGAAGAAGGATTTGGACACAAAGAAGGAACAACAATCTCTTGATTGATATTCCTGTTAGTGACTACCTTAGGTAAGAACCCAGGTTTAGTGCGCAGAACTACCTTATCCGAATGAAAAATCAAATAAGGAGAATCACAATGTAAGGCTGATAACTCAGAGACTCTTCGAGCCGAGGAAATAGCCATTAAAAATAGAACTTTCCAAGATAACAACTTTATATCAATGGAATGGAGGGGTTCAAACGGAACATCCTGTAAAACGTTAAGAACAAGGTTTAAACTCCATGGCGGAGCAACAGTTTTAAACACAGGCTTAATCCTGGCCAAAGCCTGACAAAAAGCCTGAACGTCTGGCACTTCTGACAGACGTTTGTGAAACAGAATGGACAGAGCTGAGATCTGTCCCTTTAATGAACTAGCAGATAAACCCTTTTCTAAACCTTCTTGTAGAAGAGACAATATCCTAGGAATCCTAACCTTACTCCAAGAGTAACCTTTGGATTCACACCAATATAGGTATTTACGCCATATCTTATGGTAAATCTTTCTGGTAACAGGCTTCCTAGCCTGTATTAAGGTGTCAATAACTGACTCAGAAAACCCACGTCTTGATAAAATCAAACGTTCAATTTCCAAGCAGTCAGCTTCAGAGAAGTTAGATTTTGATGTTTGAAAGGACCCTGTATCAGGAGATCCTGTTTCAGAGGTAGAGACCAAGGTGGACAGGATGACATGTCCACCAGGTCTGCATACCAAGTCCTGCGTGGCCATGCAGGTGCTATTAGAATCACTGATGCTCTCTCCTGTTTGATTCTGGCAATCAATCGAGGAAGCATCGGGAAGGGTGGAAACACATAAGCCATCGTGAAGTCCCAAGGTGCTGTCAGGGCATCTATTAGGACTGCTCCTGGATCCCTGGATCTGGACCCGTAACGAGGAAGCTTGGCGTTCTGTCGAGACGCCATGAGATCTATCTCTGGTTTGCCCCAACGTCGAAGTATTTGGGCAAAGACCTCCGGATGAAGTTCCCACTCCCCCGGATGAAAAGTCTGACGACTTAAGAAATCCGCCTCCCAGTTCTCCATTCCCGGGATGTGGATTGCTGACAGGTGGCAAGAGTGAAACTCTGCCCTGCGAATTATCTTTGATACTTCCATCATTGCTAGGGAGCTCCTTGTCCCTCCCTGATGGTTGATGTAAGCTACAGTCGTGATGTTGTCCGACTGAAACCTGATGAACCCCCGAGTTGTCAACTGGGGCCAAGCCAGGAGGGCATTGAGAACTGCTCTCAATTCCAGAATGTTTATTGGCAGGAGACTCTCCTCCTGACTCCATTGTCCCTGAGCCTTCAGAGAATTCCAGACGGCACCCCAACCTAGAAGGCTGGCGTCTGTTGTTATAATTGTCCAGTCTGGTCTGCTGAATGGCATCCCCCTGGACAGATGTGGCCGAGAAAGCCACCATAGAAGAGAATTTCTGGTCTCTTGATCCAGATTCAGAGAAGGGGACAAGTCTGAGTAATCCCCATTCCACTGACTTAGCATGCATAGTTGCAGTGGTCTGAGGTGTAAGCGAGCAAATGGCACTATGTCCATTGCCGCTACCATTAAGCCGATTACCTCCATGCATTGAGCCACTGACGGGTGTTGAATGGAATGAAGGGTGCGGCAAGCACTTTGAAGTCTTGTTAACCTGTCCTCTGTCAGGTAAATCTTCATTTCTACAGAATCTATAAGAGTCCCCAGGAAGGGAACTCTTGTGAGTGGAACGAGTGAACTTTTCTTTTCGTTCACCTTCCATCCATGTGACCTTAGAAAAGCCAGTACTAACTCTGTATGAGACTTGGCAGTTTGAAAGCTTGAAGCTTGTATCAGAATGTCGTCTAGGTACAAAGCTACCGAAATTCCCCGCGGTCTTAGTACCGCCAGAAGAGCACCTAGAACCTTTGTGAAGATTCTTGGAGCTGTAGCCAATCCGAATGGAAGAGCTACAAACTGGTAATGCCTGTCTAGAAAGGCAAACCTTAGATACCGGTAATGATCTTTGTGAATCGGTATGTGAAGGTAAGCATCCTTTAAATCCACTGTGGTCATGTACTGACCTTCTTGGATCATGGGTAAAATTGTCCGAATAGTCTCCATTTTGAATGATGGAACTCTTAGGAATTTGTTTAGGATCTTTAAATCCAGGATTGGTCTGAAAGTTCCCTCTTTTTTGGGAACCACAAACAGATTTGAGTAAAACCCCTGTCCCTGTTCCGACCGTGGAACTGGATGGATTACTCCCATTAACAATAGTTCTTGTATGCAGCGTAGAAACGCTTCTTTCTTTGTTTGGTTTGTTGACAACCTTGACAGATGAAATCTCTCTCTTGGAGGAGAGTATTTGAAGTCCAGAAGGTATCCCTGAGATATTATCTCTAGCGCCCAGGGATCCTGGACATCTCTTGCCCAAGCCTGGGCGAAGAGAGAAAGTCTGCCCCCCACTAGATCCGATCCCGGATCGGGGGCCCTCAATTCATGCTGTTTTAGGGGCAGCAGCAGGTTTCCTGGCCTGCTTGCCCTTGTTCCAGGACTGGTTAGGTCTCCAGCCTTGTCTGTAGCAAGTACCAGATCCTTCTTGTTTTGGAGCAGTGGAAGTTGATGCTGCTCCTGCTTTGAAATTCCGAAAGGAACGAAAATTAGACTGTCTAGCCTTAGATTTGGCTTTGTCTTGAGGCAGGGCGTGGCCCTTACCTCCTGTAATGTCAGCGATAATTTCTTTCAAACCGGGCCCAAATAAGGTCTGTCCCTTGAAAGGTATATTAAGTAATTTGGACTTAGAAGTTACATCAGCTGACCAGGATTTTAGCCACAGTGCTCTACGCGCCTGAATGGCGAATCCGGAATTCTTAGCCGTAAGTTTAGTTAAATGTACTACGGCTTCCGAAATGAATGAATTAGCTAGCTTAAGTATTCTAAGCCTGTCCGAAATGTCGTCCAGCGTAGCTGAACTAAGGTTCTCTTCTAGAGACTCAATCCAGAATGCCGCTGCAGCCGTGACCGGCGCAATGCATGCAAGGGGTTGCAATATAAAACCTTGTTGAACAAACATTTTCTTAAGGTAACCCTCTAACTTTTTATCCATTGGATCTGAAAAGGCACAGCTATCCTCTACCGGGATAGTGGTACGCTTAGCTAAAGTAGAAACTGCTCCCTCCACCTTAGGGACCGTTTGCCATAAGTCCCGTGTGGCAGTGTCTATTGGAAACATCTTTCTAAATATCGGAGGGGGTGAAAACGGCACACCGGGTCTATCCCACTCCTTAGTAATAATTTCAGTTAGTCTCTTAGGTATAGGAAAAACGTCAGTACTTGTTGGTACAGCAAAATATTTATCCAACCTACACATTTTCTCTGGTATTGCAACTGTGTTACAATCATTCAGGGCCGCTAACACCTCCCCTAGTAATACACGGAGGTTTTCCAGCTTAAATTTAAAATTTGAAATATCTGAATCCAATCTGTTTGGATCAGAACCGTCAGCCGCAGAACGAAGCTCTCCGTCCTCATGTTCTGCAAGTTGTGACGCAGTATCTGACATGGCCCTAGCATTATCAGCGCACTCTGTTCTCACCCCAGAGTGATCACGCTTGCCTCTTAGTTCTGGTAATTTAGCCAAAACCTCAGTCATAACAGTAGCCATATCTTGTAATGTTATTTGTAATGGCCGCCCAGATGTACTGGGCGCCACCATATCGCGCACCTCCCGAGCGGGAGATGCAGGTACTGTCACGTGAGGCGAGTTAGTCGGCATAACTCTCCCCTCGTTGTTTGGTGAAATTTGTTCAATTTGTACAGATTGACTTTTATTTAAAGTAGCATCAATACAGTTAGTACATAAATTTCTATTGGGCTCCACCTTGGCGTTGGCACAAATAGTACAGGTCTCATCCTCTGAATCAGACATGTTTAACACACTAGCAAATAAACTTGCAACTTGGAAATATTATTCAAGTAAAACACAATGAAAAAACGTACTGTGCTTTAAGAAGCACTGAAAGATATATAACAGTTGAAATCAATAAACTTTGAAAAACAAAAAACAATTTAGCAAAGGTTTGTTCCCATTAGCAAAGAAAAACTAACCCTGATGGCATATAAAAGTTAAAGAATAAACGTTTTTTATCACAGTCAACTATAATCTCACAGCTCTGTTAGATTACTTCCCTCAAACAAGCTTTGAAGACCCCTGAGTTCTGTAGAGATAAACCGGAACATGCAGGAAAAAACAATGAGCTTCTGACTGAAATTTTTGATGCGTAGCAAAAGCGCCAAAAAAAGGTCCCTCCCCCTCACACACAACAGTGAGAGAGATCAGTAAACTGTCATAATTAGATCAAGCAACTGCCAAGTGGAAAAATAGTGCCCAGACATTTTATTCACCCAGTACCTCAGAAAATGAAAACGATTTTACATTCCAGCAAAAACGTTTAACATAAATTAAGAGTTATTAAAAAACCTGTTGCTTTGCAATTAGGCTAAAGTCTTATATACACAGTGTAATTCCAGTGAAGTACCATTCCCCAGAATACTCAAATGTTAAATATACATACATGATATTATGTCGGTATGGCAGGATTTTCTCATCAATTCCATTGTCAGAAAATAAAAACTGCTACATACCTCTTTGCAGATTAAACTGCCCGCTGTCCCCTGATCTGAAGTTTACCTCTCCTCAGATGGCCGAGAAACAGCAATATGATCTTAACAACTCCGGCTAAAATCATAGTAAAAACTCTGGTAGATTCTTCTTCAAACTCGACCAGAGAAGGAATAACACACTCCGGTGCTATTAAAAAATAACAAACTTTTGATTGAAGAAATAAAACTAAATAAAATCACCATAGTCCTCTCACACATCCTATCTAGTCGTTGTGTGCAAGAGAATGACTGGGAGTGACGTAGAGGGGAGGAGCTATATGCAGCTCTGCTGGGTGAATCCTCTTGCACTTCCTGTTGGGGAGGAGTAATATCCCAGAAGTAATGATGACCCGTGGACTGATCACACTTAACAGAAGAAAATTAGGTCTCCGGTCATCACCGGAGCCCTAGTTAAAACAATACGGCACATCAGGTGTTTGATCACAGCCACCCACGCATGAAGCCGCTTCTCCTCAGGTGTTCTCTCAATCCCTAGAGAGATATTGACAAATGCGTCTTCCAAGCCTCCACTTCTTTGGTACAGGGTATTAACTTCCTGCAGTTCCATGGGCGGTATCTCCCGCGGAGCAGGAGTAAGCAGAGTAGACTCAGCTGAAAGGAGGTCGTGAGCAGTTATGCTGAAAGTAATGTTCAAATGCGATCGCCAATTGTAAATCCATAGACGGCTCCACGTGAGGGCGAATTCTCGTGGCAGACATTAGGTGCTCCAAATTATTATCCATTTTCTGGGCTAGCGCAACCAGGAGGGCCTGTATTTCGTTATGTGATATCACATCCATATTGACAAGTGGTTGTACCCCCTCCTATTAGCAGTGAAATGGCTCTGCTTTACCCAGCAGGGGGGGGGGGGTATGCTGATGGTAGAAGGCAGCCACCGTGCCTGTCCAGACAGCTTAAGAGACGGTTCCTTAATTACAGACTGCACAAAATATATATCATTCGGTTCCAATTGGAAAGTGGATAATTAGTATACCAACTATATAAGGCCTAGAGCTTCTGAGTTTCATGTCTGGACATGGCGGCTGCTAGGACACGCCCCCCGTGATTGTAAATTTTAATGAATAAGTGCCCGGTATCTAAAAATAATTTTAAAAATCAAGGGCACTTTAATTAAACTTTACAATGATGCTTCTTTTGCATTATGGAAAACAGACCGCCGATCCTCCACCCGCAGCTCCTGCTGTAGTTAGCACAGTGGCTTCCTTTAATCATTGCATGCCCTCTTTGGTGTCCATTTTATGGGGCACGCAAGGATTGGAGAAAGACAGATTCCTCATTGATATGCTAATGAAAGCGGGAGAGGAGATGCGGGTGGAGAATCGGCGGTCTGTTTTCCAAAATGCAAAGGTAAGTATTTTTAAAAAGGTTCATTGTAAAGTTAAAAGTGAATGTAAAAGTTGAATGAATGAGTGCCCATTTTTTTAAAAATACTATTAAAAAACAGGGGCATTTTAATTAAACTTTACATTGCAGCGTTTTTTTGGGGGTTTTTTTTTTTAAATACTTACCTTTTTCTTTAGGAAATCCAGAGCTGCTATCTTCCACCCGCAGCTCCTCTGTACTTAGTACCGCAATGACAAAACCAGCTTCCTCCAATCATGGCGTGCACCCCAAGGCATCCAGCTCGTGATGCCGCACAACGATTGTCGGAAGCCGGTTTCGTCATCAATATGCCAAGTACAGCAGGAGAAGCGGGCAGAGGATCGCCAGTCTGGTTTCATAAAGAAAAAAGGTATTTTTAAAAAAACGCTTCAATGTAAATTTTAAGGAATGAAAGTGACCCTGTTTTTAATAGTATTTTTAAAAAATGGGCACTCATTGATTCAAATTTACATTCTCTTTAAAAGAAAACAAGTACAGCTGCAGCACATTCATTTCAGCAGTTTTGTTTTAGAAAATTCTCTACAGTCCATGTTAAATAAAAATATAAAATTATAGCTGATAAATCTTAAAGCATTTAGCAACATTTCAGTATTGCGTGTTTTAGGTCTTGCTTTGAAGGCATTACAAATGGTGGCAGCTGAAAAACAGAATTTATGCTTACCTGATAAATTACTTTCTCCAACGGTGTGTCTGGTCCACGGCGTCATCCTTACTTGTGGGAATATCTCTTCCCCAACAGGAAATGGCAAAGAGTCCCAGCAAAGCTGGCCATATAGTCCCTCCTAGGCTCCGCCCATCCCAGTCATTCAACCGACGGACACGAGGAAAAAAAAAAGGAGAAACTATAGGGTGTCGTGGTGACTGTAGTTAGAGAAAATAATTCATTGGACCTGATTAAAAAACCAGGGCGGGCCGTGGACCGGACACACCGTTGGAGAAAGTAATTTATCAGGTAAGCATAAATTCTGTTTTCTCCAACATTGGTGTGTCCGGTCCACGGCGTCATCCTTACTTGTGGGAACCAATACCAAAGCTTTAGGACACGGATGAAGGGAGGGAGCAAATCAGGTTACCTAAACGGAAGGCACTACGGCTTGCAAAACCTTTCACCCAAAAATAGCCTCCGAAGAAGCAAAAGTATCAAATTTGTAAAATTTGGCAAAAGTGTGCAGTGAAGACCAAGTCCCTGCCTTACATATCTGATCAACAGAAGCCTCGTTCTTGAAGGCCCATGTGGAAGCTACAGCCCTAGTGGAGTGAGCTGTGATTCTTTCAGGAGGCTGCCGTCCGGCAGTCTCATAAGCCAATCGGATGATGCTTTTAAGCCAAAAGGAAAGAGAGAGGTAGAAGTTGCTTTTTGACCTCTCCTTTTACCAGAATAGACGACAAACAGAGAAGAACTTTGTCTGAACTCTTTTGTAGCTTCTAAGTAGAATTTTAGAGCACGGACTACATCTAAGTTGTGTAGCAAACGTTCCTTCTTTGAAACTGGATTCGGACACAAAGAAGGTACAACTATCTCCTGATTAATATTTTTGTTGGAAACAACCTTTGGTAGAAAACCAGGCTTAGTACGCAAAACAACCTTATCTGAATGGAACACCAGATAGGGTGGAGTACACTGTAGAGCGGATAACTCAGAAACTCTTATAGCAGAAGAAATAGCAACCAAAAATAAAACTTTCCAAGATAACAACTTAATATCTATGGAATGTAAAGGTTCAAACGGAACCCCTTGAAGAACTGAAAGAACTAGATTTAAACTCCAGGGAGGAGTCAAAGGTCTGTAAACAGGCTTGATCCTAACCAAAGCCTGAACAAATGCTTGAACATCTGGCACAACTGCCAGTCGTTTGTGTAGTAGGACAGATAAAGCAGAGATCTGTCCCTTTAGAGAACTCGCAGATAATCCTTTATCCAAACCTTCTTGTAGAAAGGAAAGAATCCTAGGAATCTTTATCTTATCCCATGGGAATCCCTTGGATTCACACCAGCAGATATATCTTTTCCATATTTTATGGTAAATCTTTCTAGTTACCGGTTTTCTGGCTTGAACCAGAGTATCTATCGGAATCTGAAAACCCACGCTTTGATAGAATCAAGCGTTCAATCTCCAAGCCGTCAGCTGGAGGGAGACCAGATTTGGATGTTCGAATGGACCCTGAACAAGAAGGTCCTGTCTCAAAGGTAGCTTCCATGGTGGAACCGATGACATATTCACCAGGTCTGCATACCAAGTCCTGCGTGGCCACGCAGGAGCTATCAAGATCACCGAGGCCCTCTCCTGTTTGATCCTGGCTACCAGCCTGGGGATGAGAGGAAACGGTGGAAACACATACGCTAGGTTGAAGGTCCAAGGCGCTACTAGTGCATCCACTAGAGTCGCCTTGGGATCCCTGGATCTGGACCCGTAGCAAGGAACCTTGAAGTTCTGACGAGACGCCATCAGATCCACATCTGGAATGCCCCATAGTTGCGTCAACTGGGCAAAGATCTCCGGGTGGAGTTCCCACTCCCCCGGATGGAATGTCTGACGACTCAAATAATCCGCTTCCCAGTTTTCCACACCTGGAATGTGGATCGCAGATAGGTGGCAGGAGTGATTCTCCGCCCATTGTATTATTTTGGTCACTTCTTTCATCGCCAGGGAACTCCTTGTTCCCCCCTGATGATTGAGATACGCAACAGTCGTCATGTTGTCTGATTGGAATCTTATGAATCTGGCCTTTGCTAGTTGAGGCCAAGCCCTGAGAGCATTGAATATCGCTCTTAGTTCCAGAATGTTTATCGGGAGAAGAGACTCTTCCCGAGACCACAGTCCCTGAGCTTTCAGGGATTCCCAGACCACGCCCCAGCCCACTAGGCTGGCGTCGGTCGTGACAATGACCCACTCTGGACTGCGGAAGCTCATTCCCTGGAATAGGTGATCCTGAGTTAGCCACCAACGGAGTGAGTCTCTGGTCTTCTGATCTACTTGAATCACTGGAGACAAGTCTGTATAGTCCCCATTCCACTGTTTCAGCATGCACAGTTGTAATGGTCTTAGATGAATTCGCGCAAAAGGAACTATGTCCATTGCTGCAACCATCAATCCTACTACTTCCATGCACTGAGCTACGGAAGGACGAGGAATAGAATGAAGAACTTGACAAGCGTTTAGAAGTTTTGACTTTCTGACTTCTGTCAAGAAAATCCTCATTTCTAAGGAATCTATTATTGTTCCCAAGAAGGGAACTCTTGTCGACGGAGACAGGGAACTTTTTTCTATGTTCACCTTCCATCCGTGAGATCTGAGAAAGGCCAGAACGATGTCTGAGTGAGCCTTTGCCTTTGAAAGAGACGCTTGTACTAGAATGTCGTCCAAGTACGGTACTACTGCAATGCCCCTTGGTCTTAGAACCGCTAGAAGGGATCCGAGTACCTTTGTGAAAATCCTTGGAGCAGTGGCTAACCCGAATGGGAGGGCCACAAACTGGTAATGTTAGTCCAGAAAGGTGAACCTTAGGAACTGATGATGTTCTTTGTGGATAGGAATATGTAGATACGCATCCTTTAGATCCACGGTAGTCATAAATTGACCTTCCTGAATTGTGGGTAGAATCGTTCGAATGGTTTCCATCTTGAACGATGGTACTCTGAGAAATTTGTTTAGGATCTTTAAATCCAGGATTGGTCTGAAAGTTCCCTCTTTTTTGGGAACTACAAACAGATTTGAGTAAAATCCCATTCCTTGTTCCGCCGTTGGAACTGGGTGTATCACTCCCATCTTTAACAGGTCTTCTACACAATGTAAGAATGCCTGTCTCTTTATTTGGTTTGAGGATAAGTGAGACATGTGGAACCTTCCCCTTGGGGGTAGTTCCTTGAATTCCAGAAGATAACCCTGAGAAACTATTTCTAGCGTCCAGGGATCCTGAACATCTCTTGCCCAAGCCTGAGCAAAGAGAGAGAGAGAGAGAGAGAGAGTCTGCCCCCCACTAGATCTGGTCCCGGATCGGGGGCTACTCCTTCATGCTGTTTTGTTAGCAGCGGCAGGCTTCTTGGCCTGCTTACCCTTGTTCCAGCCTTGCATCGGCCTATCTTGTGGGAGGGCGTGGCCCTTTCCCCCAGCGATGTCTGAGATAATCTCTTTCAATTCTGGCCCAAAGAGAGTTTTACCCTTGAAGGGGATATTAAGCAATTTTGTCTTGGATGATACATCCGCTGACCAAGACTTTAGCCAAAGCGCTCTGCGCGCCACAATTGCAAACCCTGAATTTTTCGCTGCTAATCTAGTTATTTGCAAAGCGGCATCTAAAATAAAAGAGTTAGCCAACTTAAGTGCGTGAACTCTGTCCATAACCTCCTCATATGGAGTCTCTCTACTGAGCGACTTTTCTAGTTCCTCGAACCAGAACCACGCTGCTGTAGTGACAGGAACAATGCACAAAATGGGTTGAAGAAGGTAACCTTGCTGTACAAAAATCTTTTTAAGCAAACCCTCCAATTTTTTATCCATAGGATCTTTGAAAGCACAATTATCCTCGATAGGAATAGTAGTGCGTTTGTTTAGAGTAGAAACTGCCCCCTCGACCTTAGGGACTGTCTGCCATAAGTCCTTTCTGGGGTCGACCATAGGAAATAATTTCTTAAATATAGGAGGGGGAACAAAAGGTATGCCGGGCTTCTCCCATTCCTTATTCACTATGTCCGCCACCCGCTTGGGTATAGGAAAAGCGTCGGGGTGCACCAGAACCTCTAGGAACTTGTCCATCTTGCATAATTTTTCTGGAATGACCAGGTTGTCACAATCATCCAGAGTAGATAACACCTCCTTAAGCAGTGAACAGAGATGTTCTAATTTAAATTTAAATGTCACAACATCAGGTTCAGCCTGTTGGGAAATTTTTCCTGAATCTGAAATTTCCCCATCTGACAAAACCTCCCTCATGGCCCCTTCAGATTGGTGTGAGGGTATGACAGAACAATTATCATCAGCGCCCTCCTGCTCTTCAGTGTTTAAAACAGAGCAAATCACGCTCTCTCTGATATGCAGGCATTTTGGATAAAATATTTGCTATGGAGTTATCCATTACAGCCGTCAATTGTTGCATGGTAATAAGCATTGGCGCGCTAGAAGTACTAGGGGCCTCCTGCGTGGGCAAAACTGGTGTAGACACAGAAGGAGATGATGTCGAACCATGTCTCCTCCCTTCATCTGATGAATCATCTTGGGCAACTTCATTATCTGTGACAGTACTGTCCTTACTTTGTTTGGACGCTTTGGCACAATTATCACATAATTTAGAAGGGGGAGACACATTGACTTTCATACATATAGAACATAGCTTATCTGAAGGCACAGACATGTTAAACAGGCTTAAACTTGTCAGTAAAACACAAAAAAAACGTTTTAAAACAAAACCGTTACTGTCTCTTTAAATTTTAAACAGAGCACACTTTATTACTGAATATGTGAAAAAATATGAAGGAATTGTTCAAAATTTACCAAATTTTCACCACAGTGTCTTAAAGCATTAAAAGTATTGCACACCAATTTTCAGAGCTTTAACCCTTAAAATAACGAAACCGGTTACAGTTTTAACCCCTCTACAGTCCCAGCTACAGCCTTTGCTGCGACTCTACCAAGCCCAGAGGGGAATACGATACCAAATGACGCCTTCTAGGAACTTTTCCAACTATTTTCGGGTCCTCACACATGCATCTGCATGTCTTGCTCTCAAAAACAACTGTGCAGTAATGGCGCGAAAATGAGGCTCAGCCTACAACTGGGAAGGCCCTTCCTGACTGGAAAAGGTGTCTAACATAGTGCCTGACGTAGTTTATAAGTGTGAAATACCAGCATAAACATGTATAAAATGCCCAAATAAAGCAATCGATTTTGCCCATAAAAGTGTCTACCAGTTTTATAGCCCATATTAAGCCCTTTATTCTGCTTGAGACTAAGAAAATGGCTTACCGGTCCCCATGAGGGGAAATGACAGCCTTCCAGCATTACACAGTCTTGTTAGAAATATGGCTAGTCATACCTTAAGCAGAAAAGTCTGCTAACTGTTTCCCCCAACTGAAGTTACTTCATCTCAACAGTCCTATGTGGAAACAGCAAAGGATTTTAGTTACTGTCTGCTAAAATCATCTTCCTCTCACAAACAGAATACTTCATCTTTTTCTGTTTCAGAGTAAATAGTACATACCAGCACTATTCTAAAATAACAAACTCTTGATAGTAGAATAAAAAACTACAACTAAACACCACATACTCTTAACCATCTCCGTGGAGATGTTGCCTGTGCAACGGCAAAGAGAATGACTGGGGTGGGCGGAGCCTAGGAGGGACTATATGGCCAGCTTTGCTGGGACTCTTTGCCATTTCCTGTTGGGGAAGAGATATTCCCACAAGGATGACGCCGTGGACCGGACACACCAATGTTGGAGAAATAGCATTATGTGCATATAGCAGTCTCAATGAGCAGCATCTTTACTTGAAAACATGTAGCAACTATTTGTATACAATAAATGTCTTTCATTTGTAAGCGAACAAACTTACCTATAAATGCAAGATACGTCAATGACCACGTCTATCATATCACAGCAAAGCTCATATGACTGCATGTCTACAGGGGAACTGTCTGTGGCTATGTAGATTTTGCTAACAACATCAAATAAAAAAGCCTTTTCAATTCCTGAATTCTAAAAAAGGAGGAAAAAAATAGAAAGAAATGACCAATGTTTTAAAAAAAGATTAAAAAAGGATAGCAAAGTCAAAATTATACTTGAATGATTCAGATAGAGCATGTTATTTTAAGACACTTTTAAATTCACTTCTATTTTAAAAATGTACTTGGTATCAGTTGTTGAAAAATAATATGTACATTTCCTACTCTAGTTGGAACTAGCTGGAGATTGGTGCCTGCACACATTTGTCTCTTGTGGTTGGCTGACTAGATGTTTTCAGCTAGCGCCAAGAAGTGCATTGCTGCTCCTTTAGCAAAGGTTATCAAGGGACAGTCTAGTCCAAAATAAACTTTCAGGATTCTAATAGAGAATGTAATTTTAAACAATTTTCCAATTTACTTTTATCACCAATTTTGCTTTGTTCTCTTGGTATTGTTAGTTGAAAGCTAAACCTAGGAGGTTCATATGCTAATTTCTAAGCCCTTGAAGGTCGCCTCTTCTCTCAGGGCATTTTGACAGTTTTTCACCACTAGAGGGTGTTAGTTCATGTGTGTCATATAGATAACACTGTGCTCACGCACGTGGAGTTCCAGTGAGCCAGCTCTGATTGGCTAAAATGGATGTCTGTCAAAAGAACTGAAATAAGGGGGCAGTTTGCAGAGGCATAGATACAAGGTAATCACAGAGGTAAAAAAACAAAATTTATGCTTACCTGATAAATTCCTTTCTCCTGTAGTGTGGTCAGTCCACGGGTCATCATTACTTCTGGGATATTAACTCCTCCCCAACAGGAAGTGCAAGAGGATTCACCCAGCAGAGCTGCTATATAGCTCCTCCCCTCTACGTCACACCCAGTCATTCGACCAAGAACCAACGAGAAAGGAGAAGCCAAAGGGTGCAGTGGTGACTGGAGTATAATTTAAAAAATGTTAGGCCTGCCATAAAAAACAGGGCGGGCCGTGGACTGACCACACTACAGGAGAAAGGAATTTATCAGGTAAGCATAAATTTTGTTTTCTCCTGTTAAGTGTGGTCAGTCCACGGGTCATCATTACTTCTGGGATACCAATACCAAAGCTAAAGTACACGGATGACGGGAGGGACAGGCAGGCTCTTTATACGGAAGGAACCACTGCCTGAAGAACCTTTCTCCCAAAAACAGCCTCCGAAGAAGCAAAAGTGTCAAATTTGTAAAATTTGGAAAAAGTATGAAGAGAAGATCAAGTTGCAGCCTTGCAAATCTGTTCAACAGAAGCCTCATTCTTAAAGGCCCAAGTGGAAGCCACAGCTCTAGTAGAATGAGCTGTAATTCTTTCAGGAGGCTGCTGTCCAGCAGTCTCATAGGCTAACCGTATTATGCTACGAAGCCAAAAAGAGAGAGAGGTAGCTGAAGCTTTTTGACCTCTCCTCTGACCAGAATAAACGACAAACAGGGAAGACGTTTGTCGAAAATCCTTAGTTGCCTGTAGATAAAATTTCAGGGCACGGACTACATCTAGATTGTGTAGAAGACGTTCCTTCTTCGAAGAAGGATTAGGACACAAAGATGGAACAACAATCTCTTGATTGATATTCCTGTTAGTGACCACCTTAGGTAAGAACCCAGGTTTAGTACGCAGAACTACCTTGTCTGAATGAAAAATCAGATAAGGAGAATCACAATGTAAGGCAGATAACTCAGAGACTCTTCGAGCCGAGGAAATAGCCATTAAAAACAGAACTTTTCAAGATAACAGCTTGATATCAATGGAATGAAGGGGTTCAAACGGAACACCCTGTAAAACATTAAGAACTAAGTTCAAACTCCATGGTGGAGCAACAGTTTTAAACACAGGCTTGATCCTAGCTAAAGCCTGACAAAAAGCTTGAACGTCCGGAACTTCTGACAGACGTTTGTGTAAAAGAATGGACAGAGCTGAAATCTGTCCCTTTAAGGAACTAGCGGATAAACCCTTTTCTAAACCTTCTTGTAGAAAAGACAATATCCTAGGAATCCTAACCTTACTCCATGAGTAACTCTTGGATTCGCACCAATATAAGTATTTACGCCATATTTTATGGTAAATCTTTCTGGTAACAGGCTTCCTAGCCTGTATTAAGGTATCAATAACTGACTCAGAAAAACCACGTTTTGATAAAATCAAGCGTTCAATTTCCAAGCAGTCAGCTTCAGAGAAATTAGATTTTGATGTTTGAAGGGACCCTGGATCAGAAGGTCCTGTTTCAGAGGTAGAGACCAAGGTGGACAGGATGACATGTCCACTAGATCTGCATACCAAGTCCTGCGTGGCCATGCAGGCGCTATTAGAATCACTGATGCTCTCTCCTGTTTGATTCTGGCAATCAGTCGAGGAAGCATCGGGAAGGGTGGAAACACATAAGCCATCCCGAAGGTCCAAGGTGCTGTCAAAGCATCTATCAGAACCGCTCCCGGATCCCTGGATCTGGACCCGTAACGAGGAAGCTTGGCGTTCTGTCGAGACGCCATGAGATCTATCTCTGGTTTGCCCCAACGTCGAAGTATTTGGGCAAAGACCTCCGGGTGAAGTTCCCACTCCCCCGGATGAAAAGTCTGACGACTTAGGAAATCCGCCTCCCAGTTCTCCACTCCCGGGATGTGGATTGCTGACAGGTGGCAAGAGTGAGACTCTGCCCAGCGAATTATCTTTGATACTTCCATCATTGCTAGGGAGCTTCTTGTCCCTCCCTGATGGTTGATGTAAGCTACAGTCGTGATGTTGTCCGACTGAAACCTGATGAACCCCCGAGTTGTTAACTGGGGCCAAGCCAGAAGGGCATTGAAAACTGCTCTCAATTCCAGAATGTTTATTGGCAGGAGACTCTCCTCCTGATTCCATTGTCCCTGACCTTTCAGAGAATTCCAGACAGCGCCCCAACCTAGTAGGCTGGCGTCTGTTGTTACAATTGTCCAGTCTGGCCTGCTGAATGGCATCCCCCTGGACAGGTGTGGCCGAGAAAGCCACCATAGAAGAGAATTTCTGGTCTCTTGATCCAGATTCAGAGTAGGGGACAAGTCTGAGTAATCCCCATTCCACTGACTTAGCATGCACAATTGCAGCGGTCTGAGATGTAGGCGTGCAAAGGGTACTATGTCCATTGCCGCTACCATTAAACAGATCACCTCCATGCATTGAGCTACTGACGGGTGTTGAATGGAATGAAGGACACGGCATGCATTTTGAAGCTTTGTTAACCTGTCTTCTGTCAGGTAAATCTTCATTTCTACAGAATCTATAAGAGTCCCCAAGAAGGGAACTCTTGTGAGTGGAAAGAGAGAACTCTTCTTTTCGTTCACCTTCCATCCATGCGACCTTAGAAATGCCAGTACTAACTCTGTATGAGACTTGGCAGTTTGAAAGCTTGAAGCTTGTATCAGAATGTCGTCTAGGTACGGAGCTACCGAAATTCCTCGCGGTCTTAGTACCGCCAGAAGAGCACCCAGAACCTTTGTGAAGATTCTTGGAGCCGTAGCCAATCCGAATGGAAGAGCTACAAACTGGTAATGCCTGTCTAGGAAGGCAAACCTTAGATACCGGTAATGATCTTTGTGAATCGGTATGTGAAGGTAAGCATCCTTTAAATCCACTGTGGTCATGTACTGACCCTTTTGGATCATGGGTAAGATTGTCCGAATAGTTTCCATTTTGAACGATGGAACTCTTAGGAATTTGTTTAGGATCTTTAAATCCAAGATTGGCCTGAAAGTTCCCTCTTTTTTGGGAACCACAAACAGATTTGAGTAAAACCCTTGTCCTTGTTCCGACCGCGGAACCGGATGGATCACTCCCATTAGTAAAAGATCTTGTACACAGCGTAGAAACGCCTCTTTCTTTATTTGGTTTGTTGACAACCTTGACAGATGAAATCTCCCTTTTGGGGGAGAGGATTTGAAGTCCAGAAGGTATCCCTGAGATATGATCTCTAACGCCCAGGGATCCTGGACATCTCTTGCCCAAGCCTGGGCGAAGAGAGAAAGTCTGCCCCCCACTAGATCCGTTCCCGGATCGGGGGCCCTCAATTCATGCTGTCTTAGGGGCAGCAGCAGGTTTCCTGGCCTGCTTGTCCTTGTTCCAGGACTGGTTAGGTCTCCAGCCTTGTCTGTAGCGAGCAACAGCTCCTTCCTGTTTTGGTGCAGAGGAAGTTGATGCTGCTCCTGCTTTGAAATTACAAAAGGAACGAAAATTAGACTGTCTAGCCTTAGGTTGGGCTCTGTCTTGAGGCAGGGCATGGCCTTTACCTCCTGTAATGTCAGCGATAATTTCTTTCAACCCGGGCCCGAATAAGGTCTGCCCTTTGAAAGGTATGTTAAGTAATTTAGATTTAGAAGTAACGTCAGCTGACCAGGATTTTAGCCACAGTGCTCTGCGTGCCTGAATGGCGAATCCGGAATTCTTAGCCGTAAGTTTAGTTAAATGTACTACGGCATCCGAAATAAATGAATTAGCTAGCTTAAGTGTCTTAAACTTGTTTGAAATCTCATCTATAGTTATTGAGTCAAGAGTCTCTTCCAGGGACTCGGACCAAAAAGCGGCCGCGGCCGTGACAGACGCAATACATGCAAGGGGTTGCAATATAAAACCTTGTTGAACAAACATTTTCTTAAGGTAACCCTCTAATTTTTTATCCATTGGATCTGAAAAGGCACAGCTATCCTCCACCGGTATAGTGGTACGCTTAGCCAGAGTAGAAACCGCTCCCTCCACCTTAGGGACCGTCTGCCATAAGTCCCGTGTGGTGGCGTCTATTGGAAACATTTTTCTAAACACAGGAGGGGGGGGGGAAAAGGGTACACCGGGCCTATCCCACTCCTTAGTAATTATCTCTGTAAGCCTCTTAGGTATAGGAAATACGTCAGTACTCGCCGGTACCGCATAGTATCTATCCAGCCTACATAATTTCTCTGGGATTGCAACGGTGTTACAATCATTTAGAGCTGCTAATACCTCCCCTAACAGTACACGGAGGTTTTCGAGCTTAAACTTAAAATTAGAGATGTCTGAATCCATTCTATTGGGATCAGAACCGTCACCTGCTGATTGAAGCTCTCCGTCCTCATGTTCAGCATACTGTGACGCAGTATCAGACATGGCCCTATTATCAACAGCGCACTCTGTTCTCACCCCAGAGTGATCACGCTTACCTCTTAGTTCTGGTAATTTAGCCAAAACTTCAGTCATAACATTAGCCATATCCTGTAATGTGATTTGTAATGGCCGCCCTGATGTACTCGGCGCTACAATATCACGCACCTCCCGAGCGGGAGATGCAGGTACTGACACGTGAGGCGAGTTAGTCGGCATAACTCTCCCCTCGTTGTTTGGTGAAATATGTTCAATTTGTACAGATTGACTTTTATTTAAAGTAGCATCAATGCAATTAGTACATAAATTTCTATTGGGCTCCACTTTGGCTTTAGCACATATAGCACAGAGATATTCCTCTGAATCAGACATGTTTAACACACTAGCAAATAAACTAGCAACTTGGAAAAACTTTTCAAAGTAATTTACAAATAATATGAAAACGTACTGTGCCTTTAAGAAGCACAGAAAAAAGTTATGACAGTTGAGAAATAATAAACTGAGAAACTATAACATCAAATCTTTTCCGGTAAAAACACAATTTTAGCAAAGGATTGCCCCCATTAGCAATGGATAACTAACCCTGATAGCAGAAAAAAAGTACAGAAATAAACGTTTTTTTACAGTCAGCTACAATCTCACAGCTCTGCTGTGAGTGATTACCTCCCTCAAAATAAGTTTTGAAGACCCCTGAGCTCTGTAGAGACGAACCGGATCATGCAGGGAAGACAAGAGGCTTCTGACTGAATTTTTTGATGCGTAGCAAAAGCGCCAAAATAGGCCCCTCCCCCTCACACACAACAGTGAGGGAGATCAGTAAACTGTCTTAAATTAAATAAAACGACTGCCAAGTGGAAAAAAACAGTGCCCAAAACATTTTTTCACCCAGTACCTCAGAAAATTAAACGATTTAACATGCCAGCAAAAACGTTTAACATCAAATAAATGAAATGTCATTATAAAGCCTGTTGCTAGTGCAAATTAGGCCAAAGTCTTATGCATACAGTATTATCCCAGTGAAGTGCCATTCCCCAGAATACTGAAGTGTAAAATATACATACATGACAGCCTGATACCAGTTGCTACTACTGCATTTAAGGCTGAGCTTACATTATATCGGTATGGCAGAATTTTCTCAGTCAATTCCATTGTCAGAAAATAATATGCTGCTACATACCTCTTTGCAGATTAACCTGCCCGCTGTCCCCTGATCTGAAGTTTACCTCACTCCTCAGATGGCCGAGAACAGCAACATGATCTTAACTACGCCGGCTAAAATCATACAAAAACTCAGGTAGATTCTTCTTCAAATTCTACCAGAGAAGGAACAACACACTCCGGTGCTGTTATAAAATAACAAACTTTTGATTGAAGGTATAAAACTAAGTATAATCACCACAGTCCTCTCACACATCCTATCTATTAGTTGGGTGCAAGAGAATGACTGGGTGTGACGTAGAGGGGAGGAGCTATATAGCAGCTCTGCTGGGTGAATCCTCTTGCACTTCCTGTTGGGGAGGAGTTAATATCCCAGAAGTAATAATGACCCGTGGACTGACCACACTTAACAGGAGAAAAAGTGTATTTATATAACTGTGTTGGTTATGCAAAACTAGGGAATGGGTAATAAGGGAATTATCTATCTTTTAAAACAATAAAAAATCTGGTGTAGACTGTCCCTTTAAGTAGATTTGATAATTGAAGTAAATTGCAAAGTTGTTTAAAATTGTATGTTCTATCTGAATTCTGGATGAAAACAATTGGGTTTCATGTCCCTTTAAAAATGTTCCCACCAAGTATAATTAAGCAATTACAATAAAGCCTAAATAAATAAATAAGGAATAAATCTCCAATGAACAAAGATGTGTTAAAGAAGAATGAAAAATTGGCTATACATAGAGCAAAGCATTTTTATGAACCCCTTCTATAAATATTTTATTTAGTAATCTAATGTGTGCTTCCAGATTAGCAGTATGGTGAGCTAAAATTGTTTTTATATGCAAACCTGTGTTATTATACTATTAGAAGTGTTTCCAAACACCATAAAGCATACAGTGTGACAAATTTATGGTACCACAAAGAACACAAATTATTTAAATATTAGTCCATCTTCACCAGCCTTTTCTAAAGAGAAAAGTTGCAGATTTCCTGTAAACTACTAATATCTGCCAGTGGCAGGAAAATACGGAAAACAATATTTGGAGCTGTGACTATATTTTAAAAACAATTAAATTAACTAAAGTTATATAAAGAAATAACTATTTACCTATCAAGGTCAATATTTCAAGTTTAAAACTAACCATCCTTTCTCTGAAATAAATTCAGAACACTGTGTGTAAGCCATAGAGGGGAAAAAACAACACATTAAAAAGGGACATGAAACCCACAAAAAGTTCTTTCATGATTCAGATAGACAATACAATTTAAAAAAAACTTTCCAATTTACTTCAATTATCTAATTTGCTTCAGTCTCTTGGTATACTTTGTAGAAGAAGCAGCAATGTACTAGTTAACACACTGAGTGAGCCAATAACAAAGCATTTTTGTGCAGCCATCAATCAGCAGCTCCTGAGCCTACCTAGATATCCTTTTCAACGAAGGATACCAATAGAACATAACAAATGAGCTAATAGAAGTAAATTGGAAAACAAAATATATGCTTACCTGATAAATTTCTTTTGTTCCGGATATGGAGAGTCCACATTGTCATTCAATTACTAGTTGGAAAATCAGACAGCCCTAGTGGAATGAGCTGTAATTTTCTCAGGAGGCTGCTGTCCAGCAGTCTCATAAGCAAAACTAATCATACTTCTCAACCAGAGGGAAAGAGAAGTAGAAGTAGCCTTCTGGCCCTTACGCTTTCCTGAGAAACAAACAAACAAAAGGGGCAGAAGATTGGCGAAAATCCTTAGTCGCCTGTAGATAGAATTTTAGAGCACGCACAACATCCAAGTTGTGCAACAGATGTTCTTTATGAGAAGGATTGGGACAGAGAGAAGGAACAACAATTTCCTGATTAATATTTTTATTCGAACCTACTTTAGGAAGAAACCCCAAATTAGTAAGAAGAACCGCCTTATCCGCATGAAAGATAAGGTAAGGCGAATCGCACTGCAAAGCTGAGATAGCAATAAGAAACAAAACCTTCTAAGATAAAAACTTTATATCTATGGAATGCATTGGCTCAAAAGGAGCCTGCTGAAAAACTTTAAGAACAAGATTAAAGGCTCCAAGGAGAAGCAACAGGTTTAAACACAGGCCTGATAAAAAGGATGGAACATATGGCACATCCGCCAGATAACGCAGAAATCTGACCTTTCAAAGAACTGACTGACAACCCTTTTCTCCAGACCTTCCTGGAGAAAAGACAAAATTCTAAGAATCCTGACCCTACTCCAAGAGTAGCCCTTAGATTCACACCAATAAAAGGTATTTACGCCAAACCTTATGGTACATTTTTTGATTAACAGGCTTGCGAGCCCGGATCATAGTCTCAATGACCGACTCAGAAAATCCACGCTTAGACAGAACTAAGCATTCAATCTCCAAGCAGTCAGCTTCAGAGAAACGAGATTTGGATAGAGGAAAGGACCCAGAGTTAGAAGGTCCTTCCTCAGAGGCAACCTCCAAGGCAGCCGAGATGACATCTTCACTAGGTCTGCATACCAGATCCTGCGAGGCCATGCAAGAGCTATTAGAATTACTAATGCTCTCTTTTGTGTGATACGAGTAATAAATCGTGGAGTGCAAACGGATGAAACAAGGTATGGCTAGACTGAAATCCCAAGGAACCACTAGAGCATCTATCAGAGCGGCCTGAGGATCTCTTGACCTTGAACCGTACCTTGGAAGCTTGGCGTTCTGCAGAGACGCCGTCAGTTCCAACTACGGCACCCCCATATGAGGGTTAACTTGGAGAACACCTTCAGATGGAGAGCCCACTCCCCGGGATGAAATGTCTGTCTGCTCAGGAAATTCGCTTCCCAGTTGTCCACTCCAGGAATGTGGATGGCAGATAGACAACAATTGTGAGCTTATGCCCACTGAATAATCCGTGCCACCTCCTTCATGGCTAAGGAACTCTGAGTTCCTCCCTGGTGGTTGATGTAAGCCACTGAGGTGGTGATAAACCGTGCTAAAAAGACAATTGAGGCCAAGCCATCAGAGCATTGTAAATCACTTTCAACTCCAAGATGTTTATGGGAAGAGTAAACTCCTCCCGAGTCCATAGTCCCTGCACCTTTAACGAGTCCCAGGCTGCTCCCCAACCTAGCAGGCTGGCGTCTGTTGTCAAAATCACCCAGGAAGGTCTCTGGAAGCATGTGCCCTGAGAAAGCCACCACGGGAGAGAATCTCTTGTCGACTGGTCTAGATCTATCCTCTGAGACAGATCCGAATGGTCTCCGTTCCATTGTTTGAGATGCATAATTGCAGAGCTCTTAAATGAAATCGAGCAAAGGGAATAATGTCCATGGAAGAGACCATCTGACCAATTACCTCCACACATTGAGCCACTGATAGCCGAACAGTAGACTGAAGAGAGAGGCAAGAGGAGAGAATTTTGGATTTTCTGACCTCCTTTAGAAAATTTTTCATAGATGGGGAATCTATTATGGTCCCTAAGAAAACCACCCTTGTAGCTGGAACGTAGAAAAGACAACAAGATCTCTGTATGAGAGTTTGTTTGTTAAGAAGGTGGCGCCTGAACCAATATGTCGTCCAGGTACGGCGCCACTGCAATTCCCCGAGACCTGATCACTGCCAAGAGAGCCCCCAGAACCTTTGAGAAAATTCTGGGAGCTGTGGCAAGGCCAAACTGAAGAGCAACAAACTGAAAGTGTTTGTCTAGAAAGGCGAATCTCAGGAATTTGTGATGATCCCTGTGGATGGGAACATGAAGATATGCGTCCTTTAGGTCTATGGTCGTCATGAACTGACCCTCTTGGACCAAAGGAAGAATGGAACAAATGGTTTCCATTTTGAAGGACGGTACCCTGAGAAACTTTTTGAGGCACTTTAGGTCTAAAATGGGTCGATAAGTTCCCTCTTTTTTGGGCACCACAAACCGATTTGAATAGAATCCTAGACCCTGTTTCCTTACTGGAACAGGAACAATCACTCCGAGGGAGGAAAGGTCCTGAACGCAGTTCAAGAATGCCTTTTTTTAACTGGTCTGCAAATAATCTTGGAGGTGGAATCTGCCCCTAGGAGGGAAAGTTTTAAATTCTATTTTGTAACCCTGAGATACTATGTCCACAGCACAAGGATCTGGGAAATCTTGTCTCTACGCTTGACCAAATAAGGAAAGTCTGCCCCTCACTTGATCCGATCCCGGACCAGGGGCCGACCTTTCATGCTGACTTAGACTCAGCTGAGGGTTTCTTTGATTGCTTCCCCTTATTCCAAGACTGATTTGGCTTCCAAGAAGACTTGGACTGCTCTTGTTTAGAAGAGGGAGAGGAAGACTTTTGACCTTTGACGTTAAAAAAGGAGCGAAAATTACTTTGACGACCTTCAAGTCTGTTCTTCTTGTCTTGCGGTAGAAAAGATCCTTTTCCACCCGTAATATCAGAAAATATTTCTGCCAGACCAGTTCCGAACAAGGTCTTACCCTTGAAAGGAAGCGCCAGAAGCTTGGACTTAGAGGTAACATCAGCTGACCAAAATTTTAGCCACAATGCCCTATGGCCTAGGACAGAGAAGCCAGACATCTTGGCTCCCAGTCTAATAACTTGCATGTTAGCATCAAAAATAAAGGAATTGGCTAGTTTGAGAGCCTTAATACCATCTTGTATCTCCTCCAACCGAGTACTGTGGCAATACAAACTGCAGGTTGCCATTGAAGACCTTGATGAACATACATCTTCTTCAAATAAGCTTCCAGCTTTTTGTCCATGGGATCCTTAAAGTAGCAGCTATCCTCTATAGGGATCGTAGTTCTCTTAGCCAGAGTAGAAATAGCCCCTTCTACTTTAGGCGCCGTGCGCCAAGAATCTTTAATGGAGTCAGCAACAGTAAACATCTTTTTAAATATAGGAGACGGAGAGAAAGGAATCCCTGGCTTCTCCCATTCCTGTGAAATAATCCCCGTCACACGGTCTAGGACAGGAAAAACTTCCACAGAGAAAGGAACATCATAGTATTTATTAAGTTTATTAGACTTCTTAGGGTTGACGACGACAGAAGTATTAGAGAGTCGTCCAAAGTAGCCAATACCTCCTTTAACAGTACACAAAGGTGTCCAAGCTTAAATCTGAAGTTCACTTCTTCAGTATCAGATGAAGGAATAATACTGTCCGAATCTGAGATTTCCCCCTCAGAGGCTACCGACGTATCCTCAACATCAGACTTATGAGGGCAACTTGCGTAGCAGTTTGTGGAACAGAAACCTTACTATCTGAATCTCTAATTTTCCTCTTGCGTTTTCCCAGCATAGGAAAAGCAGATAATGCTGCAGAAGATACCTGTGCAGCAAATTCTGCAGGCAAATAAACTCCTCCAAGAGGCTGAGAGGAACTGCAGGGCACTGTATGTGACGCCATAGAGGCTTTGGATGTTTGAGGAGAAAGCTGTGGCATTGCGTGAACAGCATCATCCTTAGAGACATTGGGCTCAGAGGGCAACAATATATCTTTAAATTGAAGTGTTCTAGCTAAGCATGCAGCACAGAATTGAATAGGCAAAAAATTTGTGCCTCAAAGAATAACAAGCATTTGTCAAAAGACACAGTCTTAGTCCATGTCCATAATACTAAATAAAAAAATTCCACAAATAGTATTTTTTTTATTTTTAAATACACTGTCACTTTAAGAATTTTTAATGCCACAGCCGCTTAACGTTATGCAAAATTTCTTTAAAATAATAAACCAATCAGGCCCCCTACACCTCAGGTTGAGGTGCCTTACCGTAACACTTACACAATTTGGCTGCCAGAAGTCTCTAAAACGATCATATAGTAGATCGCACTGAAGAGACTGAAATTCAATGACGCTGCTCCGCTTCGTGAATATCCGACAGCAGAGAGAAGTCACATGACCGGCAGAGAGAGGAAACTACGCAAGTAAAAAAGGCACGCGTTTCCCTCTGCCGACAACACCAGAGCTTAATTTACACAAACGCTCAAGCAGTCTGTCAGTTAGCCTGTTCTAGCCAACCAAGCAAAGAAAACCAACTGCCAAATTTTAAGTTTATACATAAATCACTGTATAAAACATAAGCCACACACATACTAATAAAGTATTTCAACAGAATTAGCCCAAAGAGGAAAAACGTCCCAATAAAGGGAAGATTAACCCCTAGGGGCATATTTATCAAGCTCCGTAAGGAGCTTGAAGCCCCGTGTTTCTGGCGAGCCTTCAGGCTCACCGGAAACACAAGTTATGAAGCAGGGGTCTAAAGACCACTGCTCCATAACTTGTCCGCCTGCTCTGAGGCGGCGGACAGACATTGCCAGAAATCAACCCGAACGAATATGATCGGGTTGACTGACACCCCCTGCTAGCGGTGGATTGGCCGCAAATCTGCAGGGGGCGGCATTGCACCAGCAGTTCACTACAAAGTTCCAGTCTACAGCATATGCAAGTATCCTGTCTGTTATTAAAAAGATCTGTATTCCTGCCTGTTACTACAGAGTTCCAGTATACAGCCTATAGACTTTGCCTTATCTAGTTTGCATATCTCTGCATTGCTAATTATCCTATCAATAAAACCATCAGCTTTATTTCCTAAAACCTTGAACCTGTTTAATTATGCCAAAAAAGAAAGACTCACGCAAACAAAACAACTTTAACCCCAGAACCTGACACCTCTGCGCAACAGCTCCCAACTCCTGAACCTGCTCCCTTGCAGAGTATGACAGAAGTCTCCCAAAAGCATGTCGCAAAAGGTGTTCTGGTTTGATGAAACCAAGATTAAACTTTTTGCCATAATTCCAAATGATATGTTCGGCGCAAAAACAACACTGCATATAACCAAAAGAACACCATACCCACAGTGAAGCATTTTGGTGGAAGCGTCATGCTTTGGGTCTGTTTTTCATCAGCTGGAAATGGGGTCTTAGTCAAGGTAGAGGGAATTATGAACAGTTCCAAATACCAGACAATATTGGCACCAAACCTTCAGGCTTCTGCTAGAAAGCTGAACATGAAGAGGAACTTCATCTTTATGCATGGCAACGCCCCAAAGCATACATCCAAATCAACAAAGGAATGGCTTCATCAGAAGAAGATTAAAGTTTTGGAATGGCCCAGTCAGAGCCCAGACCTGAATCCAATCGAAAATCTGTGGGGTGGTCTTAAGTGGGCTGTGCACAATAGATGCCCTCACAATCTGACAGATTTGGAGTGTTTTTGCAAAGAAGAGGGTCTGCAAATAAAAGTTGTAAGGAAACAGAGGAAAATGGACATGTTGAATTACAATAAAATGAGCTCATTTGTCTCCATGTTAAGTAAAGTAGAAGCAAGCTACAGAATTTGATTGGTGGTCAGGTTATCCCTACTATTAAAAAAGGACAGCAAACACAATTTTTGGGTTTTTGTAAAAAAATAAAAAAAAAAATTGTTTCCAGCTCCCATGGAGGCGAAAAAAGCAGGGATTTCTGACCTGCAAATCAAATAAATGGTTTAGGTAATTTATATTTAGCATTTTAAAAATCAAGCTAACAGATAACGCTTTCTGGCCTCTCTAGGGAGCGTGAGACAGAGCACAAGTTTTTACCCAAAATAAAGAGTAATGTTTAAAATGTCCATTAAACTAATATGTGGAATTTCTGAATTACTCCAAAAATTTCCCTGTAACAAATGATTCACACCAAAACATTTTGAGTTGGAAAAAATAAATTACATATTTTGTAAAATAATTGAGGTGTTTTATACTTACAGAGATAAATATATTTAGCAGGTTTTCTAGAGTTGGTAGTTGTGGGATAAGTTTCTGTACAACTTTACTGAAGGCTTCAAATATTGAGTGGTCATAAATACTAGTCAAATAAAAACTGAGAAAGAAAAAAAAAATAATGATGATAAGCAATGTAAGTGGAATACATTTTAAAAAGGTATGCACTGAACAAAATATAAATTACACTAAGTAAAAGGGACATAAAACCCAGATTTTTTTCCTTTTATGATTCAGATAGAACATACAATTTTAAACAGCTTTCTAATTTACTTATATTATCTAATTTGCTTCATTCATTTGGTATACTTTGTTATAAAGCATAGTTATGTAGGCTCAGAAGCTACTGATTAGTGGCTGCACATATATGCCTGTTATTGGCTCATAAGATGTGTTCATCTAGCTCCCAGTAGGGCATTGCTTCTCCTTTAAGAAAGGATACCAAGAAAATGAAGCAAAAGTAATAGAAGTAGGAAAGTTTTTTTTGTTTTTTTTTTTAAATTAAATGCTCTATCTGAAACATGAAATACAAATTTTATGTTTCATGTCCCTTTAAATGCAACACTAAGGTCTTTAGCATGTTCTAAAACACAGAAAAAGTCAGAGTTAGATATAAGATTTTAGGAACTTATTTTTCCTTAGAAGCATTAAGTCATAAACCAAAACTGTTCCCTTCAAATTTAACAACCTAAAAATATCAAATACACTCATTCAAGGTTCTAGTCTGTTTACCCCTAGTGTTATTTTTTTTTTATTTTATTTTTTTTACAGTAATCACAGGTGAAATGTCATTTTCTCCTTTTCTGGTCCTTTACGCCAATCTAAAGTATTTAAGTCAGGAGTCAACAATGCAATTTAAAATTTAGGAGACAGTAAGAATATTTAGAAGTCACACATACTTTTAGGAGACAGTCAGTGGTATTTGTATATAGAAATATGAAGATAAACCAAAACAGTTAGGACCAAGGGGTAAATCTCTAGGAGCCAGTGGCTCCTTGACTCCTGGGTTTGTCAAGCCCTGATTTAAGTGCAAATTTAATGTATTATACTTCCATACTTGACATATTTCTCTTACAAAGCTATAGATGTCCAGCATGTTATGCTTCACTAAACTGTACTGCTTTTCCTAGACTGGTGGCTGAGCAGTTAACTTTGTTCTCATTAACAAGAGAGCCATTGCTGAATGTGCCTTTAAAATGTATAGGATATACAGATCTCCAGAAATGTCTTAAACGCTACTCTCAAAATTGAGCATATATAGGTTTTTACTGCATAGGTATATTAATCACTTACAAAAGAAGAGTAAAGCAATTGTATAAATTTACAGCTATGTAAACTTTTATTTAGACCCTTCATAAACCGGCAACTATCACTCGTATTCTAAACAAGAAAACAGAATCCATAAATACCTAGCACGGCAATATAAATAAACTAGGAGCATTCCCCACAAGTTATAGTTTGCAATGTACTAGCAAGCCATATACAAAATATAATAAAATACAAATTGGTGTACCCCACTTTAAAAGTATCAACCTACTTGATAATTGCAATGTGTTGATCAATTGGAGACTAAAGTAACTTTTAAAGTTTAATACATTGGGGCAGTTGAAAATGGCTTTGCAAATTAGCTGCAGAGAAAAAAAAAAGTTAAGTTTTTAAAATATCTCTTGATTTGTTTCCTTTGCTTATGATCTAATATCACATAAATTAGAAAGGTAAAAATGTAGTGAGATAAAAAGGGTGCATTGCTCACAAGAACATCTTAGCATCATAAAAGGATAGAGGACGGGAAGGAAAAAAAAATATATCACTGAAAGCAAGTCAATCAACGTGCTGCTGCTTTTCAGTCCTCTTTAAACAGAGGTCCACTCTGGCTGCACTGTGTTAAGGAAAACTTTCACAGTTCAGCCAGAGCCAAGCACTGTTTGAAGAGAACAGCCTGATGTGAAGCTGCGCTGCAAAGTGATAGCACTAACAGTTCCTGCATGTGTCCCATTCTGTCTGCAGACATGCTGCATTTCCTGCGATGACATTTCAGATCACAGCATGTTCTGCCTTGGGCTGGCAAGTGTCAAAATTGACCAAAAGTGGCAATAATAACAATGTGGGATCTGGTACCATGTGAATAGAAGGATGATTGTCAGCTGATTCCATTTACTTATTCTCAGCATAAATGTTTCTATGAAATGTTTAGACAAATATAGCTATAGATAGCATGCATTCAAACTCATGCTACAAGTGATGCTGGTGTCAGAGCATGCATTGGAGTAAGTTTGAAATGATGGCACCACTTGCTGGAAATGACAAAAAGGGGGGTCTATTACCGTTCAAATAAGGTCAAATGGCCTTGAAATAAAATTAATAATGTGTGGTTAGGTGCTTAGTATCAGAAACACAACAATTGGTAATTGTCAGTTAAAGGAACTGAACAAAGAAGTGATACTGTATAAGCACTCAAATAAGACCCTTGAATAAATTAGAGTTGGAAAAAAGTCACACAAATTAAAACATAAATCTTTATTACATAGTAACATAGTAGATAAGGTTGAAAAAAAGACTGAAGTCCATCGAGTTCAACCTATACAAATCTAAAATACTTACAAAAAGCTCCAGTTAAGCTTAAATAACCCCATTAAAATGTGACCCATTTAATACTAGCAATCATATCCATGAATTTTGTTTGTATACAGAAACTTATCCAGACTATTTTTAAATGTATCTATGGTATTGGCATTCACTACCTCCTTTGGTAATGAGTTCCACAATTTTATTGCTCTCACAGTGAAAAAACGTTTCCGTCGCAGGAGATTAAATCTCCTTTCCTCCAACCTTAAAATTATGACCTCTTGTCAGAAACAATTTTCTTGGAATAAACAGAGCTTCTGCCATCTCTGTATATGGGCCTTGAATATATTTATATAAAGTAATCATGTCACCTCTCAAGCGCCTTTTTTCTAAAGAAAACAGACCCAGTTTGGCTAGCCTCTCCTCATAGGTTAATTTCTCCAATCCCCTTATTAGCTTTGTGGCCCTTCTCTGAACTTTTTCTAGTTCTGCAATATCTTTTTTAGCAATTGGTCCCCAGAACTGCACTCCAAACTCAAGGTGAGGTCTTACCAGGGCTTTATATAATGACAGAATTATGCTTTCCTCCCTTGAATCAATACCTCTTTTAATACATGCTAGTATCTTATTAGCCTTTGAAGCCGCTGCCCTGCATTGTGCACCCATCTTTAGCTTGTTATCTATTACTAATCCCAAATCCCTTTCCTCCTGTGTTTGGCTAAGTCTTGTCCCATTTAAAAAATACGTAGCCTGCTTATTTTTACTTCCAAAATGTAGAACCTTGCGTTTTTCCGTATTAAATCTCATTTTCCATTCACTTGCCCATAGTTCTAATTTTAGCAAATCCCTTTGTAAAGACAGTTCGTCCTGCTCTGACCTTATGACCTTACTTAACTTAGTATCATCTGCAAAAATAGAGATGTCGCTATTTAATCCTTGCTCCAAGTCATTTATAAAAATATTAAAAAGAACAGGGCCCAGTACTGATCCCTGGGGGACGCCACTGATTACCTTTGTCCAATCTGAGTATGATCCATTTACTACTACTCGTTGCTCCCTATCTTTTATCCAGTTATTTATCCATGAGCTAACATTTTCAGCTATTCCCAGTCCCTTAATTTTGTGCATTAATCTCTCATGTGGCACTGTATCAAATGCCTTTGCAAAATCTAAGTATATCACATCCACTGATTCCCCTTTATCTATATTTTGACTTACTTCCTCGTAGAATCTAATTAGATTAGTTTGACATGATCTATTTCTCCTAAAGCCATGCCGATTAGAACTCATAATCTTGTTTACACGAATATGCTCATCAATATAATCCCTTATAATCCCTTCAAATATCTTCCCCACTATTGATGTCAGACTAACTGGTCTATAGCTTCCTGGATCATCCCTGCTTCCCTTTTTGAAGAGTGGCACCACATCAGCTTTACGCCAATCCTGGGGTACCATGCCTGAGGATAATGAAAATTATTATTATTAGAACGTGTTAAAACAATTGGTGTGTTAAAACTAAAATGCTGGCAGAAAATCAAGTTACAATACGGGTTAAATTAAAGAAACCCTAGGTGAGTAGTAGAATTAACCCTTATTGGCTCTAAATAGCGTGGTATAAAAGCTATGTACCCACAGAGGGTAAAATCATAAAATGGATTAGGAAAACCCAATTGGTAATAAATATTGCTGGGTTAAAACTGTTTTCCTATGCCACAGATTAGTTCTTGTATTTGCATGGGAATATATACCTAAATAATTGAATTGAAATATTCTAAATTTCGAGTTAACTGCTTAATCTTCGTATAGTACAAGTTAGAATATTACATTTTCGAAAATATCAAATTGTGTAGCCTTTTACTGCTGTCTGCTTAAATCCTAGCCGTTATTGGTGCGGTTTGTCCACTGCTAATTAGAGATCAGAACTTCCATGTATAATATGGTAAATTTGCATTGATCACTGTATTTAAAGAAAGGTATGTTACAAAATGTATATTATGATAACTATGTTCACTAAATTACTATACTATGTATCACACACTCGATATTAGGAGTGTAATAGTATTGTAGCAATTGTGGTACTGATAGTATGTCATTTAACATTTAACTTGAGGCATATGAATTTCAGCCTAATATGGTGCCGTTATTTAAAAGGATTCGTGTACACTATACCACAAATTTAAATATTAGGAGTATAAACTAAATATTGATATGACAATTGTGATGCTAATAATATACCCCTCTAAATGAACTACTAATGATTGTGAACATCCTAAGTTAACCACAGTATAGTAGTGCTGTTCAAGTGGTTAGTATACAGTGTAGTACACATTAGAGATTCAGAAGTGATAGCTGAATGTTAATATAGCAACTACAGTGCTGATGTTAAATCAATTTAGCTGTACTAATAGCGATTTAAGATCGCATCCGGTTGGAGCAGAGAACTAGATTACACAAATTAAATTAATACCCAACAGGTTCCATAGCATTAGAAGTTAATGGTTATAAACCATAAAGGATTTATCATAAGCGATTGCACGTTTATACCGATTCCTGTGTCTCTGCTTAATGCTACGAGTCACATTTGTAAATGCTCTTTATGCTAAATGTGGTTAAGTTATCCGCTATTATCTCAGTACATAGGCTCTACTAGTATCCTAGTGAAGCTAGTATTGGGCACCCAAACCAGTCGCTAGTTAAATTATGGTAAAAAAAAAAAAAAAAAAAACTTTCGCCGAGTTAGATGGGCACCTTTTAACCCTGTACTGCCTGTACTTGAAGACTTCGAAGACTGTTTTACATTGGATAAATATAAAAGACAAATTTAAAATTTGAAGTTCTGGACATATAAGTCAGTTACATACCTAAGATGAAGTTTTTCAAGGCCGACATCAGCAAGATCATCGTTTGCTCTTTGATGAATGTCCCGCTGAGTTTCGATTTTGTGGTCATCAGATAAGCCATCCACTTTGTGGATGAAAACCTCAAAGTTCATGTCAGGATTTGCTTTGTAAGCTTTTGAGACAGTGGCGTGAAGTCTTTCTAATGCCTCCATGTAATCATCCTAAAAATAAATTCAAATTATATAGGAATTTATACCACCCCAATAATCTACAAACAATAATTTAAAAATACATTGGTTTCAACAAGAAGATTGCAATTTCATGACATGAGAACTCTACAACAAAATTTGTGAAAAACTAAATTTATGCTTACCTAATAAAATGTATTTATTTCTTGACAGTGAGTCTACGGATCCTCTAATTACTATTGGGAATATCACTCCTGCCCAGCAGGAGGCAGCAAAGAGCACCACAGCAAAATTGTTAAATATCACCTCCCTTCCCTCCAACCCCAGTCATTCGACTAAAGTAAAAGGAGAGAAAGGAAGCAACAAGGTGCAGAGGTGCCTGAGGTTCATAATACAGCAAAAAAACCTGCCTTACAAAAAAACAGGGCGGGCCGTGGACTCACCGTGTCAAGAAATACATTTATCAGGTAAGCATAAATTTAATAATTTTCTTTCTAATGACACAGTGAGTCTACGGATCATCTAATTACTATTGGGAATCAATACCCAAGCTAGAGAACACAGATGATAAGGGAGGGACAAGTCAGGGAACCTAAACCGAAGGCACCACTGCTTGAAGAACCTTTCTCCCAAAAGACGCCTCAGCCGAGGCAAAAGTATCAAATTTATAGAATTTTGAAAAAAAACTGAAGAGAGGACCAAGTTGCAGCCTTGCAAATCTGTTCCACAGAAGCTTCATTTTTGAATGCCCAGGAAGAGAAATCAGCCCTCGTAGAATGAGCCGTGACCCTCTCAGGAGGCTGCTGTCCAGCAGTTTTATAGGCCAAGCGAATGATACTCTTCAGCCACAAAGACAGAGAAGTAGCCGTAGCTTTCTGCCCCTTACGTTTCCCAGAGAAAACCACAAACAGAGCAGAAGACTGGAAAAAATCTAAAGTCGCCTGTAAATAGAATTTTAACGCATGCACCACGTCTAAGTTGTGCAGCAGACGTTCCTTATGAGAAAATGGGTTAGGAGATAAAGAAGGAACAACAATCTCCTGATTAATGTCCCTATACGAAAACACTTTAGGGAGAAAACCTAACTTAGTATGCAGAATAAGGGAAGGGGACTCGTACTGAGACTCTACGAGCAGATGAAATAGCAACAAAAAACAAAACTTCCAAGATAATTTAATATCTAAGGAATGCATAGGCTCAAACGGAGCCTGATGAAGAACCTTAAGAACAAGGTTAAAACTCCAGGGAGGAGTAACAGGTTTAAAACACAGGCCTGATTCTGACCAAGGCCTGACAGAACAATTGCACGTCTGGTACATCCGCCAGACGTTTATGTAACAAAATAGACAAGGCATGACCTTTCAAAGAACTTGCCGATAAACCCTTCTCCAAACCTTCTTGGAGAAAAAAAAAAAAAAAAAAGAATTCTAGGAATCCAAACTCTACTCCAAGAATAGCCTCTGTATTCACACCAATAAAGATATTTACGCCATATCTTTTAGTAAATCTTCCTGGTAACAGGCTTACAAGCCTGAATCATGGTCTCAATGATCCCCGCTTAGATAGGGTTAAAACGTTCAATTTCCAAGCCATCAGTTTAAGAGAAACAAGATTTGGATGAAGGAAGGGCCCTTGAAGTAGAAGGTCCTTCCTCAGTGGAAGTCTCCAAGGTGGGAGAGATGACATCTCAACTAGGTCTGCATACCAGATCCTGCGAAGCCACGCCAGTGCAATTAGGATCACCGGCGCCCTCTCCTGTTTCATTCGAGCAATGACCCGAGGAATGAGAGCGAACGGAGGAAATTGGTATGCAAGACTGAAATTCCAAGGGACCGCCAGAGCATCTATCAGTACAGCCTGAGGATCCCTCGACCCGTACCTCGGGAGCTTGGCATTCTGAGGAGATGCCATGAGATCCAGTTCCGGCTGTCCCCATTTGTGAATCAAGCTGGAAAACACCTCCGGATGGAGTTCATACTCCCGTGGGTGAAAGGTCTGTCTGCTCAGAAAATCTGCTTCCCAATTGTCCACTCCTGGAATGTGGATCACAGATAGACAGCAGTTGTGGGTCTCCGCCCACTGAATAATTTTGGCTACCTCTGTCATGGCAAAGGAACTCTTAACTTCAGTGGCTTACATCAACCATTAGGGAGGAACTCATGTTGTCCGACTGGAACCTGATAAACCGGGCTGAAGCTAACTGAGGCCAGGCCAGAAGAGCATTGAAGTTTGCCCTCAGCTTCAGAATGTTTATGGGTAGAACAGACTCCTCCCAAGTCCATGTCCCCTAAGCCTTTAGAGAGCGGAAGACTGCTCCCCATCCCAGCAGGCTGGCGTCTGTTGTCACAATCACACAGGTGGGTCTGCGGAAGCAGGTTCCCTGGGAGAGATGTTCCTGAGACAACCACCAAAGAAGAGAATCTCTTGTCGTCTGGTCCAGATGTAATCGGGGAGACAGATACGCATAATCTCCATTCCACTGCCTGAGCATGCATAACTGCAGAGGTCTGAAGTGGAAACGGGCAAACGGAATGATGTCCATGGCAGCTACCATCAGACCGATCATCTCCATACATTGACCCACTGAAGCGCCAGACAAGAATTGAAGATCTTTGATTTTCTGACCTCTGTCAGAAATATTTTCATTGATAGGGAATCTATTATGGTTCCCAAGAACACTACCCTTGTAGCTGGAATTAAGGAACTCTTTCCTAAATTCACCTTCCATCCGTGAGAGTGCAGGAAGGATAACATCTCCGTGTGGGAGATCACTTGTTGAAAGGATGGTGCCTGAACCAGAATGTCGTCCAGATAAGGCGCCACTGCAATGCTCTGCAACCGGAGCACTGCCAACAGGGATCCCAGGACTTTTGAAAAAATTATGGGAGCTGTGGCAAGGCCGAATGGAAGAACCACAAACTGGAAGTGTTTGTCTAGAAATGCAAAGCTCAGAAACTTGTGATGATCCCTGTGGATGGGAACATGCAGGTACATGTCCTTTAAATCTACTGTTGTCAAAAATGTACCCTCTTGAACCAAGGGAAGAATGGAACGAATAGTTTCCATCTTGAAGGACGGTACTCTAAGGAACTTGTTTAGACTTTTGAGATCTAGAATTGGTTTGAAAGTTCCCTCTTTTTTGGGAACCATGAACATATTGGAGTAAAATCCTAGACCCTGTTCCTGCATTGGAACAGGAACTAATCAATCCCAGGTCAGAAAGGTCTTGAACACAGTGTAAGAACGCCTCTCTTGTTATCTGGTCTACAGATAATCTTGAGAGCAGAAACCTGCCCCTGGGAGGAAATGTCTTGAACCCTAGTTTGTATCCCTGGGACACAATGTCCACCGCCCAGGGATCCTGAACATCCCGAACCCAAGCCTGAGTGAAGAAGTAAAGTCTGCCCCCCACAAAATCCGGTCCTGGATTGGGGGCAAACCCTTCATGCCGACTTTGAATCATTAGCGGGCTTCAAAGATTACTTTCCCTTGTTCCACAACTGGTTGGACCTCCAGGAAGGCTTGGACTGTTCCTGCTTTGCAGAGGGAGAGGAAGGTTTTCCCTTGAAGTTTCAAAAGGAATGAAAATTACTCTGACGTCCCTTTTGCTTATTCTTCTTATCCTGAGGGAGGAAATTATCCTTTCCTCCCGAAATGTCAGAAAAAATCTCAGCCAGGCCCAGCCCAAACAAGGTCTTACCCTTGTAGGGAATCGCCAAAAGCTTAGATTTAGATGACACATCCGCAGACCAGGATTTCAACCATAAGGCTCTAATAAAAGAATAGGCCAATTTAAGGGCCTTGATCCTATCTTGGATCTCGTCAAGGAATAGAATCAGACAACGCATCAAACCAGTATTCTGCCGCACTAGTGACGGTAGAAATACACACCGCAGATTGCCATTTTAAATCCTGGTGAACATACATCTTTTTGAGAAAACCTTCCAACTTCTTATCCATAGGATCCTTAAAGGAACAACTATCCTCTATGGGAATAGTGGTCCTCTTAGCTAAAGTGGAAATTTCCCCTTCCACCTTGGGGACCGTCTGCCAAAACTCCTTGATAGAGTCAGCAATAGGAAACATCTTTTTAAAAATAGGGGATGGAGAAAAAGGAATACCCGGTCTCTCCCATTCCTTAGTAATAATCTCTGTAGCCCGATCTGGTACAGGTAAAACCTCCACCATGGAAGGTACATCAAAATTTTCTTAGCTTGCTAGACTTCTTAGGATTGACTACGACAGTGTCGGACTCGTCAAAGGTAGCCAAAACCTCCTAAAGTAACAAACGGAGGTGTTCCAGCTTAAACCTGAAGGATACAACTTTAGTATCAGAAGAAGGAATTACACTGTCTGAGTCTGAGATTTCACCCTCAGATGCTACTGAAGTATCTTCCTCCTCAGATTTCAGGGAGGGAACATTCGAAATAGCTACGACTGTGTCAGAAACCCTACATTTCCTCTTGCGCTTTCCCTTCAGCATGGGAAAAGCAGACAACGCATCAGATACCGCAGAGGACATGAGGGAAGGAATGTCTTGCAACGTAACTCCAGGCGGAGCTAGAGAGGAAGCGCAGGGCACTGCATGTGTAGACGATAACATTTGGGACACTTGAGGAGAAAGCTGCTGCATATCTTGAACATTGTCAGAAGACTCCTGAACAGGATCCGCCTTAGACAATGTTGGCTCAGAAAAACATAATTTATGTAAGAACTTACCTTATAAATTCATTTCTTTCATATTGGCAAGAGTCCATGAGCTAGTGACGTATGGGATAGAAATACCAAAAATGTGGAAGTCCACAGAAGAGTCACTAGAAAGGGAGGAATAAAATAGCTATTTCCACTGAGAAATTAAATACACACAATTAACTTTCCTTGAAAACACTTAAATCAGAAGCAGTAGTATCAAACTGAAACAGCTGCCTGAAAAAACTTTTTCTACCAAAGACTGCTTCAAAAGAAGCAAATACATCAAAATGGTAAAAACAATGAAAGTATGCAAAGAAGACCAAATTACTGATTTGCAAATGATCAACCTAAGCTTCATTCTGAAAAAGCCCAAGAAATGGCGACTGAACTTAGTAGAATGATCTGAAAAACTCTGAGGCTTAGTCTGCCCTGCCTCGAAATAAGCCTTGAAAAACAAAAGCTTTAATCAGGATGCCAAAGAAATGGCAGAAGCTTCCTAACCTTTTCTGGAACTAGAAAAACAGAAGATAGACTAGAAGTCTTCTGAAATCTTAGTAACCTTGATATAGAATTAGAAAGCTCTTACCACATCCAAAGGATGTAAAAGGACTCTCAAAGAATTCTTTAGGATTAGGACACAAAGAAGGAACAACAATTTCTCTACTAATGTTGTTCAAATTCACAACCTTGGGAAAAAAAAGAATTCCACAAAACAACTTATCTAAAAAAAAAAATCAGATAAGGAGACACACAAGAGAGAGCTGATAAATCAAACTCTTGTAGTAGAAGAGAAACCAAATAAGACTCCAAAAAAGGAGAAATTAATAAATGAACAGGCTTAATACCAACAAAACAGTGAATATCAGGAAGTTTAAACAATCTTTCTAGAAAATAAAACAGAAAGAACAGAGATTTGTTCCTTCAAAAAATTTGCAAACTTATCCAAACCATCCTGAAAAACTGTAAAATTCTAAAAGAATGCCAAGAGAATTTATGAGAACACTATAAAATATAGGGTTTTCCAAACCTGATAATACAGGTTTCTTGAAACAGACTTATAAGCCTGCAACATAGCGATAAAAACTAAGTCAGATAAACCTCTATGACTAAACACTAATCAATTTCCATAGCTCCAAATTAGCAATTTGAGATCCCTATGGAAAAATAACCCCTAGAACAAGAGGGCTGGCCAAAGAGAAAGCGGCCAAGGATGGCAACTTGGACATCTGAACAAGATCCACATACCAAACCTGTGAGGCCATGCTGATGCTATCAGAAACACATGGCACTGTTCCAATATGATCTTGGAAATCACCTTTGGAAGAAAAAAACAAAGGCGGAAGGATGTAGTCAGGTTGCAAAACCTAGACACTGTTAATGCATCCAACATCTCCACCTGAGGATCCCTGGACTTGAAAAGGTACCTGGGAAATTGAGAAAACACATCTGTATAGAGACACCACTCTCCCAGATGTAAAGACTGAAGGCTGAGATAATCCACCTCCCAAAATGTCTAAAATCGTAGAAAATAGACAGGAGATGAATTCCATCTAAGATCGTATTCAAGATACTTCTCAATTGCTTAAGGAACTACGAATCCCTATTGTTGACTGACATATGCCACAGTTGTGATATTGTCTGTCTGAAAGCAAAAAATGAAAAAGTTCTCTCCTAAAAGAGGCCAAGTCTGAAAGAGCACTGCAAAAATAGCACGGAGTTCTAAAATATCGATTGGAAACCTCGCCTCTTGAAGTTTCCAAACCCCTTGTGCTGTCAAAAGACCCTCAGACAGCTCCCCAACCTCTAAAACTTGCATCCATTAAGAATACAGTCCAGGAAAAACTAACAAAAGGAGGCCCCCTGAATAAAATGATGATAGACTAATCACCAAAACAGAGAAAGAAGAGTGTTAGAATTTAAAAATATCAACTGTGATATCTTAAAAACAATCCCTGTATCATTGATTCAGTAAAAAACAAAGCTTAGTTGATTCTTGAGGGATTCCAAAAAAAAGAAAATTCCATATATTTAATTACTGCTTGTTTATATGTATGTATTGGGTACTTGTAAAGAGCGTCTAATTACCCGTAAGGGACTGAAGACGCTGCTCATTTAATCGACCTCGGAAGGATGAAAGGCTGAATGGACCTCGCCGGAAAACGAACCTGCAACCCTCGAGTTGCTACAGAGCTCAGCCACAGTGCATTAGCATGCTGAGCTATCTGTCCGGCTTTAGTAAAAGAAAAGTTTAAGCTAATACCAAGATACCACCCAAATAGGGAAGCATCACAATACCCTACTGTCTGAAGACAGAAGAAGGGCACCAAGAACACTCCACAAGTGGTCTGAATGAAAAAAATATGAGGATAAACATCCTGAAAAATGGAGTGGACATGAAATGACCTTTAACAAAAAGGCATAATAGTCCTTATAATCGTCAACTTAAAAGTTGAGACTAACAAAACAATATAAAAGTCTTCAGATCTAAGAATGGACTGAATAAACCTTCCTTCATAGGGACAAAGAACAGAAACCCAAATCCTGCGGAAAGAAAGAAAGAAAGAAAGAAAGAAAGAAAGAAAGAAAGAAAGAAAGAAAGAAAGAAAGAAAGAAAGAAAGAAAGAAAGAAAGAAAGAAAGAAAGAAAGAAAGAAAGAAAGAAAGAAAGAAAAAAAGAAAGAAAGAAAGAAAAAAAAGAAAGAAAAAAAGAAAGAAAGAAAAGAAAGAAAGAAAGAAAGAAAGAAAAAAAGAAAGAAAGAAAGAAAGAAAGAAAGAAAGAAAGAAAGAAAGAAAGAAAGAAAGAAAGAAAGAAAGAAAGAAAGAAAGAAATAAAGAAATAAATAAAAAAAGAAATAAAGAAAAAAATAAATAAATAAAAAAAGAAAGAAAGAAAGAAAAAAAGAAAAAAAGAAAGAAAGAAAGAAAGAAAGAAAGAAAGAAAGAAAGAAAGAAAGAAAGAAAAAAAGAAAGAAAAAGAAAAAAAAAGAAAGAAAAAGAAAGAAAGAAAGAAAGAAAGAAAGAAAGAAAGAAAAAGAAAGAAAGAAAGAAAGAGAAAGAAAGAGAAAGAAAGAGAAAGAAAGAAAGAAAGAAAGAAAGAAAGAGAAAGAAAGAAAGAAAGAGAAAGAAAGAAAGAAAGAAAGAAAGAAAGAAAGAAAGAAAGAAAAAGAAAGAAAGAAAAAGAAAGAAAGAAAAAGAAAGAAAGAAAGAAAGAAAGAAAGAAAGAAAAAGAAAGAAAGAAAAAGAAAGAAAAAGAAAAAAAGAAAAAGAAAAAAAAAGAAAGAAACAAAAAGGAAAGGAAAAGAAAGAAACAAAAGGAAAGGAAAAGAAAAAAAAGAAAGAAAGTTTCTTCCCATAGGTCTCATTCTAAAAATCTATTCAAACCCTAAGAATGATATAGAATTTGGACAAAGTTCATCCAACAACAATTTAATCTGCCCCCCACCAGAAGGGCTGGTTTGAGAACCGCACCTTCATGCAGTCTAATAACTAGTAATTATATAGAGTTTTTCTCCCAAAAAAAAAAAAAAAACGCTTCTTCAGTGCTTACACTCAGAGTTAACCAAATTAGCAACTGATAAAAACAGTAGTTATTATTACCAAAATAAATGGTACACAATAAAATTGACCTCAAAGGGCTGTATTAACCCTGCCGGGAAATGAATCTATGACCCTTAGATCTAGAACAAGCGTTTGTAGTTGGGACATTCACCAACTGATCTACATTACCGTACTAAAAGTAGGGCAGAAAAAAAAAAAAACTCTAAACCTCCAGAAAGTGAAGATAATAGAAATCAAATTATTATCCTAACAAGATAGAGATAATAAAATATATTTGAAATCATAATAATAGATATAGTAAACATAATTAAATGAATACACCTAAAGTAAATAAACAGAATTATATACTTAAGAATCTGAAACTGCTTATGCTAACTGTTCATCAAAGGTTGAGAGAACAGTAATGTCAGCCACAGATAAAGCGGAGCTAAAAATATAAACATGACGTGAATATTCTCTACTAAGGTTATATTCAAATTCTAAAGAATCCTGAAAACAAGTACCAATTTCCTTAAAAATAGTAGTACAGTCCCAAGAGGGAATCAGAATAACCATTCTCTAGAATATAATACAGATAGTATATTGAATAGAAAAAAAAAACCTCAAAAGCAAAAATGTTAAAATCCAGATTTGAAAAGGATTATTAACATAGTTAATAGAAGGACTAGACTCCTAAAACCTATAAAATAGAAAAATTTCCTTAAAGAACAAAACATGTTCAAATGAAAAATAAGGAGAATTTTAAAAAACTGTGTGATACAGGATCCTTTGAGCAAAAGAAACTATCAGTAGAATAAACTTAAATATGCTGTCGGTCAGACCAAATTAATTAAGTCTTAATTTTGAAAAGACCTTGTAAGTATACTTAAAGGCATAATAGCAGTTGTAATCTTTTATGATATAAGCAACAACATGTGATGTTTGCAGATGAAATCAAGTACATGAACTGAATATGGAAACAGTAAATGTTATTGTAAAAGTAGAAACATTGCTAGCATAAAAGAAGATAAATAAATGCCACATAATTGAGCTGAAGAAATAACAGCTTAACAAATGAAAAGAACACACTTAGCTTTGTAGAATTGTGTTCCAGGGCATCATAGTTTCTACAGTAACATCAGGATCAGAATGAGACATCTCGCAAAATGTAACAGAAAAAGAAAAATAACGTTAGGCAAAACATTCAATTTCTACACTGTAACAGTTTCAGTAGAGAAAAACAAAAGCAGGCATAATCGCTTTCAAGGTTCATGAAAACAGCAAGCAATAGAGGGAGAGGCGTAAAATAAAATCTGGCGCCAAGAATGACGCATTACGCAAAAAGTTATTTTTTATTTATTTTTTTAAAAAAGACTGAACCCCAGGTAAGAAAAAAGTTTCAAATAAACTTCCCAAACATGATTCCTATACTGAAACTGTTTAGACTGCAAAGTGAACTATACATAAACCTGACTCATGGCAAATATAAGTAAAACACATATATTTAAAACTTTATATTAATACATAAAGTGCCAAATAATAGCTGAGAGTGTCTTAAATAAAGATGCATACTTACCGAAAGACACCCATCAACATATAACAGATAGCCAAACCAGTACTGAAAACTATCAGCAGAGGTAATGGTATATAAGAGTATATTGTCAATCTGAAAAGGGAGGCAGGAGATGAATCCCTACGACCAATAACAGAGAACCCTTGAAAAGATTTCCTGCATGGGAAACCATAAAATCAATAGGCGATACTATCTTCACATTACTCTGACAAACACTGTACTCTGAGAGGAATTGGGCTTCAGAATGCTTAGAAGCGCTTATCATAGAAGAAATCATAAAAATCAAGCACAAACTTACTTCACCACCTCCATAGGAGGCAAAGTTTGTAAAACTGAATTGTGGGTGTGGTGAGGGGTGTATTTATAGGCATTTTGAGGTTTGGGAAGCTTTGTCCCTCCTGGTAGGATTGTATATCCCATACTTCACTAGCTCATGGACTCTTGCCAATTAAATGAAAGAAAAAAAGTTAACCCTGTAATTTAAAGTTCTCTCAATACATGAGGAACAGAAAGGGATTGGTGGTTCCACGTTAGCATCAAAACATAAAGAACACATAACATTTTGCAGGGCCTCTTGGTCCATCTAAACTCACAATTGAACAAATTAGAATTAAATAAACTTATATTTGAATTTGAAATTAAAAGGGACATTAAACACTAAATACATGCTAGATAGAATGATGCATTCAAAGAAAAGATTAGTCCATGACTAACATGTAGATGCATTTTTTAAAGTTTCATTAGTTGTTTAAAAAGTGACAAAATAAGTGTAATGTTTTAGTGTCTATAAAACACTGGGAGCTGCCATGTTGTAACTTGTGTTACCTTCTCTGCTGTGGCCAATTAGGGTCAGTTATAAATAGGTCACTAGAGTGTGCAGCCAATGGTTGTGCTGGATTTAACAGTGTTCTGCCAGGAACTGAAAAGCTTACAATTTCAGAATGGAATTACAGGCAAAGAGGACAAAATAAATAATGAAAGAAGGGCGGAGCGAACGGCCGACTAAGATGGCCGCACTGCACTGAGGCTCCGTGTACAGACTGGGTGCCTTTGACACTAAAAGCGGCACAAAATGCTTTATTTGGTGAGAACACAGCGGAGAATCTAGTCGGAACCCCCAGCCGACATTACAACGTGACCCTTCAAACAGCCGAGTAAAACACTGAATCCCGGCACAACCAGAAGGAACTGCGGCCTAACACGGAGAGCATGACACTTGCCGCGTGGGACGTAAGCTGAACTACTGTGCATGCCTGCGGATGATTCCGAGCTGAACTCACAAGCTTCTAGTTCCCTAGACGGGGTCACTATCGGCAACAGGCAGCAGACTCACAGTCTCCCAAGGAGACAGCTACGACACACCGCTGATATACGGAGACTACCGGTGGCGGTAACGTATGTAAAGTGTGCAATGTATATAAAGTATATGGAGATAAGTAATGCCACTCTGTTTACTTGAACACATGGGCCCACTGTGAAACAAAGAACACCACATTGCCTTACTGGTAGAGACATTTTATCAAGCTAGAGGAGTTGTTAGACCCGCATAGCAGAAACTTTTTCTGGGCTAACTGAAAGTGACTGATTGAAGTAAAATGGCGCAATAGATATACTGGGACAATGTTAACACACTACTAAAGCTTCATAAGGAGATATACTTGATACCGACACCGAACGAAACATCTTGTGAAACACTACAGTGTCTGGAATCTGCTAGCTTTAAACCACGCAATAAGCAAGAAACACCTCTTCTCACAAAATCTCTGCCTAACTTACAGAACGGTTCTAAAACAGATTCTTGCAGTCTTCTAGGCCTTATTAGAGTTGGTCACGTATCTATCTGTACCCTGTACCCCTACTCCTTTTCCTGTCACACGTCGTGGTGACGGGTCATACCCAACTCTCCTTCTCCGTGATCACCCTGTGAGGGTAAATTCCCCGGGGGGTACAGAGGTCTCTGGCCGCTTAGTGAGGACTTTTCCAAAACAACAGCAAGACAATATGTCACAGAGGAAAAACACCAGGCAGGATAAGGCTCTTAAACCTCCGCAGGTCACTCAGGGAGCGGTACATGAGTTCTTTAAACAAATGGATCAGACAGTACAAAAAACAACAGTGAACGCACCACAAGCTCCCACCAATAGCGACCACATTGACACCTTGGTTGCCCCTATCTGCTTACCACCCACAGAGCAAGAACTAGAGAATGACCCCCCTATTACTTACAAGGCTATAGTGGCCCTGATCGAGCAAGGAAAGTCGTGCATCAGAGACGAATGCGCTGACTTGAAAAAGGAAATGAATGACCTTGGCCACAGAGTCGACTCATTAGAGGAGCACGAATATGTGATGGCGCAAAAAATAGCAAAAATTGCAGCAAATCAAACACATCAATCCCAACACATAAATGAATTAGAAGACAAAATTGACGATTTGGAAAATCGTTCAAGAAGAGGTAATTTGCGCTTTAGGGGGGTCCCAGAGTCAGTTCTAAACAACGAACTCCAGGATTATCTACAGGCCCTGTTTGCAGAAATACTGGGAGAGGAGACCTCAGAAGATTCCATTATTCCACTTGATCGAGCACATCGTGCTCTCCGTCCGAAACCCCCAGATGACTCCCCGCCTAGAGACATTGTAGTACATTTTCAGAACTACAGACAAAAGGAAGAGCTCTACAACATAACCAGAAAACGACAAGCTATAAGTTTCCAGGGCCACAAAATCCAGGTTTACCAAGACCTATCGGTGAGAACATTACAAAAACGAAGAGACTTTCAGTTTCTAACATCCCATTTAAGATCACTACGTATCCCCTACAGATGGGGTTTCCCCACGTCAGTAATATCAATGAAAAATGGCAAGAAGATAGAGTGTACCTCTATATCAGAAATAAACAGATTCTGCAACATGATGAACATTCCACAGCCCCCTACTGCAGACTCCCAATCACAAAAAGAGAACCAGAAAATCCAGGGTAGCCCTAAATCACAAAGGCGTCCAAACCCTGACCTGCTAAATAAACAGAACAAAAGAAGACAACTACTACAGACGGAGGTTGACACAATGGACACAGACTCAATTGGATAAGTACTTTTGATTACCCATTTGTGCCCCTAGTCATGCTGCGTATATAACATAAAAGGCTGAACTGCCCAATAAGAGACTTTTATGTATATATAGTGTTCCTAGGCTGAGTATATATACAGCTGTTAGAAGGGCGACCTCTTAGCCTAGCTCATATAGATTTCCACCATAGTTACTTAGATCTCAAACTGGTCTTAGACCCAACTAATCTGCCTTAACATCTAGACCCCTCACATTGTATAAACGTATTATTTAATAATGTGATCTGAAATGAATGTTGGTTTTCTTATGTTGAATTAATACATGTGTTTCTACTTATAGAACTCTAGTTTTTTTTTTTTAAAAAAAGGGAAAAAAAAAAAACAAAAGTTTTCACTTAGGAGACGCTGTTATCTAACTCTGTTGTATTATTGTTGCCATTGTTTGCTATAATCACCTAACTGTTATATCTGTTATTATAATCTTCTATGTATAAAACGGGACAGCTCCATACAACACATAAGCTCCTGGTAGCGAAGAAATATACCAAATCTTGTTCCTTAATTAATTATATATAACCAAACATCTTAAAATTGTTATTTTTGCCCTACGGAGCAAAGTACGTCACTATGACGTCCCATTCCCCTATAGTACCCAAAAAGCGACCGAGGGCCATGATTAAAGTACTGCACTAGCTAGCTCCACGTTAAGCTAAATACTTCCCATTAAACAATAGCCGCATTACCGAACTTTAACAAAAGCACCTAGACACCCGGTCTGTAAAAAAGCCCCCAACTTAGAACTTACAACCGCAGACCTTAATTGTTAGTCCCTGCACTTTGGAGCTCAGATTGCGGACTCTGAACTGCAGGTTCTACCCCAGCATTTCCACCCCCTAGATTCCCCTCATTTTTATTTTTATTTCAATCCCTAACTCTCCCACAGCTGTCTCCCCCCTTACACCCTTTTACCAATACCCACACTCCTATACACTGCACCTTCATTGCTCTAACTCAAGCCAGTACACTGACTAGACTAGATTAGCTCTTTTTCAGTATCATAGTACATCGTTTTTACCACACTATGGCCCAAAAGCTTAGCAACAGAGCGGGCACACTCCAAATTGCAACTCAAAATGTTAAGGGGTTCCTCTCGGCTGAGAAACGCTCCATAGCTTTCCATGACTTCTACAAGAGGAAAATAGACGTAGTAATGACCCAGGAAACCCATTTCACTAGACACAAAGAACCCACCTTATCCAAGAGATACTTTGACCAGCACTATTGTAACTCAGGTCCAAATAGAAAAAATGGAGTGTGCGTCTCATTTAGACGCAATACTCCCTTTGAACTCTTGCAGAGGTACGTAGATAAGGAAGGCAGGATACTTGTCCTAATTGGACTTTGCTACGGAACCCCGGTAACTTTTGCCAACATATACGCCCCAAACAAACCTACCATTCACTTTTATAAATCAGTAATTAACATTCTTATAGACAATGCTAAAGGCCCGATTATACTTGGAGGAGACTTCAACTTCCCCATGCAACCTGCATTAGACACCTCAACAGGAAGATCATACTTACGTAAAAACACCCTAAGGAATAACTATATGGCCCTACAATCCATAAACCTCTTTGATACCTGGAGAATAGCACACCCAACTAAGAGGGACTATACCTTTTTTTCCCACCCGCAACACTCATACTCTTATTAGATTACATCCTGAGCAGTCAAGCTCTCCTTTCGAACATGATACACTCCAAAATAACCCACACAACTTGGTCCGACCATAGTATGGTTACTACAACATTCCAATGGACAGGTAGGACTCGCAACACATTAAATTGGAGACTTAATGACTCCTTGCTTACTAGCCAGGAGGTAGTAGATGAGCTCAGAGCGTCATCAGAGGAGTTCTTCTCCCTGAACAAACCAGAGGACACGTCGTCCGCGAACAACTGGGAGGCATATAAATGCTACATACGTGGCATCCTAATAAAACACAACGCCAAGCAGAAAAAATTATATACGACTCAATTCTCTGAGTTAACCTCTGCATTGACCGTGCAAGAAACTTTGCATAAAGCTGATCCAAAGTCCACCGCTAAGCTCGCTGACTTAAATGAAGCAAGAGAAAACCTAAACAAATTTCTAACACAAAGAGCGCATATGAGAGCCCTCACAACTAAATCTAGATTCTTTGCGGACAGCAACAAGGCAGGTCGAATGCTAGCCAGGTCACTTAAAAAGCAGAAATACTCTACTTTTATTAAATCTCTTAAAGTAGCATCAGATAAACACACATCTAAAATTGAGGAGATCACAAACCAGTTTATTTCCTACTACACAAACCTATACAATATAACAAAAGACCCAGCGCTGGATGCACAACACAACACAAGCTGAACTCCTTCTTAGCGGACATTCCTACGCCCGCCCTTACAGAAGACGACAGGCAAATATTAGATTCCCCTATTACATTAAAAGAAGTTGTCCTGGTAATCAAATCACTACCTGGTGGGAAGTCCCCTGGTCCGGATGGCATTACCGCAAAACTATACCAACTCCTCCAAGAGCAAGTAAGCCCTCATCTCTGTTCACTCTTCTCAGACATAGACCGAGGTAAAGTTTTCCCTAGCACTTTATTAGAGGCATTAATAACTGTGATCCCGAAACCAAATAAAGCTACAGATATTGTAGGCAACTATAGGCCAATATCACTCATTAATATAGATATGAAACTATACGCCAAAATCCTAGCGAACCACATAAATAAATACAGTTCTGCCTAAAATAGTTCATCCGGACCAGGTGGGCTTCATTAGAGGACGGGAGGCCAAAGATAACTCTATAAGACTGCTCCATACTTTGCAATTTGCCCGTGACAACCATACTCCGATGTTCCTACTATCCACTGACGCGGAGAAAGCTTTCGACAGGGTGGACTGGCAATTCATGTGGGCCACCCTGTCGAAGTTTGGCTTCTCCGAAACGTTCATTAAGAGAATACAGGCCCTATATCATAACCCAAGCGCTAGAGTTAAGATTAATGATGTCACCTCCCAATCGTTCCCTATATCGAATGGCACAAGGCAAGGGTGCCCACTCTCGCCCTTGCTATTTGCATTAACAGTAGAGATTTTAGCAATACAAGTGAGGAATAACCCACATATCCAAGGCATAAAACTAGGCGACATAGACCAGAAATGCCTCTTGTTCGCGGACGATGTGATTTTCACTTTAAAATCACCGTCGACCACACTTCCAGCACTTCTCGATACGTTGGAGAACTATAAACAAGTCTAACTTTTCTATTAATATGGATAAGTCTGGCCTTATGCCGATCAACTTAGCATCACAAGAAGTTGAAAATTTAGCGCACATAGGAAGGTTTAGCATAACTGATAAACTTCAATACTTAGGATTAGCTATATCATATGATACTGACAAGCTTTTTACAGACAATTTCCTCGCACTCCAATCGCGCACCAAGAGCTTACTGGAAAAGTGGCACTCACAGGGACATTTGTCCTGGTTTGGAAGAATTAACACAGTTAAAATGATGATCATTCCTAAATACCTATATATCTTCCAAACACTTCCACTGGCTCTCCCAAACTCATACCTCAAGACACAACAAAAGCTAATTAATTCATTCATCTGGTCGTACAAACGCCCAAGAGTGGCACAGAACACATTATACTTTAGCAAAGAGGACGGGGGTCTTAATGTTCCTAATATCACCAACTACTACAGAGCAGCACATTTAGCAAGGATCATTTCTTGGAATCACGCACTTCCAGCAAAATTATGGGTACAGACAGAGGGACACTTAACACAGACCAGACACATGAGAGATTTACCCTGGCTCCCTAAAGCCACTAGACCACATTTGGCACAGCGTAATGAATACATTAGAGCTACACTCGAAGTGTGGGATTATGTCATATTGCATACCAAAGGTGTATCGACTGTAATTTCTCCACTTACCCCACTACTTCACAATCATTTGTTTCTACAACACAGTAGATTTACTCACACTAACCCAGTAAGACACTTGCAGAACCTTCCTTTATACCTTTTTGTAGGCCCAATGGGCATAAAAGACAGAACTGTACTAGAAGAAGAACTAGGGCCCCCCTTTCATAGCTGGTATGCATACCTGCAAATTAGGCACGCTATACATAACAACCCATACAAGAGAGATATCCTTAGACCACTAACCGCATTTGAGCAACTATGTACCAATCCTGTTATCACGAGAGCACACCTGTCCATAGCATATAAAATCCTTAGGAATAAATTTCCTGAGACACGCCCTTCCTACCTAGATAGGTGGTCTGAGGAAATACCGTATGACCTAGACGATGAAGATTTGAAACGTTGTTTCCGTAACACACACGCCTCCTCAACCTCCCTCTTGTTATCAGAACTAAATTACAAAATCATGGCCCGCTGGTATCTGACCCCACACCGCCTGCGGGTTATCTACCCGACGGCCTCTTCTAGCTGTTGGAGAAGGTGTGGCGAGACGGGCACCATGACACATGTCTGGTGGTCCTGCTCGAGTCTAACCATATTTTGGCAACAAGTGGCTAAACTGATGAGCGAAACGCTAAACATAGAAATCACACTAAACCCTCACATCATTCTCCTTAACCATACTCCAAAACTCCCTTGCGCCTATAGAAAAAAGCTTTTCTTAATAATGCTGACATGTGCCAAGAGATTAATCCCCAGGCTATGGAAATCAACAAAAACTCCCACAATAGCCCAATGGATAGCTGAGGTTAATCATGTGATACTGCTAGAAAAAATGCACTACTGCTACCTAGGTAAACAAGAGATGATAACTAATGTACAATTTATCTGGGAGCAAAGACCTCATAGTACCCCTTAAAGCAGTTTAGGAACCAATAGAAGAACACTCTGAATCGTTTACTGGGTTTAAAAACCAAGTACTAAAAATTAAACATTAAAAAAGCAAACATACGAACTATTGGCTGTTAGCTTAAAGTGATGGTTTTATGTTCTTAACTATCAACTCTACATGTACAAACCTGTCAGTGTATGACCTGATTCTCTCCCCTCCTCTACCCCAGACCCCTGGCTCCCTTGAGCGCACATTCCGATCCCCATAAGCCACCTTGAGCAAATCACCGAGCTGTGCAGTACTAACTCAACTCATTGAATTCAGAATGTCTCCCCTTTCTCTCCATTCCTCTCCTAATAGTCTTTATACTTCCCTTTTTTGTTTATCCCTCATTTATCCTACCAACCCCCCCCCCCCCTCGCCACCCACAAAAAAGCTGGGCCACTGGTTTACTGTTGTTTGACAATGCTTATTCTGATAATACTGTATTATTGCTTATTTGTCTACTATGTCAAGAATTTACATTTTGATTTGTTGTAACCTAGTGAACCCTATTCTAATAAAAATTATTTAAACACAAAAATAAATAATGAAAGTATATTGCAGAGTTGTTTTATTACATAAAATTTATCATTTTATATTACCATCTCAAAGTGTTTAATGTCCCTTTAACACAAAAAAAATGTTACTGTCTCTTTAAATTTTAAAACGAAACTGCTTTATTTTTCTGAAATAAAATTAATAAACTGTCACAAAAACACTCCGGACAACATCTACACCTGAGCTTAGTTTTGCCGAGGTGCTTACCTGCCTTCCTGACACCGGAGTGAATATTATTCTAGAGAATTCCGGACTCAACTTCTATATGCTGTAAAATGCAGTCCGGTAACCGTAACACCGCTTACAAGCTGCAACCAAGCTGTCTCCCCTCCGGAACACAGGAAGTGAAGGAGAAAAAGGCGCGCATCAGAAACTTGACGCCTCAGCTAACCCCGCCCATCGTGGGCGTATCAAAATTAACCTCCCGGACAGCGAAATGTACTCTAAATTAAAGCCGCCAGGAGTAAAAAAAAAAAAAAAAACACCACATAATAAGCCTAAATCTCCTCGTCCCCAGTGCCTGCCATTACTGCCGATATTAACATGATCCCCTAATTCTATAGGAGAATGTCTCTTGTCCCATCAACTGATATTAAAGTGCCATAGTTTTCCTGCATATGTTCCCAGAAAAATAAAGTCAGCACTTACCTTCAGAAATCTGCCAGGCAGCAAGGCAGCTCACTAGGTTTGAGAGGCATGCTCCCTCACATGGACATGTGGAAGAAAAACAAAGACTGAGTAATCTTACTCAGGCTTTTAATGTTAGGGCAGCATTAAATACATGGGAGGCGCAGTGAGGATTGTACCCCACAAGTTCCCATTGATTAAAAGCCACCACTGCTCTACTGAAGAGACTGACATGGACTAAGGCTACACCCCAGGACAAAACAGAACAAACTTGTACTGCTGAAAAATAAAATCTTGCTTGAAGAATCTTCTTCCAACACCTAAACTTTACCACCTCCATGCTCTTAACGTAGGCAAAAAGAATGAATGGGGTTGGAGGGAAGGGAGGTGATAGTTAACAGCTGTGGTGCTCTTTGCCGCCTCCTGCTGGGCAGGAGTGATATTCCCAATAGTAATTAAGATGATCCGTGGACTCACCATATCATTAGAAAGAAAAAAAAAAAAGTAATAAGCAAGGTAGTAAACTATATCCATGTCATTAGAAAGAAAAAAAAAGTAATAAGCAAGGTTGTAAACTATATAGTGTGTATACTCTACAGTGAGAGCGGGTTATCCTCATGTGGATTAGGGTCTTTATGTATATTTATATAACTGTGATGTGCATGTAGGGATCTCCACGCGATCACTGGCTATTAAAATTTATATAGGGGCTTTACTTTTAAGTGATGGTAAACTAAACATGTCTTCAAATCAGGTCCGGAATCTAAGCAATCTAAGCAATATTTTACACATATTAAATCTAGACATGCCATTACCCGTCTCTCCAGCCGCCCACATCAAAACTTTTTTTTTTTTCCAGACAAATGTTTTTAACTTTTCTGCAATCAGCAGACTAGCAACAAAAACAAAAATGTGTGAGTGCATACAGCACATATATTAGAAGTGATCAAGTAAAGTCATCCTAAAATATCGCTTAGAATCCAGACCTGATTTTAAAACATGTAAAGTTTGCCATCACTTTAAAAAGGGGCTTGTGGGCTTAAAAACAGGGGGTCATGAGGTCTCAAGGCCTTTTTGATGGCCTGATTTTAGTGTGAGGAAGGGAGTTTGCGATTAGCTCCAGAAGGGGCCCTCCACAGGATTAGGGCACGTCGCCACCGTTGTTGCTAAAAGCATTGTGTGGATATGACCACATCATACGCAGTTAAAGGGACATAAAACCCCAAAATTTTCTTTCAAGGTTTAGAAACAGCATGCGATTTTAAACAAATTTCCAAGTTGCTTCTATTAGCTAAATTGCTTCATTCTCTTGGTATCCTTAGTTTAAAAGCATATCTAGATAGGCTCAGGAGCAGCAATGCATTACTGGGAGCTAGCTGCCGATTGGTGGCTGCACAAAAATGCCCTTTTTTATTGGTTCCCCATATGTTTTCAGATAGCGCCTAGTAGTGCACAGCTGCTCCTTCAAAAAGGATACCAAGAGAATGAAGCAAACTGAATAAAATAAGTAAATTGGAAGATTTAAAAATCGCATGCTCTATTTGAATCGTGAAAAAAGAAAAATGTTGGGTTTCATGTCCCTTTAAGGGGTTGTTACCCAAGAACAACAGTGTTATACTAGAAAGAAAAAGAAAAAAAAAAAAAAGTAGCAAGGGGAAAAAAAAAAAAAAGGAGTCTAACAAAATCAAAGATATGGCCACCTAGGCAGTTATAAAGGGAAAACACTCATGTAATACACTAGATTTTTGTGTGTGACCAAAGCTAGATTGAAAGATGAAACACTATTTAAGAGTTTCTACTGAGCTGTCAATCAGAACTGAGCTTATTAGTGACCTCTATTGATGTGCACTACATTTGTTTACGTTCTTCCGACCACTCAAGACTAGGGTGACCACATTTCTAAACTGCCATTCAGGGACACCCCCCCCCACACACACACACACAAAAAAGGTTATTTTGATACCTCTTTTTGCCAAATGTTTGAAAGGGGGGGGGGGGGGGGAAATCTGTTTACACTATATATACACATATGAAACCCCAAAGCTGTTCAATAAAAAGATTAGCAGACTACCTACATTTATTGGTTCTTGTTTAATATTATAAATGTAATTTTATAATAAACATTTCACAAACAAAATGTAATTGCCCAGTCCCTCAGTCTCAACATCATCAGGTAATGAGTCCTTATGTTCAAAATATTTAGTCTGTAAGTCACTCACGTTCAATTCAGTAGTATAATAAAATACCTAACCTACCTGTAGTAGGCAGTTTGATTAACTGTATTTTACTTCTCAACTCTAAACTAAAGATATTCTGGTCCGTCACTGACTGAGAGTGTGTCACACTAGTCTCTGAAAGTCTGACTCACTGCTAGTCTGCTGCCACAGTCCCTGTCTCCTCCTGACAACCTCAGGATCAGGACAGGACCCACAGCGGTGTGCAAAACCATAGGGGGTGGGGCCAGCGGGGATTTATTACGTCTATAGCATGTCATCAATCATCAGCAACAACACACTGACATGTGACTCTGCTCTGAGACTTAGTGTTACGCTGGCGTGCAGCCCTGTGGGAGTGTGGGAGGAAGCTGCTTAGCTATTAGCCGCCTGTATGGTGGCGCAGCGGCTCAGCTGTGGTCAGTATCAGTCAATCCATTCTGCAGCTGCCTGTTACTTAACATTCCAGGGCACTACATTGTCCCGGAACGAAGGTGCCCGGGACCTGGGACAGACCTACAAAATGCGGGACTGTCCCAGGCAATCCGGGACACGTGGTCACCCTACTCAAGACTTGTGCTACACATTTAATCAAAAGCCAAACTAGTTAAAATATTCAAGCTCAAACAAACTGATCTATTTAAAAAAGGGACAGTAAACGCCTTTTAATTACAAGACATTTCTGTTGTGCTGCCATAGAATAACATTGCAGCCAAGTTGTAATGTTTGTAAAAACAAATAAGCATCTTTTTATTGCAATTGTTTTTCAACAGCCAAACTCCACCCACCATTTGTCTTAATTGGAAGAGCCAATCTAAGCTTTAGTCTACAGATAACAGAACTAGCCACTGTCAGAAAGTTAGCATAAAATGCATTGTTTTACACTTATCTGAAAAAGCCAGTTAGGGACATATATTTAGCAGAGTCAGCATTGAGACGTCAGAGTGTATTTTAAGTTCTGAGAATTAGAAATTGCTTAATTTTCAGAGCCAAGTTACATAAGAGGAAAAATAAATAATGAAATATATTACAAAGTTGTTTCATGATTCATAACTAAACATTTTATATACAAATGACAAGGTGTTTACTGTCCCTTTAAGACAGCATCTTAAATAGACATAACACCCATATGCTAAGTCACTTGAAAGTGATGCAGCATAACTATAAAATGCTGACAAGAAAGTATCACCTGAACATCTTGATGTAAAAAAGGAAGATATTTTACCTCAACATTTCTTCAGCTCACCAAAGTGCTCTGGTAACAGTTATACTTCAGCAAACAAAAAAACAATAGCCTATCAGTATCAGCAGTGCCAAGGCCATCATATGTTTTGCTGTTATCTCATGAGATTTCACTGAAATATTGTGAGATTTCATAGCAAACATCCTTAAACTGAATAGGGAAATAACATGACTGAGGCTGCACATGCCAGATGCATGCTCCATTGTAAGTCCTGGGACTAGTATCCTGATTAGCTGCTTAAAGAGACATGAAACCCAAACTTTATCCTCTTTCAGGATTCAGATAGAGGATACAATTTTAAACAACTTTCTTATTTACTTCTATTATCTAATTCGTTTCATTCTCTTTGTATCATTTGTTGAAGGAGCAGCAATGCACTAATTGTTTCTAACTGAACACATGGGTGAGCCAATCACTATATATATATCTCCAATTACCAGATTCTTCCCACCTGTAGGGCATCCGCCTGGGTGCAAACTTGAACACAATACAGCAGCCAAAGAAAGATGCACTCACGGGACTTTCACAACAAAAGTGGAGTAACTTTATTTGTAACGTTTTCGGGGATCAGGTCCCCTTCATCAGCAACTGATGAAGGGGACCTGATCCCCGAAAACGTTACAAATAAAGTAACTCCACTTTTGTTGTGAAAGTCCTGTGAGTGCATCTTTCTTTGGCTGAATAATATATATATATATATATATATATACACATATACATACACACACACAGCCACCAATCAACAGCTAGAACCTAGGTTCTCTGCTGCTCTGGAGCTTGCCTAGATACAAATTTCAGCAAAGGATAACAAGAAAAGGAAACAAATTAAATAATAGAAGTAAATTGGAAAGTTGTTTAAAATTGTATTCTCTATGTGAATCATGAAAGACAAACTTTGGGTTTCATGTCCCTTTAAAGTCTCTTTACAGTGGGGTGTGAATACATTTGCGATAAATATCTTCCTTTTTTACATAGAGATGTTAAGGTGATATTTATAGTCCGTGTTTTACAGCTATGCTGCATCACTTTCAAGTGCTTCAACATTTGGGTTTCATGTCCCTTTAACTTCAACATTCTTCTAACCAGATAAAAATTACACATCAGCCACTTTACCAGAAATACCCTCAAAACATGCAGTCTTGTAATAAACCACATTGTGCAAGAAACATCTGCATTTCAAAACATAAAATTTAAAATAATTTAAGAGAAACTGAGGAATAGTATCTATTATTTATTTGACCACAGAAATGCACAAGGCAACCGAATCTAAGTAAAAGTGCTTGCTCAACTATAGGATAAATAATGTATTTCTATATTTTCCTTCATTACAAAACAAATTAATAGCAGTAGGAATGTAACACTACACTGTGAAGGCCTTCGCTACTTACTTGAGCATCAATCACATATATCAATGCCCCTGTTCCTCTGAAAATCATTTCATAGTCAAATGCTGGGTCAAAAAAATCCACTTGTCCTGGAAAATCCCAGATCTGGAAATTTACAAATGAGCTATTTGAAATATCATCCTTGTAGATTTTGTTGGTGCTCTCCAAGAACAAGGTTTCATTGGGCGACATCTTATGAAACACCACCTAAAAAAATAAATAATGCATAAGTATATTAATACACAGTCTATGCACATGTGATCAATTATAGATTTATTTATAAAGAGCACTGTGGTTAAATAAGGTCACAAACATGCACCCTAGGGACACTTCACACACACCCCATTGCCAGAACATAGGGTGTTAAACATAGTGCACTGAGCAAACGGATGTGTGTAGAGCACTACATAGTGAACAATCCTGAAAGAGAGTGCTAAATTATATCACTATTGTGAGCATAATCACAAACAAAAGGCTTTATTAAAGTGACATGAAACTGATTTTTTTTAGATTTAGATAGAGCATGCAATTTTAAACAACTTTCTAATTTACTTCTAATATCAAATGTTCTTCTATTTGTATCTTATTGAAATTGTATGCCGTCTAAATAAAATCTTTTTGGGTTTTATATCCCTTTAAGCTGTGTGAATAACCCTTTTGGTGGAGGCTCTATCATTCAAGCCTGCAAGTGCAATTTATGAAGCAGCCTTCTTAACCCCTTAAAGTGACAGTCAAGTCCAAAAAAAAAAACTTTCATGTTTCAGATAGGGCATGTAATTTGAAACAAATGTCCAATTTACTTTTATCACCAATTATGCGTTGTTCTTTGGTATTCTTAGTTGAAAGCTAAACCTAGGAGGCTAATATGATAATTTCTAAGCCTTTGAAGGCCATCTCTGATCAAATGCTTTTTTATTTGCTTCTCACAACAGGGGAGAGCTAGTTCATGTAAACCATATAGATAACACTGTGATTACATCCGTGGATTGTGGCAGACACTGCACTAATTGGCTAAAATGAAAGTCAATAGATAATAAATGTCATGTGATCAGGGGGCTGTCAGAAGATGCTTAGATACAAGTTAATAACAGAGGTAAAATGTATATTAATATAACTGTTTTGGTTATGCAAAACTGGGGAATGGGTAATAAAGGGATTATCTATTAAAACAACAAACATTATGGTGTTAACTGTCCCTTTAACGACCACAACGTTACCTGTACGTTGTTGGTCCTTAAAGGGACACTGAACCCAAATATTTTCTTTTGTGATTCAGATAGATAGAGCATGCAATTTTAAGCAACTTTCTAATTTACTCCTATTATCAATTTTTCTTTGTTTTCTTTCTATCTTTATTTGAAAAAGAAGGCATCTAAGCTTTTTTTGGCGTTCAGAACTCTGGACAGCACTTTTTTATTGGTGGATGAATTTATCCACCAATCAGCAAGGACAACCCAGGTTGTTCCCCAAAAATGGGCCGGCATCTAAACTTACATTCTTGCATTTAAAATAAAGATACCAAGAGAATGAAGAAAATTTGATAATCAGAGTAAATTAGAAAGTTGCTTAAAATGTCATGCTCTATCTGAATCATGAAAGAAAAAATTTGGGTACAGTGTCCCTTTAAAGTGATGGTAAAGTATGCCAATATACAACACTGCATTCGACTAATCTTTAAAATATAATGGGCTTTAATTCATCCATGTATATTTAATTAGTGAATACCTTTAAAAATTATTATTTTTTTTCCACTGTTCCTCAGCCCAGCTTTTTTCTCATTTTATGCTAATTATTACAATATGGCGATGTCCAAAATATTGATCACATGCACTCTACGATGAAGGGGCATGTGGCTGAATTCAAAAGTTGCATGCTGGCCCACATTTTAAATTGGTTGATGCAAAAACGTGACAAAAAAAAAAAAAAATCAGTTGATGCAAAAACGTGACAAAAAAAAAAAAAAGGGGGTATTCACTAATAATTGATAAATGAAAGTGACATATTTTAAAGATTAGTTGAATGCAGCGTTGTGAATTTGCATACTTTACCATCACTTTAAGGGATTTTTGGCCTGTAATAGTGCAATCTTGCCGCTCCCTCTCTTTATAGCGTGGTCTCGCCACTGGCAGAGAAAGACACGCTATCAAAAACACAAGCCCCATTAAAAGACCAGGGACTTACAGGGTATGACGCTGGAATTAGTTAAGGCAGCTGCTATGAAACTGCTACACCACCTCAGAGTTGCAAATTAAGATCACTCCAAAATGATTTAACTGATGTGATTGAAAAGCCCTGCTCTTGTGGCATTTTACAAGCGACTGTTCATACATTCAGAAATATGGGCAGCAAATTCTGCCCAATCCATGCTTTTTGGGAAGAACAGGTTCCTTACACAAGAACTTTACCTGCCTGGATAAAGAAAGATTTGCCCCAAAGAGAAAGGCTACGCATGGCCAAGACATTAGATAAGCACTTATGTTGCTATACGTAGCCATTGACCTGAAAACACACTGTATGTTGTATTTGAGAAGCATCCTATACAAAGGAGCATAAAGGAGGTATTCTGAACCACACAAAACAGGTAAGTAGCTGGAGTCTTGGCAATGAACATACAGCAGTATGAGTGGCGGGCGGAACTACCATTGGTGCAGCAGGTGAAGTTGCACCAGGGCCCAAGTGTTTGGGGGCCCATAGCAGCTAGTCTATACAAAAGCATGAGCAGAATGTGTACAATCCTAATGCAGGAGAGCCTTTTATTAGTGCAGGATGCAGGTCTGTAAGTGCATTCATCCATCCTCCAAATCATTATACAGAGCAGCAAGTATATTATTATGACTTACTATTGAGTTATTTTGTAAAGCCAAAAAAAATGTTTGCACCAGGACCCACTATTGGGTAGGTCCGCTACTGATGAGTGGCCATAATACAGCTACATTGAAAACACCCTAGACACATATTTGAAATGTATGTGAACAGGATCCTATGAATATGGCCAGGATCTGATAATGGGCAGTACAATGGGCACACACTACAAGTGTGATATATATGGGCAAGGGTCCTGGGCATTTAAGCCCAGGGTGCTGCTATTAGTGGGCAGCATTCTAGACACGGATACTGGTTACTACATTTGTGAATGCAAATAATACTATACATTGCCAGAATTATGGGCACTCTTATGATAATATATAGGGGCAGTAGTACGGACAAGCACAAGGTAGTATACATGAAAAGTAATATTGGCAAGCATAGGGTGTGCTATTCGTGGACAATGTTTTAGGATATACTGAATGGACCCCATGCGATAATAGCCACAACATGATATCCGGGCGGGCTCACCTTCTGGATGGAGGACTTGCCGCTGCGCCTCATACCCATCAACAAAATGCGTGGTTTGCTATCTGAAGAGGTAGAATTTTCCTCCATGTCTGTTTCGTCCACTCCGTATCCAAAGTCCTTGGGGAATGAATCCGCTACTCCGTAGCTCCCAGCCAACTGCTCCTCCCCTGTGTACTGGATGGACATGTCGACTTCAGGCACTATTTGTCGGCGGAAGAGATGAACGGGGCTGTGCCGGACAGCGGACGCTCTTTCACCACCTCACTGGGGATGTTGCACGCGCTGCCACCATAACCACCAGGATGACAGGACGGGATCCCAAGCGATCCAACTTGTCCCCCAACTGATGTTGTCCTCACACCCCAATATTCCTCACCTGCTAATATAAACAAATGACCACTTTCTGTTGAACACCGCCTATCACTTTCTTTGGCAGGATATGCCTCTAAAGGGTTAAAAAGCAATTCTATCGTTTTGTTATTGTAATATCGTCGCCTGTGTCACACTACTGTAAAATGCAGGGGGTTTTTTCCCTTCGGTGCTACCATACTTTTGTGGAACACGCCCATATCAAGCTGCGTAACTTAGAGAGGTTGGCTGCTACGAAGATAATTGGGTGAGATGAAGTGTCAATCACAACTGTTAGCGACCAACAAGCTAGATTGTCGCTGGATCATGTGGCTGAGAATCACCTGATTAGGCATACAGGGGAGGAGGGCGCGGGTAGTCACGTGCGACCTTTCACCTGCTCATATCCATATGTTGCGTTAGCCTAGTGCATCATGAAGTGAGAGTGACTATGTCCTGTATAATTTAGAGAGATTTTCCAAAATGACAGAGTTTTGAAAAAGTGTACAGTACAACTGTAATAGCATTTAAATATGAAAATGATTGGAATAAGCCATATTTGTCATTCAAATATTTTAAATGGTTTAAATAATATATTGGCTGCAGTTTAATAGTCCGCACCTTTTTAGTGCTTCGTTTGCAGATACTTTTTGTTTTAACTCTTTACTATTCAATGGTTTACATTTGAGGCATTTGCCAATCCACTTAAAAATGTGACAATATGCCTGTAAGTATGCTAACTGGGACAGCTCTTATTATTATTCTTTATTTATAAAGCGCCAACAGATTCCACAGCGCTGCCCATGGGTAATGGAGAAACTACGATAAAAGACAAAATGTTGCAGACAAATACAGGGAGGATTGAGGGCCCTATTCCTGTGGGAATTTACAATCTAGATGGGTAGGAGGATGGGAAACAGGAAGTGGGGACTGCAAAGGTGACAAAGATAACTAGGGTAATACACCCAATAGGGGGCGCTAAGACTAATAATGTGTATAATACTTAGTATATATATATATATATAGGTGTGTATATTCAACAATGCAATTTACTCTAACAGAGCCTGTGTTGGATGAGCACATAGATCTATATATATATATATATATATATATATATATATATATATATATATATATATATATATACAAAAAATATACAAGCCACTGTGTAAGCAAAATTACATAAAACCACACATTTCCTTGCAATATTTGTCATATATAACAATATCAGACACCAAATACCAGAGTCCCAAATTAATGGTGGAAATCAGACTCAGTAGATATAGTCCAGTATATTTCAAAGTATAGTCGTTCAATAGTCCTCCAGGCCGCACTCAATCTTCACCCTCAAAAGGTCAGCAAATCTATAAATGAAACACAAGGAAAGAGGCGCCGTATGTGTGAATCTGTAATCCCCAGTAACAAAGATAGAGCAAGTGCAGGGTACTCACAATATAGAAAGGCACTCAGATGTGCCTGTAGATGCAGGCTTTTTTTTTCAGCAGACCAGCTAGCTGTGCAAGGCACTCCAGGGTCCAGAAGTAGAAATCTGTATGTCTTGACAAGCGGTAGATGGTCAATTCAGAAAAATAAGACCCAGGAGCTAGGTGCAAACAAAAACACACGACTGTGTGAATCTGTAAGGTAACAATGGTTAATTTACAACCTGTGCAGGGTACTCACATACTAGAGAGGCACTCAAATGTGCCAATAGAGGCGGGCTGGTTTTCACAGCAAACCAGCTGGCTGTATAGGATATGATGCAGGCCACTCCACAGTGTGCAGGATCACCAGGTAGCTCAGGATGTGGGATAATCAACAGCAATGAGGATATATGGTTTAAAAAAGGTTTAATAATAATAAAAACAATCATAAAATACATATATCACTCATGCCACATGAGTAAAAAACATGCAACGCGTTTCTCGGTAACCACCGTTTCATCAGGCATGTACAGTGTTCTAAATCCACATCTTATATAAGCCTGAGCTACCTGTACACTCCCAACCCAGATAACACCAAGAACCAATCAGAAAAGCCCTTTGTTTAATTGATCATTGATTGAAGCACCTGAACACTTCTCATAATGTTCCTCTCAAGGGAACAAAAATAACAATTAGTTAACTTCATAATAATATACCCCAATGGGAAAGATTAATGAGATAAATAGATTTAAAATATACCCCCATGGGAGAGATTAATAACAAGTGGACTACTATTATGGATACAAAGTTTGCAAACTGTATAATTCTAAATCAATGTAACCATATTTCGTCTTAATAATCACCATAATTTGCTATTTTGTATTAGGCAGCCTACCTGTCAGTGTGCTGTCTTTACTGTGAGACCTAATTGTACCGTTAGTGTTTTCATATATTAGTACATGAATTTCTAACCTGGTTTCTCTATTACATGCAGAATCTTACATATAATTCCTTTACCAGATACCCGGCTAATATATAGCATTCCGCCATTAGACAACAGTTTGCCAGGACGATCATGGGGAGCATGGGATAATCTCTAATTGTATGGCGTCTGACGTATTGGCAGATCATAGGCTCAATCGCCACCAACGTCCAGCCTTCGAGTCTCGTCAAAACACACCCCTATTACGAGATCTATTGACATCTGCAGTCACGCGATATTAGTATAAGAGATTCCCTAGCATATACAGTGCGCGGTATAGTCACGTGGGGCTCCAATTCGTCAGTACCACTATATCCAATTGAAAGCATCTTCACAGCGAGTTCGTCACAGAACTCACACCCTTCTTTCTACGTCACGTTCCTAATTAACACCCACATACATTCGTGGGTATATCAGATCTAGAATCCCGTGCTTGAAACTCCGCTCTTTATAGTCATGACTAAATAACCGAACTATATACTACAGCCATATGTGTATAAACATAACTATATGTAACGCCCATATAAGAGGTATATACTATCCTGGATAATGGGGAAATTCAATATATAATGAAATAAATCGTGCTAACTAATCATACTAGATGCATATATATGCTAAATATAACTCATCACACTCCAAAATAAATAATGCTATACTATACTATAATAATTGTGATATTCATATACGGAGATAATACTACCATAATCCCACTCAATACTATACCATAAAGACCATTGGTCAATAATATAAAGTGATATGTGATGTCTAATGTGATAAGAACAAAAAAGGAAATTTACACTGGATACCATATATCGAGGTATTCCTGTTAATGGATTTGAAAAAAGCCAAAAAATATATAAATATATTGTGCTCAATATTAATGTAATGAAAAAACCACCCTATTGATGGTTGGAATACAATAATAGTACTACCAAATCCCTGTGAAATAATAGTGCTAATGCTCAGAATATAGAACCATATCTATATCATATTATTTAATGTGCCAACATGCTACATAGAAATAATAATAAAATAATAAATAATAATTAAGCCAACCCTAATCCTGGTTGGAAAAAAATAATGTTACTAATTCCTTGTGTTAGTGTATGCTAATACTACTAATGTGAGTCAATCTATGTCAGACAATACCATGTGCCAACTATACTATAAGGAAATAGACTCCAATCTTGTGTTATAGCTCATAATCCTAATAATATCCTAATAAAAATTATATTATAAAGACCAAATATCCATACTACCCTAAATAAATACCATCTATCCATAATAGTAATGTAAATTGTGGTTCTTCATCATTTTTAGCGCAAAATACCTTTGTAAAGACAACTTTCGTGTATATCTATTCAAATCCACAAACAGATTGAATAGATTATGTGTACTTGGGGGACAATAAGATAGACCCCTCCCTAAAATTCGCACCTCATCATCAGTGAGAAAATGTGAGGATAGATTGAAAATCCCACTTTTCAACTTTTGTAATTGTGCTTTTTTGTGGGTTTTCCCTCTGCCTCGTTTTCCCCGTTTGGGTATGGTCTCTTTTTTTGATTTGATGCTTGAGGTGTTGGTCTCCTCCAAAGGGGGGCCAACTGTGGGGTCTCTAAAAAAAAACCCACCAGAGGTGGATGGCAGATTATCCCTGTTCATACTCTCTCTAGGTGTAGTGCAGTTGTCATCTAACTGACTCAGAGGCTGGCATCTGTTATGAATAGGTATATAGTTAGGATTATCAGAATCCTGATGGGACAGATTTCTTTTTTGAGAATCCAGATATTATGACTGTTATAGAGACAATACATATGAACACACATAATATTGTGAACTGGAGTTTAATTGACTGTCGCTATCTGCCTACTTCTCTCAATAGATAAACATACAAATACAAACATAATTGGTTGGCGTATTACAATTTACATTACTATTATGGATACATGGTATTTATTTAGGGTAGTATGGATATTTGGTCTTTATAATATAATTTTTACTAGGATATTATTAGGATTATGAGCTATAACACAAGATTGGAGTCTATTTCCTTATAGTATAGTTGGCACATGGTATTGTCTGACATAGATTGACTCACATTAGTAGTATTAGCATACACTATCACTAGGAATTGGTAACATTATTGTTTTCCAACCAGGATTAGGGTTGGCTTAATTATTATTTATTATTTTATTATTATTTCTATGTAGCATGTTGGCACATTAAATAATACGATATAGATATGGTTCTATATTCTGAGCATTAGCACTATATATTATTTCACAGGGATTTGGTAGTACTATTATTGTATTCCAACCATCAATAGGGTGGTTTTTTCATTACATTAATATTGAGCACAATATATTTATATATTTTTTGGCTTTTTTCAAATCCATTAACAGGAATACCTCGATATATGGTATCCAGTGTAAATTTCCTTTTTTGCTCTTATCACATTAGACATCTTATATCACTTTATATTATTGACCAATGGTCTTTATGGTATAGTATTGAGTGGGATTATGGTAGTATTATCTCCGTATATGAATATCACAATTATTATAGTATAGCATTATTTATTTGGGAGTGTGATGAGTTATATTTAGCATATATATGCATCTAGTATGATTAGTTAGCACGATTTATTTCATTATATATTGAATTTCCACATTATCCAGGATAGTATATACCTCTTATATGGGCGTTACATATAGTTATGTTTGTACACATATGGCTGTAGTATATAGTTCGGTTATTTAGTCATGACTATAAAGAGCGGAGTTTCAAGAACGGGATTCTAGATCTGATATACCCACGAATGTATGTGGGTGTTAGGAACATGACGTAGAAAGAAGGGTGTGAGTTCTGTGACGAACTCGCTTTGAGGATGCTTTCAATTGGATATAGTGATACTGACGAATTGGAGCCCCACGTGACTATACCGCGCACTGTATATGCTAGGGAATCTCTTATACTAATATTGCGTGACTGCAGATGTCAATAGATCTCGTAATAGGGTTGTGTTTTGACGAGACTTGAAGGCTGGACGTTGGTGGCGATTGAGCCTATGATCTGCCAATACGTCAGACGCCATACAATTAGAGATTATCCCATGCTCCACACGATCGTCCTGGCAAACTGTTGTCTAATGGAGGAATGCTATACATTAGCCGGGTATCTAGTAAAGGATTTATATGTAAGATCCGGCATGTAATAGAGAAACCAGGTTAGAAATTCATGTACTAATATATGAAAACACTAACGGTACAATTAGGTCTCACAGTAAAGCCAGCACACTGACAGGTAGGCTGCCTAATACAAAATAGCAAATTATGGTGATTATTAAGACGAAATATGGTTACATTGATTTAGAATTATACAGTTTGCAAACTTTGTATCCATTATAGTAGTCCACTTGTTATTAATCTCTCCCATGGGGGTATATTTTAAATCTATTTATCTAATTAATCTTTCCCATTGGGGTATATTATTATGAAGTTAACTAATTGTTATTTTTGTTCCCTTGAGAGGAACACTATGAGAAGTGTTCAGGTGCTTCAATCAATGATCAATTAAACAAAGGGCTTTTCTGAATGGTTCTTGGTGTTATCTGGGGTGGGAGTGTACAGGTAGCTCAGGCTTATATAAGATGTGGATTTAGAACATTGTACATGCCTGATGAAACGGTGGTTACCGAGAAACGCGTTGCATTTTTTTTACTCATGTGGCATGAGTGATATATGTATTTTATGATTGTTTTTATTATTATTAAACCTTTTTTAAACCATATATCCTCATTGCTGTTGATTATCCCACATCCTGAGCTACCTGGTGATCCTGCACACTGTGGAGTGGCCTGCATCATATCCTATACAGCCAGCTGGTTTGCTGTCAAAACCAGCCCACCTCTATTGGCACATTTGAGTGCCTCTCTAGTATGTGAGTACCCTGCACAGGTTGTAAATTAACCATTGTTACCTTACAGATTCACACAGTCGTGTGTTTTTGTTTGCACCTAGCTCCTGGGTCTTATTTTTCTGGATTGACCATCTACCGCTTGTCAAGACATACAGATTTATACTTCTGGACCCTGGAGTGCCTTGCACAGCTAGCTGGTCTGCTGAAAAAACCAGCCTGCATCTACAGGCACATCTGAGTGCCTTTCTATATTGTGAGTACCCTGCACTTGCTCTATCTTTGTTACTGGGGATTACAGATTCACACATACGGCGCCTCTTTCCTTGTGTTTCATTTATAGACTGCAAAGGTGAGAATGATATTAGTGAGGAGATAGAGGGCAACTGTTAGTTAAGTGAAGTTAAGTAAGAAATCTGCTAAGAGTACTCTGTTTATTGGCATAACCAGATGTAGCAGTCCTGGGTATATCAGTCCCATATGATTCAATGTCCCACTGTAGTATGCAGCTTACTACTTTGTCATATCATTATATGCATTGTGGATGTGGGAGACGGGTATATCAGCCAAAAACCTCTCTCCTCCCTAGAAGGAGTGCGGAGCGTACTCCCCTTATCGGTGCCTCACTGGCTCTTACCTGGGGTTGGAATCATCCCGCAGGCTCCAGCTTTTAACAAGGTTTGGCACCCGACCTCCCCTTCCGCTTCTCCAGACACCGACTAACACTGTATTCGGCTATTGCCACAGCTGCCTGCTTGCTTGTATTCACGGGTTCCTGGGATTGGTTCCTATTGGGCACCTGTTGAATCTTGGACTGCAGCACTTTGTTGTAAATCCCCTTCTTTTTCTCCACGCTTGGGTCTGACAGCTTATATCCGCATATTCTCCTGGGCTCCTCCAAGTTCAGGATAAGGTAATATATAAACAAACGATGAAAAGCGGTTTGCTGTAAAAGTTTTCTTCTTTATTTGCTTCAATAAAACAATACAGAAAGTATGTGCTAGATGTAGAAGTCTTACGCATTTCGGCTGAACTGTTGTGCCATAATCATAGACCAATTACGGCACAACAGTTCAGCCGTAACGCGTAAGACCGCTACATCTAGCACATACTTTTTGTATTGTTTTATTGAAGCAAATAAAGAAGAAAACTTTTACAGCAAACCGCTTTTCATCGTTGGTTTATATATTAAGTGAAGTTAGTTTGTTAATAAGGCGGGCAATAAGATTCCCTGAACAGAAAGGTCTTTAGGGAATGTTTAAAGGAGGAGAGGTTAGGGGCAAGTTTGACAGCTCGAGGAAGTGCGTTCCAGAGGGTTGGTGCCACACGAGAGAAGTCCTGTAGTATAGCAAGAGAGGAGGTGATGGTAGAAGACGCATGAAGCAGGTCATTGTTGGATCTTAGGGGGCTGGCAGGAGTATATTTGTTGATGAGTGAGGACAGTTAGTAAGTTGTTACAGTAGTCAAGTCGGGAAATTACCAGGGAGTGGATTAGCTGTTTAGTAGTTTCAGCACTCAGAAACGGACGAATTTTGGAGATATTGCGTAGGTTGTTGCGTCAGGATGAAGAGAGCAGTTGGATGTGGGGAATGAAGGACAGATTTGAGTCAAGCGTGACTCAGAGGCAGCGGACTTGGGGTGATGGGGAGATAGTGGTGCCTCCAACAGTGATAGAAAAATTAGAAACTGGAGTAGAGTTAGAGGGGGGAATTAGAAGTAGTTCGGTCTTGGCAATGTTTATTTTTAGGTGGTGAGAGGCCATCCAGGAGGAAATGCCAGATAAGCAGTCGCTGATGTGAGAATTGACAGAAGGAGAGAGTGCAGGGGTGGAAAGGTAGATCTGGGTATCATCAGCATAGAGGTGATAGCTGAAGCCATAGCTGTTGATAAGTTTACCCAGTGAAGAAGTGTGAATAGAGAAGAGTAGAGGACCCAGGACAGAGCCTTGAGGTACTCCAACAGACAGAGGCAATAGAGAGGAGGAGTCACCAGCAAAAGAGACGGAGAAGGATCTGTTAGAGAGATAAGAGTGAATCCAGGAGAGGGCAGTGTCACAGAGACCAAGAGAGCTGAGAGTCCGTAGGGGAAGGGGATGGTTAACAGTGTCAAAGGCAGCAGAGAATCAAGTAAGATGAGTATAGAGTAGTAGCTTTTGTTTTTAGCAGAAAGGAGATCGTTTGTAACCTTGGTGAGGGCAGTCATAGTTGAGTGATGGGGATGGAAGCCAGATTGCAGGGGGTCGAGCAATGAGTCAGAGGACAGGAAGTGGGTTAGGTGATTGAAAACTAGTTTTTCAAGGAATTTTGAAGCTAGCTGGAGCAATGATATGAGGCGGTAGTTTGCAAGAGAGTTAGGGTCAAGGGAGGGTTTTTTGAGGATGGGGGTGACCTTTACATGTTTGAAGGAGACAGGGAATGAGCCAGTAGAACATGATAGGTTGAATATGTGAGTAAGAGCTGGAGTGAGGGTGGGAGACAGAGGAGGAATTAGATGTGAAGGAATAGGGTCAAGTGGGCAGGTAGTGAGGTGTTAGGAAGACAAAAGGGAAGCCACTTCACTCTCAGTGGTTGGGAGGAGGGTGCAGAGAGTGGCAGAGGGGGTGACTGGGAGCAGAGTTGATAGATTGCAGGTTTGTGTTGGGATATTTCTTCGGATGGCAAGTGTTTTATTGAAAAAATAGTCAGCAAGGTCTTGAGCACTGAATGCAGATAAGGGGGGTGCTGCAGATGGGTAGAGGTGAGAGTTGAAAATGGAGAAGAGTCTTTTAGGGTTTGAGGAGTGAGTGGATATAAGAGAAGAGAAGTAGGTTTGCTTAGCTAAGCCAAGGCCAGAGGTGTAAGAGTAATGAATGAACTTATAGTGCATGAAATCAGGTTCAGAGCGGGATTTTCTCCAGGCACGTTCAGCAGTGCGGGAGCATTTTTGTAGGTGGCGTGTTTGTTGGGAGTGCCAAGGCTGGAGCTGACTACGTGGGGCTTTACGAGGTTGGGGCGGAGCGAGATATAGCAAGGTCAGGGCAGGATATTGTGGAAGTGTGGGGGAGGCGTATTTGAATAAGATTGGAGAGTTGGGGAGGATCCACAGTGTGCAGATTTCTACTGGTGCGGGGGCGAGAGGGGGTAGTAGGTTTAGCATCTATATTAGGATTAAAGGTAAGCAGATGGTGGTCTGAGATGGGAAATGGGCGACAGGCAACATCATAGAGAGAGCAGAGATAGGAGAATACCAGATCAATCGAGTGTCCATCGCGGTGCGTAGGGAAAAGGGTGGATAGTGAGAGGCCGAAGGAGTTAGTGAGTGAGAAAAGTTTAGAGGCAGCAGGGGCAGATGGGTTGTCAATTGGGATGTTGAAGTCTCCTAGGATTAGAGCAGGTGTATTTGTAGATAGAAAGTAAGGAAGTCAGGCAGAAAAGTTGGGAGATTGGTCCAGGGGGCGATAGATAACTGCCACTCTGAGAGAGAGGGGCGAGAAAAGGTGAATGCAGTGGACTTCAAAGGAAGAAAAGGAGAGAGATGGAAATGGGGATAGGTACTGTTAGGAAGCAGGAGGGGGAGAGTAAGATGCCAACACCGCCACTGTGTCTCTCACCTGGCCTAGGTGTGTGGCTAAAGTGGAGACCACCCTGTGTGAGAGCAGCAATGGAAGCAGTGTCAGAGGAAGATAGCCAGGTTTCAATAAATGCTAAAAAGTTGAAAGCGTTGGAAACAAACAGGTTGTGAACAGTTGTAAGTTTGTTACAGACGGAGCGAGCATGCCAGAGGGCACAAGAAAAGGGAGGGGATATAAGCTGTGTGTTAATGGAGACGAGATTGTTGGTATTGCGTGACCTAAATTTTTTGAAGTGGGAGATGGAGCGAGAGTGTAAAAGTGTGGTGATTGCTGCAGGGCCAGGGTTAGGAGAGACATCACCAGCAGCAAGCAGTAGTAGCAGTGAGAGTGACAGAAGGTGAGAGTGAGATTTGTAGGAGCGCGTATGACTAGACACAGGAGAGTTAGAGAGGGAAGTGTTTCTAAGGAAACAAAGTAGTTCATGAGAGGACAGCATATGGGATGAGAGAAGGGAGGGTGAGATATGGATAGTGTGGGGATTGTTGTTATAGGGACATGCAGTGATTTTTCGGAGAAGGGCAGGCAGAGAGAGCAGAAAAGTTATAGAGAGCATTGTGTAGAAGCATAGTTATTAAGTTAGTTGTTCTGCAGTTTCCACCTCCAGTTTCTAACTCCAGTGAGTAACTCCGCTACTTGTAAGATAGAGCTCCTTAGAATCATAGAGCCTCGGCTCAAGATTGAGCCTTATGCATGCTCTATATGTAGCAGTGAAAAGTGCTCTTCATGACAGATAAAGCTACATTGGTAATAATAGGCATAAATTAAAAGAAAGAAGCGCTCAACCTGGGAACGAACAATAGCATAATAGCTTGTTCTATGGCTAGTTACCACTCAAGAAGCAGCCTCATTTTGCTCAACATGTGCCTTTCACAGAGAAGAACTTTCCTTAAGCATATCAGTCTGATTCTGACTTCACAGTGCAGTCCAGCCCCGAAATACCAGGCAATCCCTCTCTGAACGAGAGAAACAGCAAAACCCCAGACGTATGTTTCGGCCTATTGTGGGCCTCATCAATGAGGTGCAGCCATATCCCTCTAGGCACACCGAGCAACGGGTCCACATCTGGATTCCTGCATCACACTTAGGGATACTTCCCTAAGTGTCATAATTTGCATAAATTAAAAGAGAGAAGCGCTCAACCTGGGAACGAACAATAGCATAATAGCTTGTTCTATGGCTAGTTACCACCCAAGAAGCAGCCTCTTTTTGCTCAACATGTGCCTTTTACAGAGAAGAACTTTCCTTAAGCATATCAGTCTGATCCTGACTTCACAGTGCAGTCCAGCCCCGAAATACCAGGGAGGTGCAGCCATATCCCTCTAGGCACACTGAGCAATGGGTCCACGTCTGGATTCCTGCATCACACTTAGGGAGACTTCCCTAAGTGTCATAATTTGCATAAATTAAAAGAGAGAAGCGCTCAACCTGAGAACAAACAATAGCATAATAGCTTGTTCTATGGCTAGTTACCACCCAAGAAGCAGCCTCTTTTTGCTCAACATGTGCCTTTCACAGAGAAGAACTTTCCTTAAGAATATCAGCCTGATCCTGACTTCACAGTGCAGTCCAGCCCCGAAATACCAGGCAATCCCTCTCTTCTTGGGTGGTAACTAGTCATAGAACAAGCTATTATGCTATTGTTCGTTCCCAGGTTGAGCACTTCTCTCTCTTTTTATTTTTTTATTTTTATTATTTTTTTTTAATTTTAAATATTTTTATTGAAAACCAAAAGTGCATACAATCAATCAACAGTAGTGAAAAATCATTTTCCACTAAGACATCAGAGTATTTACATAGCTTTGACATGTGGCATCTAGATACAGTAATGAGTGGTAAACGTCCAATAAAACTTTAAACAACATATATATGTCTTAGCATTTGTTAAGAAATATCTTCAGGTTTAACTGCCCTTCTCAGATGGCGAAGTAGTGTCTGGGTCGTCACTAACTACTCAAGGGTGTTGTGTAGGAAGGGAAGGTCTTAGGGAAGAGGGTGAGGGAGTCATCTCGTGAGGGGTGTCAGGAAGGTTTAGGAAAGGAGGGAGGGTGGGGAAAGAGGGGGCAGAGAAAAGGAAATAGTGTCAGCGATGGAATTGTGGGGGAAAAGAGAGTGAAAAAAAAAAAAAAGGGGGGGGGGGGGTTGGTCACATCTATCCGCCTGCAACGGCTCCCGACCCAGATGTCTGGGAAAAGGAACAACAACATGTAGAAGTGTCCAGGGTCACTGGATCTGAATCCAATCTTCCCAGATCTCCCAGTAGTTCTCCATCCGCTCTAGTGACCTGTATGCGAATTTCTCCATGTTGGCCAGATAGTGTATTACCTCGCAAACATCCGAAATTGTAGGTGGGGCAATCTGTTTCCATGCTCTGGCAATACAGAGCTTGGTAGCCGCCAGAACATATATCACAAATTGCCTGCTACATTTAGGCAAGGTCTTGTCCAGGATGTGGAAAAGGGCCAGGCCTGGTGTCAATATCAAAGTCAGATTCATAGAGTGTAGGAGCATTTCAACATCTCTCCAAAGATCTCGGATCTTCGGGCACGCCCACCAAACATGGGAATTAGAGCCTTCTCCTCCGCACATTCTCCAACACCTTGGGGATGCGCCAGTGAACATTTTTTACAATTTGGTAGGTACTCTGTACCATCACAATATGAGTTTCATATAACTTTCAAAAATCGCTATACAGTGGATCGTTTTCTTAGTCAGCTGAATTGCATCGCTCAGCTCTGTGTCTGAAATATTCAAAGTTAGCTCCCTACACCATAATTTGATTTGGCTCGGGAGGCCCACCGAGTGATCCTGTAAGATAGCCTTGTAGTGGAATGTAAGAGGTTTCATCGTTCCTATTTCCTGCAGCCACCTCTCTTCCCACTTAGAATGGGGTCTTAAGGGTTGAACCCCAAATTTCCAGGAGTGCAGCAGGCTGAGTATCCTACAACTTTCAAAGTACAGCCATATGGGACAGCCCCGTAGTGAATTGAGTATTTGGTGAACCGTCATAAGTCTGCCATCAGAGAACAGATGCTCCACCACCTGAATATTGCGTTGTGCCCAAAATTCTACATGGACATTTGGGAGGTCCCACAGGAGACCTCTCATCTGGTGGATCGGCGAGGGGTGTGGGGCAATTTCTGTGTGGTGTCTGAGTTCATGCCATGTTTTAATATTGTGCTGCACTATAGGGTTAACGACCTTGCCGACTAGTTGTTTATGTCTGTGAACCCACAGGGTGCTCGGGAGGTCTAAACCATCAGGTAGGTGTAGTTCCTCAAGTCTGTACCATTTCGGTTTCTCTTTAGCGGGGCCCCAGGCCGTAATTTGTGACAATCTGGTAGCTTCATAATAAAGAAATATATTTGGAAAAGACACCCCCCCTCTAGAAAATTCTCTCTGCATGACTTTATAGCTAATTCGGGGTGTCTTTTCCATCCAAACATATTTGGAAAAGAGTCGATGGATTTGCTGTAGGGTGCTGTGTGGAATGTTCAACGGGATGCATCGGAACAGGTATAATACCTTAGGGAGTAGCGACATTTTCACCGTAGCTATACGTCCCATCCAAGATATCTCTCTGAAGTCCCATCTGCGTGTCAGAGAGTGTAGCTCCGCAATTAGTGCACCAAAATTTAATGATAGGATACTCTCCAGGTCTGCGCTTAGGTGGATCCCCAAGTGTTTAATAGACGTTGTGGACCAGTGGAAATCATACGTTTCCTGTAGGAATAAGAGCTGGTCGCTAGGCAGGTTGATACTATATGCCTCAGTTTTTGACAGGTTTACCTTGTAGTAGCACAAGGTACTAAACCGTTCTAAGATGGAAAAGACCGCAGGGACCGAGCTTGCAGGGTTTGTAAGAAAAAGAGTGACATCGTCTGCGTACAGTGCGATTTTCTCATGAGTCGAGCCCATCTTCAGTCCCTCAACAGTAGGTGACGTGCGTATCATTTCTGCCAGGGGTTCCATGACTAACGCAAATAGCAAGGGGGACAATGGACAGCCTTGCCTGGTTCCATTAGAGATGTTTAAAGACGGGGAACAAAAGCCCATCCCTCTGACCTTGGCGCTTGGATTAGAATACAAGACCCTGATCATGGTTATAGCCTCAGGTGGAAAGCCAAATGTCTCCAAAACCTTCCACATATATTCCCATCTGACCCTGTCAAACGCCTTTTCGGCATCCAACGACAGGGCCAGAAGGGGAGTGTCCTGTCTTTTTGTTTCGGAGAAAATAGATATCAGACGTCTGGTATTATCTGGCCCTTGCCGACCATATACAAAGCCAACTTGGTCTGTATCAATAAGGGAAGGCAACAGGGGGGCCAATCTGTCCGCAAGAACCTTAGAGTACAGTTTTATGTCTACGTTGATCAGTGAAATAGGGCGAAAATTGCTACAGTGGGATGGATCTTTACCAGGCTTAGGTATCGCAACAATAGTTGCTTCTAGGTATTCTTTAAGTATCTGACCTCTCGACCCAATTTCGTTGTATGTGTGGCATAAAACAGGTTTAAGTTGTGTCTGGAATTTTTTGTAGAGTTGTCCCGGGAACCCATCCGGGCCCGGGGCTTTGTCCGTTTTTAATTGCTTAATAGCTAGTCCTATTTCTATCTCAGTGATAGGTTCAGCAATCTTATCTCTTTCCTCCTCTGGAATTGTGGGGAGATTCAACTTTCTTAAGAAGGAGGAAATGGCCTGAGAGGGCATGACCTCAGGACTCTCATGAGATTCAATGTTGTATAAGCGCTCATAAAAGTCAGCGAAAGCCTTCCCTATCTCGTCCGGGGCAGTGATCTTTTGCCCCTTGTGATGGAGGAATGGTATGCGGGAGTCAGCTACTTTCTGTTTCAGTTTGTTCGCCAGCATCGAGCCAGCTTTGTTACTTTTGGAGTACAGGACCATTTTAAATCTTGAAAGGGCACGTTTAAATTTTTCCGTTTCCAGGTTTTTAATCTGCGACTTTAAGTCCAGAATTTCAGCTGACAGGCTAGCTGTAGGGGTCAATTTATTTTGTTGTTCCTTTGACCTCAGGTCGCAGGTCAACTTTCCGAGTGGGGCGCCCCATTGTTTTTTTAGTTTAGTTGTCTTTGCTATACAGAATCCTCTAATATAGGCCTTCAATGCCGCCCACCTAATCTGGTGTGAAGTCTGATTGGGTTTGTTAGTCTCTAGGAATTCCTCAATCTTATCCGTCAATTCAGGGACAAAGGAGGCATCTTCCCACAGAAACTTGGGGAGCCTCCAGGACGGTCTGATCAGTGCAGTACCCTGGACGTCAATGGACATTATGACAGCGTCATGATCCGACCACGGACAGCTGCGGATGTTAGAGTTGGTGATACTATTCATGGACCAGGAATCTACAAAGAAGTAATCTAACCTTGAGTATGACCGATGAGGAGGCGAAAAGAATATATAGTCTTTCGATTCTGGGTGGCATGCTCTCCACACGTCATACAATGCAGATTGGTAAATAAGGTTTCGAAATTTAGGGGCCATGGATTTAGAGTAGGTATCTAGGATTTTACCGTCAGGGATTTTCTTGTCCAAGTGGGGGTCCCAAACTAAATTAAAGTCGCCACCAAGTATCAGCATACCTTGTTTTAGGCCTTCTATAAAGTGCAACAACGTGCGCAAGAAGGCTATCTGGCCCTGATTTGGGGCATAGAGGTTTACGAAGGTATAGAGGTGTGAGTTGAGTTTACAAATCACCAGGAGAAACCTCCGTTCCGGGTCTGTCTCTACATGTATCTGTTGATATGCCCCGCCGCACTAAAACAGATTGAGACGCCTCTACTTTTCTCATGATAAGTGGAACTGAGTACCACTGGGTAGTGCTTAGATTTCAGGGTTGGGGTATTAACTGAGGGCCAGTGCGTCTCTTGTAGAAAGGACACATTGCATCGAAGTGTCCTCAAGTATGACTGTAGCATACTTCGCTTCGTGGGCGAGTTAAGTCCCTTTGTATTGAGGGAAACAAATTTGAGATCAGGGCACATTGCAGCGGGGAGACCAGTCCAAAAAAAAAAAAAAAAAAAGGGGGGGGGGAAGAGGGAGGAAGAGAGGAGGAAAAAGAGTAAGAGATAGAGAGATGGGGGTAGAGAGGTAAGTGTAAATTATAGGCACAGTAACGACCAGGAAGAAGGGGTCAGGTGGTTGTTACCAGTGTGTTCTTCTAATTGTTGTTTGACCCGCAGAGATGAGAATGTGGTCAAAGAGTCACCTTGTGGGTTCGAGTGAATCTGTGTTCTCTTGCTTACTTTCGGTAAGCTATGGTATTACCCGGGGGGGGGCGGAAAATTACAGTCTAGCGACCGTCTAGACTAATATCTAAAAGAGAGGGAAAATAGAAAGGAGGGATTAAGGTCCGGGCCGGGGCATGAGTCTGTAGTCAGGGAGGGGGGGGGAGAAGAGGGAGGAAGAGAGGAGGAAAAAGAGTAAGAGATAGAGAGATGGGGGTAGAGAGGTAAGTGTAAATTATAGGCACAGTAACGACCAGGAAGAAGGGGTCAGGTGGTTGTTACCAGTGTGTTCTTCTAATTGTTGTTTGACCCGCAGAGATGAGAATGTGGTCAAAGAGTCACCTTGTGGGTTCGAGTGAATCTGTGTTCTCTTGCTTACTTTCGGTAAGCTATGGTATTACCCGGGGGGGGGCGGAAAATTACAGTCTAGCGACCGTCTAGACTAATATTTAAAAGAGAGGGAAAATAGAAAGGAGGGATTAAGGTCCGGGCCGGGGCATGAGTCTGTAGTCAGGGAGGGGGGGGGGGAGGAGGGTCCGTATCGTCCAATATGCTCATTTTATAGCTCCCATCTGTTACCCTGATTGTGAGCATGGAAGTAAGAAAAGTCCTGTCCAACCATGCGGCAGGGCAGCTCGCTTCCAAATTGTATCAGTTTTATGTCATATGTCTCCATTAGATCCATGTATATGAGTAGGTTGGTATTGTCAAAGGAGTGGCTACGTTAGGTAAGGATCATATGTAGGTTATGGGTGAGATCTGTCGGTGCCTAATGTGTAGTGTAAATGTTGGTGAAAGAAAGAGTTAATGTTAGATAGGTTAGCGTCACACCGACATCTTTCAAACATGGCAGTGAAATAAACCTGCATGGTGCCACTAATATTTCAAATACATAGCTATTTATAACACAAGTAGTATTTTTATTATAACTAACTTATGTCCCAGAGTGCAAAAACAAAAACATTTCAAGTTAAATAACAACTTATGCAAATAACAGAGAGCATGGAGGAACATTGTCAGTCAAGCAGCGGTTCGTTAGGTAAGGACCGTACGTATGTTATAGGCAAGATTTGTCTGTACCCGGTCAGTAGTATAGGTGTCAAGAAAAGTAAAAGTAAATGATAGGTAAGCTAGTATGATGTCATCAAAGCTGCAACACTGTATTTGACCGTGACGACCTTTTACAAATATGACTGTGTAAGCAATATTTTTATTATAACTAGCCTGTATTTCCAAGTGCAGAGGCAGGGATCTTGCAAGTTAAAGAACAGTTTATGCAAACGACACAGAGCATAGGGGAGTATTGTCACAGAAGTAGCAGTCTGTTAGGTAAGGATCGTGTGTGAGTTACAGGTAAAATCTGACCATGTCTGGTTAGTAGTAGCAGTGTCAGGAAATGTTAGGAAAATTAGCGTGATATCTTCAGGGCTTCAACAACATAGTCGACCATAACAACATTTACTAGAAATGACTGTGAAAAAGAAAACTGGTAAGACGTCAGCATGATCCCAAAAACATAGGTGCCCACAACAACAATATTAAAACATAATCAACCTTGCTAGGGTTTGTCACTATTGTCAGGTGTCCCCTGAATTGTTAATAAAGTGTAATGTCTCAAAGTGTCCATCATAATCTAAGTAGACTAGGGGGCATAAGACTAAATAACTTAATTAGTTAAAGCGAATGGCAGATATTATTTGGTATAGCAGCTGAGATCAGTCATGTATAAATATGTTCTGGCTAGTGACTACGCAGTCTCCTCTTAGACTCAAGGGTAGGTCCCATCGTAACTGCAGCAAAGCTAAAATCTATCGCCCGTTAGTGTGCAGGTGTCAATGTGTCATATTCAAATATCTAAAATCTCTACCAGTAGGTATGCGTGTTGCTGCTTTAGCTATTGTCACGTAGTGTCGTGTTTACATCAGAAGTAGGAGTCTCATCAATTAATAAGGGAATGTGTGAGTTATGTATGTCGCTAAGACCAAGGTGAAGTCGGAGCGTTGCAATACCTAGCCCTAAGTTACCATATATATGTTAAGCAAGGCTGACCTCTATAGGTGGCAAACTTCTGAAAAATAAAATAACAACTGTAAACATTGCAACTTAGACATATCATTAAGTCTTTTTCATCATAGGTAACATGTTAGGAACATAACAACTGGAGTGCAAAGTCCCTCATGGTGTATCCATGATTTTGTCCCACTTCCTCGAGTGGGGCTAAATGTCTCTAGTCCTAGAGCAATACGTTTCCTCCCTTTTGTAGGGTTGCAGTTAAGAGATGAACAAAAATTACCTCCCCCTTTCCAAAGTATGGCAACAAAAAACAGTGATTAGTGAAACATATACTTATCAGTCATCGTCGTCTGAGGGATCTTCTGTGCGATCAGATGGCAGCTGCTGAGATGATAAGTTCTGTCTTTTAGAAGAGGTGAGCCTCTGAGCAAGAGGTCTCCACTCAAATGCTGTGGGTCTCAAAACAGAAGATGATGTGGTGCTTTGTTCTGCAGCTTTAGGAGTGAGGAAGACATTCTCCCTGCTTTGGTTGATATTAGAGATCCATCCTTTGAGGAGAAGTTGGCCCTTTTCCGGGGTGTCTGCAGTGTAGAAACGGCCATCCTTTTGAATGAGTAATTTAGTGGGATATCCCCACCTGTACTTTATGCCTGCCTGCCTCAATGATTTGGTAACCTCACGAAAGGTGGCTCTCTTCTGTACCGAGATAGATCAGGAAATATTTGTATAGACTCAAATCTGGTGGGCAATGTGGGGTGTTGAAACATAGCTCTCAGGATTTGTTCCTTGTATGTAAAATAGTGGAATCTAGCAATCACATCTCTTGGCTTTTCCGCTGAGACATTCCTTCCTCTGGGTAGTCTATGTACTCTGTCTATCAAGATCTCATTAGGGAATCCTGGAGGATGCAGAATTTCACAGAGCTCAGTTAGATATTTGCCTAACTCAGTCGGGGCCACCTCTTCAGGAACACCTCTAAATCTCAAATTGTTCCTTCTGGAACGATCTTCCATGTCAGCCATCTTAGCTTCGATAGAGTCTAGTATATCTACAAGCACTTGTGAGTGACTAGCCAAATTCCCCTGCTCCACTGTTAAATCTTCTTGCTTTTTCTCTAGAACATCAATACGTTCACTGATAACACCAATATCTCTCCTGAGATCTGCAGTAGAACCCCTGATAGCCTTAGTGAGAGATTCCTGTAGGGAGTTCATCCTTTGAGTGAGAGTGGTGACAATGTCTGAGGCCACTGAGCCCGAGATGTTGTTTTCTACTTCTGAAGCTTCTGTTATTTCAGTACCACTATCTAGCAGTGATTGTGAGGTATTAAGTACGGTTGTGGGTCTCCCAGCAGTAGGTTTAGCTTTAAAATGATCTGCCACTGATTTCCTGTATTCTGGAGGGTTAACAGTTTTCCTCCTAGAGCCCTGTGGCATGGTAAAGGCTATGAAGGACAGGAGGTGAAGGGCACTGTTGAACAATGTATTTAAGTACAGAACTCCCCAAAAAGCATATGAGATCAATTTCCGTTAATGTGCCACTCCAGCAGATCATAGGCTAGGGCTGCACAGCCGGTCAAGTTGGTAGATATGGGCAATGAGGCACTAAAGGTTATCTACTGGTTACTGTGGCAGCCGTACCGCAACAAAGAAGAACTAGGCCTGAGTAGGTGTACAGTATTTGCGCTATGGCCTACGCTTAGTTGTAAGTAGATAGTCAGTGCCAGCAGTCAGAGCAAAGTCAGTGTCTTCAGCTAATGATTAGCTCTTACAGTGTTCCGGAGCGGAGCCCCGACCCTCCGGAACAGACTGGTGTGTCCTGACTGCGTGCACTTCTCGGACACCTTGCCATCCAAGTGCTGGTTTTGAACTATGTCTTTGGGGGGATTAGGTGCACACCCCCGTCCTGGTCGTGTAGTAATATATATAGAATGTCTCACCCTGTCTCGTAGCTTGTCGGGTCACTGTGTCTCAGATTCAGGGCAGGGGGCACCTTCTTCACCGCAGACGCCTGATGACGTCACCAGGCAATGGCGTGTTTTCGCGCCTTTTCTTGTCGGTAGCTAAGTGTGGCTTATAGATATTTTAGGAGAGAAAAACAGAATAAGGGGCTTCCGTAGCTCACCCTGTGTCTCCGATTCTGGTTGCCTGCTTATCTGGTGTTCCGCACCTAGCCCAGGAGAGTTTGTGGGCTAAGGTGATAGTATGCTCTGCTCCCGCTTCTCCTGTGCTGAGATTCTCAGTCTGGAAAGCTGATGTTAGGTCCTTGAGTTGTTGTTGTGACCGGCTTCCCACGGCTCTGCGGTGTCAATGAGCCAGTAAAATGCAGAAAGTTTGGGAAAAAAGTGTCTTTTAATCCGTTTTTAAGAATAAGTATGCAGGAGCTCTGCAAACATGCGACCGCTCACAGCTCAGGCTAGCTCCGCCCCCCCTCTCTCTTTTTATTTATTGTTAATAATAGATTTTGTGGCTGGTTTAGCACGTAGGCCTGCAGCAGAAGTGGGGTCCACTTGTCACCCATAGCACAGTAAGTTGTCAATAAGATAATACACAGCTCAGCACCTGGTACCTCCTGGATAGTTACACATTAGACTGGAACAACGGCATAAGCTCCCAACTTGTAATACAAAAACGTTAGGGAAACGTTGCATATTTACTTGTCTTTATGCTTGAATAAATATCAGATATCAAGTCATGAACCCAGGGGTCAAGCCCAGTGGAAACGGAGTTCCTGCACTATTTTTGCAGGTGGAACCAAGTTCCCTCTGGAGAGAGAGCAGAAACGCTTCAGTAAACACTGCTGCTGCTGGTGGGAGGAGCTGGAGCACAGTCTGGTTAGAGGGATAGTGAGATGTTCTAGTAATGGGCAGTAATACTTTCTACAATACACTAAATACAAGCCTGTCAGCGATACTGCAGTGTGATCACCCTGCACTGTGTGAAACACATGGTGCTTACATTTCTGTGTGGCTTGCTCTGGGGTTATTTAACTCCCCTTAGCAGAAATAGTACTATTGCACCTTAAGTGGGTGAGACTCTGTGATAGAGTAGGAGTCTGGAGTTGCTGTCAGACACAGAGGTTTCAGCCCACCCTGGCAAGGAAGGAGGGTGTGACGAACTAAAGCTAAGCTGGCAATGCACCATGTGAGTAAAAAAAAAGGATGGACACCCTGGATCTTGACATTCACATGCAGGCAGGAGGTTGGGAACAGGGAAGGGAAGCAGCATTCTGCTGACCTCTGCTTGATAAATTCTGACTGCAGGTGCTAAAAGTGATCTCTAAACAACAGGCGTTCATGTGTGTCTAGTTTAGTTATTTTAAAGTTGTTTCAAAAAAATTTGTGTTTCAACAAAGAACAAATTTGCTTATCAAGCAGGGAAGAGGCACGTCCTTCTAGCTTCCTGATTTCTCTCTGATTGGAATTTCTTTTAGTTCTTCCAGAGATATCTGGGATGAGGTTTGCAAGGGAAATACATGTGTATGTCACACTCGATCCGCTCATCGCCGTGTCGCCGCGGCTCCCGGATCTCCTGTGTCTCACGTCACGTTGCCTAGCAACGTGACGCGCTCCTCAGCACACTCCTCCCTGACATCAGCCTCTCTCTCTGCCTTTAAATCTTGGCGGGAGATCTTACTCGGGGGCCCGTTTGTGTTGCTTACTCCGGTGCTGTGTGAGTACTATTTCTGAACCTGAATTTGACCCTTGTCTGTCTGACTACGAACTCTGCTTTACCCTGCCTGACCTTGCTTTTGTCTATTCCCTCAAACTGTCTCCTGGATATTGGACCCTTGCCTGCCTGACCTTGCTTCTGCTTAGTCCCTCAAACTGACTCCTGGTTATATTGACCCTAGCCTGCCTGACCTTGCTTTTTTCTTGTCCCTCAATCTGTCGCCTGGATATACTGACCCTTGCCTGCCTGACCTTGCTTTTGCCTTAACCCTTGCAAACCTGCTTAAAGAGACATTTATATTTTGTTTGCTACAAAACCTGTTTAAATGGACATTATCATTTGTTAAACTGCAAACCTGCTTAAAGGGACATTTATATTTTGTTTGCTGCAAAACCTGATTAAAGGGACATTATAATTTGTTTGCTGCAATCCTGCTTAAAGGGACATTTATTTCTGTTTGCTGCAAACCTACTTAAAGGGACATTTATATTTTGTTAGCTGCAAAATCTGATTAAAGGGACATTATCATTTGTTTGCTGCAATCCTGCTAAAAGGGACATTTATTTCTGTTTGCTGCAAACCTGCTTAAAGGGACATTATCTTTTGTTTGCTTCAAACCTGCTCAAAGGGACATTATCATTTGTCTGCTGCAAACCTGCTTAAAGGGACATTATCATTTATTGGTTGTAACCTGCTTAAAGGGACATTTATCATTTATTGGATACAAACCTGCTTAAAGGGTCATTTATCATGTGTTTGTTGCAAACCTGTTTTAACGGACATTTTCATTTTACCTTTCTACTACTTAAAGTTCGCTATCTCTTGTGTATCAATTCAGACCTCTAGAAATTATAGAGATTCTACTTCTTTTGTGAATACATTGTATCCTGCTTATTTTGTTTCCTGAGTAGGTCACGTCCTGGATATTTCTCAGTGTGCTAGCGTGTGTTTTACTTCTTCACGCTAGCAGTTGAGTTGAATCCTGGGCTGATCCTTTATGGCTGACAGTGTACACATAAAGGAAAATAGTCCTTGCAATAAAAGGTGTTTGTGAAACATCTTGTAGTAGGATAAGCCCAATTACTTTATTTCATACACCATTAGTATGTACAGTCTGTTTATCTTGTGTTTATGTTGGTGTCTGTATGTCTTTCAATTCATGGTCAACAGGCCAGATTCTCTGCAGAATGCTGACCTGTGCAAGATAATGTATTTGCTTTCGATTCAACCTTACTAGTTTCATCTCAATGTGCAAAGTGACCTAGTTTGCTTTCAATTTTACCGTGCCCTCATGCCTCCTACTTCTTCTGCCAATGTAACTTGCTTCACATTTACTTGGTATATGTGTTAATGGTAAAAGAAAATTAGGCCTCTATTTATCAAGCTGTCTACTTACCTGAATTCGATGGCCCCAATACGCTCTCCTAAGATCGCCGCCGCGGACCTGAATACAATTGCCAAATTTATCAAGAAAGCTGTCAAAAAGCCGTACACTAAGTACGGTGCGATGAGCAGCGGACTGTTGTTAACTAACAGTCATCGATCTCGCTGCTCTTCGGCTTATTTGCAGCTTTCTTGCTATACTGTCACTAAGCACCCACACTATACTATACAGTTTTACCCCCTAAACCGCCTCTCCCGGAGCCCCCCGCAACTAAATAAACTTATTAACCCCTAAACCGCCGCTCCTGGACCCCACCGCACCTATAATAAATATATTAACCCCTAAACCGCAGCTCCCGGACCCCGCCGCAACTATAATAAATATATTAACCCCTAAATCTCCGCTCCCGGAGCCCCCCGCAACTAAATAAACTTATTAACCCCTAAACCGCCGCTCCCGGACCCCGCCGCAACTATAATAAATATATTAACCCCTAAACTGCCGCTCCCGGACCCGCCGCAACTATAATAAATATATTAACCCCTAAACCGCAGCTCCCGGACCCCGCCGCAACTATAATAAATATATTAACCCCTAAATCGCCGCTCACGGACCTTGCCACCACCTACATAAAGTTTATTAACCCCTATCCTGCCGCTCTCGGACCCTTCCGCCACCTACATAAAGTTATTAACCCCTATCCTGCCGATCCCGGACCCTGCCGCAACTAAATAAAACGTTTAACCCCTAAACCGCCGCTCCCGGAGCCCGCCGCCACCTAAATTATATATTTTAACCCCATCCTGCCCCCCCTACAACGCCCATACTACAATAAAGTTATTAACCCCTAAACCTAAGTCTAACCCTAACACCCCCTAACTTAAATATAATTTAAATACATCTAAATAAATATTACTATTATTAACTAAATTATTCCTATTTAAAACTAAATACTTACCTATAAAATAAACCCTAAGCTAGCTACAACGTAACTAATAGTTACATTGTATCTAGGTTAGGGTTTATTTTTATGTTACAGGCAAGTTTGTATTTATTTGAACTAGGTACAATAGTTATTAAATAGTTATTAACTATTTAATAACTACCTAGCTAAAATAAATACAAAATTACGTGTAAAATAAAACCTAACCTAAGTTACAATTACACCTAACACTACACTATCATTAAAATAATTACATAAATTAACTACAATTAAATAAAACTAATTACAATTAAATAAAATTAACTAAAATAAAAAACAAACAAACACTAAATTACAGAAAATAAAAAAAATTACAAGAATTTTAAGCTAATTACACCTACTCTAATCCCCCTAATAAAATAAAAAAGCCCCCAAAAATAATAAAATTCCCTACCCTATACTAAATTACAAATAGCCCTTAAAAGGGCCTTTTGCGGGGCATTGCCCCAAAGTAATCAGCTCTTTTATCTGTAAAAAAAGAAATACAACCCCCCCAACATTACAACCCACCACCCACAGACCCAACTCTACTCTAAAACCCACCCAAACCCCCCTTAAAAAAACCTAACACTAACCCCCTGAAGATCACCCTACCTTGAGCCGTCTTCACCCAGCCGGGCACAAGTGGACCTCCAGAGGGGCAGAAGTCTTCATCCGATCCGGGCAGAAGAGGACATCCAGACCGGCAGAAGTCTTCATCCAGACGGCATCTTCTATCTTCATCTATCCGGAGCGGAGTGGTTCCATCTTCAATCCATCCAACGCGGAGCATCCTCTTCCATCAACGTCCTAACGAAGAATGAAGGTTCCTTTAAATGATGTCATCCAAGATGTCGTCCCTTGAATTCCGATTGGCTGATAGGATTCTATCAGCCAATCGGAATTAAGGTAGGAAAAATCCTATTGGCTGATTGGATCAGCCAATAGGATTGAAGTTCAATCCTATTGGCTGATCCAATCAGCCAATAGGATTCAGCTCGCATTCTATTGGCTGTTCCAATCAGCCAATAGAATGCAAGCTCAATCCTATTGGCTGATTGGATCAGCCAATAGGATTTTTCCTACCTTAATTTCGATTGGCTAATAGAATCATATCCGCCAATCGGAATTCAAGGGACGACATCTTGGATGACGTCATTTAAAGGAACCTTCATTCTTCGTTAAGACGTCGATGGAAGAGGATGCTCCGCGTCGGATGGATTGAAGATGAACCTGCTCCGCTCCGGATGGATGAAGATAGAAGATGCCGCCTGGATGAAGACTTCTGCCGGTCTGGATTCTAGAGTGAAGTTATTTTACTTAAAGCCTGCTACTTGATTTCTGCAGCTGAACCACAGCATCAAGCCGCCCTGCATTTGTTTTCTACATTTAAAGCCGCCTGTATCAACTGCCAACTAAATTCACACTGCTAGCAGCCTGAACCGCAAGTATTTCTTTATAATAACTTCTGGATACAGCCTGTATAGATTTTGTAAATACATCTAGCATTACCTTGTTTATATCTGAATCATTGTCTGCAACAATTAACACTGCTGTTCTGTGAGGTTAACACTGGTCTCCACATTCACCTGTGTGCTTAAAAGAGACTGCTATTTTTCTGTGTTAAAAGGCAACCTTTACTCTTACTTGCATCAGTTGCTAATAACAATGTTTTTTAGTTATTTTCTGTAATTCCTGTCTGCTGCATATCCTTAACAAGCTATCTTAAGCAAACATTGCTACAAATAACTTCACTGAAATTAATTAAGTCTGTCTTGCTGACATTTCACTGCTACAAATAAAAGTGCTGTTCTAACATTGTCTTCACTCATAAAGAAAAACATTGTGAGTTGAAGTAAAGGAGCAGCTACAAATTCAATATTTTATTGAATTATAAAAACAGTCATAACACTATAGGGCAATGCCCCGCAAAAGTCCCTTTCAAGGGCTATTTGTAATTTAGTATAGAGTAGGGAATTTTATTATTTTGGGGGGCTTTTTTATTTTATTAGGGGAATTAGAGTAGGTGTAATTAGTTTAAAATTCTTGTAAATTTTTTTTATTTTCTGTAATTTAGTGTTTGTTTTTTTTGTACTTTATTTTATTTTATTTAATTGTATTTAATTGTAGGTAATTGTAGTTAATTAATTTATTTAATTGTAGTGTTAGGTGTAATTGTAACTTAGGTTAGGATTTATTTTACAGGTACTTTTGTATTTATTTTAGCTAGGTAGTTATTAAATAGTTAATAACTATTTAATAACTATTGTACCTAGTTAAAATAAATACAAAGTTGCCTGTAAAATAAAAATAAACCCTGAGATAGCTACAATGTAATTATTAATTATATTGTAGCTATCTTAGGGTTTATTTTATAGGTAAGTATTTAGTTTTGAATAGGAATAATTTAGTTAATAATAGTAAATTTATTTAGATTAATTTAAACAATATTTAAGTTAGGGGGGATGTTAGGGTTAGGGTTAGACTTAGGTTTAGGGGTTAATAAAATAAATATAGTGGCGGCGGTGTAGGGGGGGCAGATTAGGAGTTAATAAATATAATATAGGTGGCGGCGATGTAGGGGGGCAGATTAGGGGGTTAATAACTTTATTTAGTTGTGCCGGGATCCGGGAGCGGCGGTTTAGGGGTTAATAAGTTTATTAGAGGAGCGGTGGGTTCCGGGAGCGGCGGTTTAGGGGTTAATAAGTATAAAGTAGGTGGCAGCGGTGTAGGGGGGGCAGATTAGGGGTGTTTAGACTTGGGGTACATGTTAGTGTGTTAGGTGTAGACATTTCCCAAAGGAATCAATGAGATATCGGGCAGCAGCGAACATGATCTTTCGCTGCTGTCAGACTCCCATTGATTCCTATGGCATCCGCTGCCTCCAGGGCGGCGGATTGAAAACCAGGTATGATGGGCCGGAAGAGTGGCGAGCGTACCTGGTAGGATCTTGATAACTTCCAAAAGTGGTCAGATTGTGCCGAGCTTGCGTTCAGAACATCTGGAGTGACGTAAGCATCGATCTGTGTTGGACTGAGTCCGGTGGATCGTCTGTTACGTCACAAAATTCTACTTTTGCCGGTCTCTAGCCTTTGTTCACTAAGGCGAATCAGGCTCACCACAAATACGCTGCGGAATTCCAGTGTATTTGCGGTTGACAGCTTGATAAATAGAGGCCTTAGACTCAGACGCCTTGTAAACACAATTTCACTTTAAATCACATTATCATTGTTTATTACTGCAGAGTGAGGGCACACACAAACCTTATCAAGATCATATCATATGTTTACCTTAGAGAGCCTTACACGATCTGAGAGCCAGGGAGTAACATCTAAAATTTTAATAAGGCTCTTACACCGAGATTACGAGTTTTGCGGTAACAGGGGTGGGGTGCTAACGAGCCTTTTTTCCCACCGCTCCCTTAAGACAACGCTGGTTTTTTTTATAACCTGGCGTTAGCCGCAAAAAGGTGAGCGTAGAGCAAAATTTTGCTCCACATCTCACCTCAATACCAGCGTTGCTTAAGTCAGTGGTGAGCTGGCTAAACGTGCTCGTGCACAATTTCCCCATAGGAAACAATGGGGCTGAGCTGGCTGAAAAAAACCTAACACCTGCAAAAAAGCAGCGTCCAGCTTCTAACGCAGCCCCATTGTTTCCTATAAGGTAAATGAATTTTATGTCTGCACCTAACACCCTAACATGAACCCCGAGTCTAAACACCCCTAAACACTTATTAACCCTAATCTGCCGCCCCCGCTATCGTTGACACCTACATTATATTATTAACCCCTAATCTGCCGCTCCGGACACCGCCGCCACCTACATTATACTTATGAACCCCTAATCTACTGCCCCCAACATCGCTGCCACTTACATTATATTTATTAACCCCTGATCTGCCCCCCCAACGTCGCCACAACTATATTAAATGTATTAACCCCTAATCTGCCGCCGCCAATGTCGCCACCACTATAATACATTTATTAACCCCTAAACCTGTCTAACCCTAACACCCCCCTAACTAAAATATAATTAAAATTAAACTAAATAAATTTACCATAATTAAATAAATTAATCCTATTTAAAACTAAATACTTACCAATAAAATAAACCCTAAGATAGCTACAATATAAATATAACTAATAGTTACATTGTAGCTAGCTTAGGATTTATATTTATTTTACAGGCAACTTTGTATTTATTTTAACTAGGTACAATAGTTATTAAATAGTTATTAACTATTTAATAACTTCTTAGTTAAAATAAAGACAAATTGTATTGTTCCTTTAAGACATTCCACTTCCACCTTTTCACCTGCCTATAAAACCTCACTTCCTGAGATCTACTTTGCTTGATTATTTTGTTTGTTCTGATTGGAATACTTCACAGAAATCAAGTCACTCCTGCTATCATCTCAAACTGAGTGATATTGAACTTTTGCTTATTTGAATTTAACCCTCAAAAAGGAACTTTCTAACTAATTGCTGCTTTCTACTAAAGACACTTAATCTGCACAGCCATCTGAATCCATTTCATAGATTGCCTGTCAGTCTCTCTCCTAAAGTGCAGCTCCACCACAGTATTACAGAGGATTTTCTCACGTCTCCAGCCGCAGCTGATTCATTCACCTGCTTCGCTAGGACTTCAACTCACCTTCCTTCCGGAAGCTACAGAACAATCTCTCAGCCTGACCAGTACTGCAACTAGCCACTCAGCTCTCAGGAAGAATTCCGGTCTCACTCCGCCATTACAGCGTTCCATGCTGCAAGGGAAAGCCAAGCACAGGCTACCGCAAGTATAACTCTGCTAATCAGATTCTCTCAAGTTGTTTCTAGTTCATATTATCAACCGTACTTACTCAGTCTTTATATTAACAATTAATCTTATGCTAAAGAACTCTATTTTTGATCTAGCTATCCATATTTGCCTCTGTGAATTTATCAGACTTGCACACTTGTTTGTCTGAATAGAATCATATTTGTCTAGCAGCATTTCCTGTGAGTTCACTCTTAGCAAAACGCTTGAAGCATATTGCCAGGTTATAATTTGTATCTCTTGGCGTTTGCAACTAGCAACACACTACAATTCTAAAAGATACAATTTATCTTACACAAATATACCTGTAAAATAAATCCTAACCTAAGTTACAATTACATCTAACACTACACTATCATTAACTAACGGCTAGATTTAGAGTTCTGCGGCCAAAGGGGTGCGTTTGTTACGCGTGTATTTTTTCCCCCCGCACCTTTTAAATACCGCTGGTATTTAGAGTTCACAGAAGGGCTGCGTTAGGCTCCAAAAAGGGAGCGTAGAGCATAATTTACCGCCACTGCAACTCTAAATACCAGCGGTGCTTACGGACGCGGCCAGCTTCAAAAACGTGCTCGTGCACGATTCCCCCATAGGAAACAATGGGGCAGTTTGGGCTGAAAAAAAACCTAACACCTGCAAAAAAGCAGCGTTCAGCTCCTAACGCAGCCCCATTGTTTCCTATGGGAAAACACTTCCTATGTCTGCACCTAACACCCTAACATGTACCCCGAGTCTAAACACCCCTAACCTTACACTTATTAACCCCTAATCTGCTGACCCCTGCATATTATTTTTAACCCCTAATCTGTTGCTCTGTACACCGCCGCAACCTACGTTATCCCTATGTACCCCTAATCTGCTGCCCCTAACCCCCACCGACCCCTATATTATATTTATTACCCCCTAATCTGCTGCCCCCAACGTCGCCGCCACCTACCTACAATTATTTACCCCTAATCTGCCGACCGAATGAAGGTTCCTTTAAGGGACGTCATCCAAGATGGCATCCCTCGAATTCCGATTGGCTGATAGGATTCTATCAGCCAATCGGAATTAAGCTATGAAAATTCTGATTGGCTGATTGAATCAGCCAATCAGATTCAAGTTCAATCCGATTGACTGATCCAATCAGCCAATCAGATTGAGCTTGCATTCTATTGGCTGTTTGATCAGCCAATAGAATGCAAGCTCGATCTGATTGGCTGATTCAATCAGCCAATCAGATTTTTCCTAGCTTGATTCCGATTGGCTGATAGAATCTTATCAGTCAATCGGAATTTGAGGGACACCATCTTGGATGACGTCCCTTAAAGGATTCTTCATTCGTCGTTAGTCCGTCGGTGAAGAAGGATGGCTCCGCGTCGGCTGCTTGAAGATGGTCCCGCTCCGCGCCGGATGGAAGAAGATAGAAGATGCCGCTTGGATGAAGATGTCTGCCGGTCCGGATGTCCTCTTCTGCCCGGATAGGATGAAGACTTTGGACCCTCTGGAGGAGCTCTTCTTGCCAGATAGAAGGAAGACTTCGGACCCTCTTTTGGACGGATCGGTGATACCCGGCGTGGTGAAGACAAGGTAGGAAGATCTTCAGGGGCTTAGTGTTAGGTTTATTTAAGGGGGGGTTGGGTTAGATTAGGGGTATGTGGGTGGTGGGTTGTAATGTTGGGGGGGGTATTGTATGTTTTTTTTTACAGGCAAAAGAGCAGAATTCTTTGGGGCATGCCCCGCAAAAGGCCCTTTTAAGGGCTGGTAAGGTAAAAGAGCTTTACCATTTTTATTTTAGAATAGGGTAGGGCATTTTTTTATTTTGGGGGGCTTTGTTATTTTTTAGGGGGCTTCGAGTAGGTGTAATTAGTTTAAAATTCTTGTAAATCTTTTTTTTATTTTTTGTAATTTAGTGTTTGTTTTTTTTTGCAATTTAGTGGGGTTTTTTTTTTGTAATTTAGTTTAGTTGATATAATTGTAGATAATTGTAGATAGTTTATTTAATTTATTTATTGATAGTGTAGTGTTTAATTGTAACTTAGGTTAGGATTTATTTTACAGGTAATTTTGTAATTATTTTATCTAAGTAGCTATTAAATAGTTATTAACTATTTAATAGCTTTTGTATCTGGTTAAAATAAATACAAAGTTGCCTGTAAAATAAATATTAATCCTAAAATAGCTACAATATAATTATTATTTATATTGTAGCTATATTAGGGTTTATTTTACAGGTAAGTATTTAGCTTTAAATAGGAATCATTTATTTAATAAGATTTATTTTATTTCGTTAAATTTAAATTAAATTTAACTTAGGGGGGTGTTAGTGTTAGGGTTAGACTTAGCTTTAGGGGTTAATACATTTATTAGAGTAGCGGCGAGGTCCGGTCGGCAGATTAGGGGTTAATACTTGAAGTTAGGTGTCGGCGATGTTAGGGAGGGCAGATTAGGGGTTAATACTATTTATTATAGGGCTTTTGAGGCGGGAGTGAGGTGGATTAGGGGTTAATAACTTTATTATAGTAGCGGTGAGGTCTGGTCGGCAGATTAGGGGTTAATAATTGTAGGTAGGTAGCGGTGATGTTGGGGGGGCAGATTAGGGGTTAATAAATATTATGTAGGGGTCGGCAATGTTAAGGGCAGCAGATTAGGGGTACATAGGGATAATGTAGGTGGCGGCGGTGTGCGGTCGGCAGATTAGGGGTTAAAAACATTTAATAGAGTGGCGGCGATGTGGGGGGGCCTCGGTTTATGGGTACATAGGTAGTTTATGGGTGTTAGTGTACTTTAGAGCACAGTAGTTAAGAGCTTTATGAACCGGCGTTAGCCCATAAAGCTCTTAACTCCTGGCTTTTCTCTGCGGCTGGAGTCTTGTCGTTAGATTTCTAACGCTCACTTCAGCCAAGACTCTAAATACCAGCGTTAGAAAGATCCCATTGAAAAGATAGGATACGCAATTGGTGTAGGGGGATCTGCGGTATGGAAAAGTCGCGGCTGGAAAGTGAGCGTTAGACCCTTTCATGACTGACTCTAAATACCAGCGGGCGGTAAAAACCAGCGTTAGGACCCCCTAACGCTGGTGTGGACGGCTAACGCAGAACTCTAAATCTAGGCGTAAATTAACTAAACTACCTACAATTAATTACAATTAAATTAAATAAACTAAAGTACGAAAAAAAAACCCACTAAATTACAGAAAAAAAAAAGAATTACAAGAATTTTAAACTAATTACACCTAATCCGATCCCCCTAATAAAATAAAAAGCCCCCAAAATAATAAAATTCCCTACCCTATACTAAATTACAAATAGCCCTTAAAAGGGCCTTTTGCGGGGCAAGATGGCATTCCTTGAATTCCGATTGGCTGATAGGATTCTATCAGCCAATAGGAATTAAGGTAGGAAAAATCCTATTGGCTGATCCAATCAGCCAATAGGATTGAAGTTGAATCCTATTGGCTGATTGGATCAGCCAATAGGATTAATCTCGCATTCTATTGGCTGATTGGAACAGCCAATAGAATGCAAGCTCAATCCTATTGGCTGATCCAATCATCTAATAGGATTGAACTTCAATCCTATTGGCTTATTGCATCAGCCAATAGGATTTTTCCTACCTTAATTCCGATTGGCTGATAGAATCCTCTTGGACTTCGTTTGAAGAGGATTGCTCCGCGTCGGCTGGATTGAAGATGGACCCGCTCCGGATGGATGAAGATAGAAGATGCCACCTGGATGAAGACTTCTGCCGCTTGGAGGACCTCTTCTGCCCGGATCTGATGAAGACTTCTGCCCCTCTGGAGGTCCACTTGTGCCCGGCTGGATGAAGACGGCTCAAGGTAGGGAGATCTTCAGGGGGGTAGTGTTAGGTTTTTTTAAGGGGGGATTGGGTGGGTTTTAGAGTAGGGTTGGGTGTGTGGGTGGTGGGATTTAATGTTGGGGGGTATTGTATTTTTTTTACTGGTGAAAGAGCTGATTACTTTGGGGCAATGTCCCGCAAAAGGCCCTTTTAAGGGCTATTTGTAATTTAGTATAGGATAGGGAATTTTATTATTTTGGGGGGGCTTTTTTATTTTATTAGGGGGATTAGATTAGGTGTAATTAGTTTAAAATTCTTGTAATTTTTTTTTTCCTGTAATTTAGTGGGGGGGGGGGGGTTCGTACTTTAGTTTATTTAATTTAATTGTAATTAATTGTAGGTGGTTTAGGTAATTTATTTAATGATAGTGTAGTGTTAGGTGTAATTGTAACTTAGGTTAGGATTTATTTTACAGGTATATTTGTCTTTATTTTAACTAGGAAGTTATTAAATAGTTAATAACTATTTAATAACTATTGTACCTAGTTAAAATAAATACAAACTTGCCTGTAAAATAAAAATAAACCCTAAGCTAGCTACAATGTAACTATTAGTTATATTGTAGCTAGCTTAGGGTTTATTTTACAGGTAAGTATTTAGTTTTAAATAGGATTCATTTATTTAATTGTAGTAATTTTATTTAGATTATTTTAAATTATATTTAAGTTAGGGGGGGTTAGGGTTAGGTTTAGACTTAGGTTTAGGGGTTAATACCTTTAATATAGTAGCGGCGAAGTTGGGGTGGCAGATTAGGGGTTAATAAATGTAGGTAGGTGTCGGCGATGTTAGGGATGGCAGATTAGGGGTTAATAATATTTAACTAGTGTTTGCGAGGCGGGAGTGCAGCGGTTTAGGGGTTAATATATTTATTAAAGTGGCGGCGATGCCCGGTCGGCAGACTAGGGGTTAATATATTTATTAAAGTGTTTCCGATGTGGGGGGGCCTCGGTTTAGGGGTTAATAGGTAGTTTATGGGTGTTAGTGTACTTTTTAGCACTTTAGTTAAGAGTTTTATGTTACGGCGTTAGCCCATGAAACACTTAACTACTGACTTTTAAATGCGGTAGAAGTCTTGACAGGAGAGGGTCTACCGCTCACTTCTTCCAAGACTCATAATACCAGCGTTAGGCAAATCCCATGGAAAAGATTGGATACGCAATTGACGTAAGGGGATTTGCGGTATGCTCGAGTCGCGGAAGAAAAGTAAGCGGTACACCTGTACCTGCCAGACTCGTAATACCAGAGGGCGTTAGAAAGCAGCGTTGGGACCTCTCAACGCTGCTTTTTAAGGCTAATGCAAGACTCGTAATCTAGGTGTTAGCTTTTTGGATTATATGCATATACATACAGTGTGTGTGTGTGTGTGTGTGTGTGTGTATAAAACAATATTAAAGGAACACTGAACCTAAATTTTTTCTTTTGTGATTCAGATAGAGCATGCAAATGTAAGCAACTTTCTAATTCACGCCTATTATTTTTCTTCATTCTCTTGCTTTCTTTATTTGAAAAAAAAGGCATCTAAGCTATTTTTTTGGTTCAGGACCATGGAAAGCACTTGTTTATTGGTGGGTGAATTTATTCACCAATCAGCAAAAACAACCAAGTGTGTTCACCAAAAATGGGCCGGCATCTAAATTTACATTCTTGCATTTCAAATAAAGATACCAAGAGAATGAAGAGAATTTGATATTAGGAGTAAATTAGAAAGTTGCTTAAAATTGCATGCTCTATCTGAACCACGAAAGAAAAAAATTGGGTTCAGTGTCCCTTTAAATTGTGAGGGGGGTGGCACTCTTGGTGACTTTCCACACTTTTTTTTTTGTAGGACGTGACCCCTGCATAAACCAATAAGTCTGAGATTGTCACCTGCAATGCATTCTGGACTGTTTATTCAGACTCAAAAGGGAAATGAGAAATTATGGTACTCAAAGAAAATGCAGCTTCTGTAAAAGGAAGGAACAACAAACCTGCAAAAGTTCCCAGAGCTTGCTAAGAAAAATAAAAGCAACGTTTTATTAGAGTAGTTAGAAATACAAGAATCACCACTCCACACACTATAGCTGTGTAATCACTTTATACAGCTATAGTATGTGGAGTGGTTATCCTAGTATTTTTAACTGTTCTAATAAAACGTTGATGATTATTATTATTATTATTATAGGTTATTAGTAGAGTGCTAACAGTTGCTTTATTTTTCTAAGCACGTTCTAGAAACTTTTGCAGAGTTTCTAAGAGGAAACCAATTATACTGTGATTTTCATTCAGTGTCTAAGGTTGGAGGTGTATCCAGATCTCCAGGTTCAGTATCAGCGTTACTAGTGCTGCCGTGCAGCTCCTTAAAGGGATAGTCTAGTCTAAATTAATCTTTTGTGATTTAGATAGAGCATGCAATTTTAAGCAACTTTCTAATTTACTTCTATTATCTATGAAAAAGCAAGAATGTAAGTTTAGGAGCCGGCCCATTTTAGGTTCAGCACCTGGGTAGTGCTTGCTAATTGCTGTCTAAATGTAGCCATCAATAGAAGAAATAAAGGATTTAAGCTCACCAATATGCCAAAAAGTAATTCACTTTATTGTAGAGACAGGCAGGGTCCAAATACCACAACGTTTCGGAGCAGTATGCCCCTTAATCATGTGATAACAACCTATACAGGTACACCTGTTTAAATAGCTTACCTGGGATTAACCCTTACAATCTTTCTAACAATACAATAAGAGAGGGACAGCGCCATCTGGCGGCCCCCTGAGTGTATAATTTACCTAGAAAATAGTCAATACAAAATAAAAACAAAAAACAGCTATGAAGCCCTGATTACAGATTCAAACTATGTCAAAAAAGATTATTTTATTTATTATTTATTTTGATGGTTTTAACCCATCAAATTTAATCCACTATACAACTGTAGAAAATGGCAGAATAGATTTCTCATTATGTATGAACATAATAGAGGGATAGATCAGTAAAAAACAGACCAATCTATCTCTCTATTAAGCCCCTTTGGTTCCAAGGTGTCAAGGTGAAAAATCCAAAAGGATTCTCTTTGCTTAAGCAAAACTTCCCTATTTCCACCCCTTCTAGGGACTTTCACCTGTTCAATCACCTGAAACCTAAGTTGGCTTATTTGATGGCCTGCTGCCAAAAAATGATAGGCCACTGGGGCTGACACTTTACCACACCTAATGTTGCTCTTGTGCTCAGTTATTCTGTCACGGACCCTCCTAGTGGACTCGCCAACATAGGCCTTCCCACATGGACACTTGATCATGTATATGACATAACTACTGTTGCAAGTGAAAAAATCCCTATAATAAAATTTATGCCCACTATGTGGATGTAAAAAATAGGGACTTTTCACTATGCAACTGCAGTTGCTGCACCCGAGACAAGGGAAACAACCAAGATTCTTTTTGGTAATGAACTGTTGAGATGTAGATTTGACAGAACCAATGTCAGCCCGTATTAGTGAATCCCTAAGGCTTTTACTAGGCTTGTAGGCTGGCATGGGAAACTTGTCAAACTCCTCAACGTCCACATTGCATCTTTTCAAGATGCCCCAATGTCTCTGTATGATTTTCAACACCTGATCACTCTGTCTAGAAAACTCAGATACAAATACCATCCTTTTTTGATTTTTATCTGAGAGTTTTTTAGATTTTAGAAGGGCATCACGATCCAACTGGGACACCATATCAATGGTGTCCAAAATCAGATCTTGTGGATAGCCACATTCCAAAAATTTGTCACCCATCTCTGCCAATCTTATTGGAACCTTGGATGCTTCTGTGACAATCCTTTTAACCCTAAGTAATTGACTTTTAGGTAGTGACCTGATCAAGGAGGGATGATGAGCACTGTCATACATTAATAAATTATTCCTGTCAGTTTCTTTTCTGAAAATATCAGTTTTAAAACTGAATCCGTCCTTGATCACGGTCACATCCAAAAAATCAATAGAACTCTCACTGAAAGTCAGTGTGAATTTGATATTATTGGTTGAATGGTTTAATTCAGAAACAAAGAGCTCAAGGGCCCCAATGTCGCCCAGCCAAACCCCAAAGATATCATCAATGTAGCGCCACCAGGTGGCGCCACACTGACGAAATTGGGCATTTTCAAAAACAAACTTCTCTTCAAAAAGATTCATAAAAATGTTGGCATAATTCGGGGCGACGTTCGAGCCCATAGCTGTACCCTGCAACTGTAAATAATATAAGTCCTCAAAGAGAAAATAATTATTGTAAAGAATTAATTCTAACAGTTGCAAGATAAGTTCAACCTGAGTTTCTGAATGTGACCCAGCAGTGAGCAAAGCATGTTGCACAGCTCCCAGGCCACTCTCATGAGTGATAGATGTGTATAAACTGGAAACATCCAAGCTGAAAAGAATAAACTTATCAGTCTGGAGTTGCAAGTTATTCAGCTTGATCAAAAAATCATTAGTGTCTTTAATGAAGGTACTTGACTGTTCCACCAGTGGTCTCAATACTCTATCCAAAAAAATGGAAATATTTGAAAAAACGGAATTGGTACCCGCTACAATAGGACGCCCTGGTGGAGCAGTCAAGGACTTGTGAATCTTAGGCAGCACATATAACACAGGTGTGATTGGATCAGTCACAATTAAAAATTTAGCTGTTTTATCATCAATCAAAGCATTGTTCAATGCAAATATGACAATAGATTGAATCTCTCTGGAAATCTTGTTAATTGGATTACCTGCAATTACCTTAAATACCTCCTTAGTACCAAGTTGACGATAGACCTCTGTTCTATAGTCGGTCTTATTTAAAACAACTGTTGCTCCGCCCTTATCAGCCTGCTTCAATATCACTTTATTGTTAGATTTTAATGATTTTAAGGCTGAATGATCTGCAGATGTAAAGTTGAACAACCTAGGTTTACCTTTAGATTTACATAACTTAGTTTTAGCCTGCAAATCATTCAAATCGGACAGTACCAACTTTTCAAAGGTCTCAATACTGTGGTCAGTGGTAGAGGGAAAAAAAGAACTTTTATTAAATAACCCTAGTTGTTTAATGCTCAAGTTATTAACTTTATTATCTCCAATAGTATTAGACCCAACAGACTCACTGCAATTCAACCTTGTACCAATTTGAGAAACATTACTTGTCTTGTTATTGTGCCAAAATTTTAACCTTATATTGCGGAAAAATTTGTGAATGTCTCTATTCAAATGGAAGAAATCACAGTCTTTAAATGGACAAAAAGACAGTCCCTTCTGGAGAACAGATGCTTCTCTCTCAACAAGTGGACAGTCCGAGATATTAAAGACTATATTTTGTTGCGGGCCCGCGTTACCCTCTGTGAGGATGCCTTGCCCGATTTGGCTGTTACCTGTGATTTTGCTTTCACTCCCCTTTGGGCCCCGGTGGTGTCTGCGGCCGGTTCTCCTGGGCTGTCGTTGCCCTCTCCCTGGGAAAAATCCGTGGATGAATCGGAGCTGCTCCCTGACACTGCATGACGAGATTGCTGCCTTCTCCGTGAACCGGAAGTGACGCGGCGCTCCTTCCCCATTGGATCGTAGACCCACCTATAGACTCTATTGGAGGAGTAGTCGTCAGAGTCTCTCTGAAATTTTAACCGTTTCCTCTCCTCAATGGTCGACCGCATCTCTGCCAATAACTCCTTGTTTGCCGTAAGCAGCTTATCTGAATCAGTTGATGACATTGTTTGCCGGATCTCCTCCTCTAAAGCAGCAATCTCTCCTTTTAATTTATCCAAATCGATCTGAAGATATTCCACAGTCAGAACGATTAGGTCAAAGGAACACTTATTGAGAATCTGCTCAAACTTACGGCAATATTCAGGATTGTCCTTCAACAAGGTGGGTCTAATATTCATTCGTAATCCTCTGGGGATTCTTTTCACCCGATGATATTCAGCCAGGGTGGTTGCATGCAGGTCATAAGCCAGTTGTTTTTTAGTGAACTTCTCATATTGATTGCTTGCAACTTGTTTGGGGGCTGTATGTAAAAAATTGTGTGAGCCCTTAACCAGAGTTGTAATTCTAGAGGCTTCAAACTCTGTATAGGTGAAAGTTTGGGACCCTGCAACATCCTCTTCACTTGTCATTTTCTTTATGATGGCTTGGCAGTGCACGGATATGGTAGTCAAACAATAAGTAGAAAGTCAGTGTTATCCAGCAATCACGCCAATGGTGTAAGCTCCAGGGAGTAACTACCAACCTCCCATGTATCAATAGAAGAAATAAAGGATTGAAGCTCACCAATATGCCAAAAAGTAATTCACTTTATTGTAGAGACAGGCAGGGTCCAAATACCACAACGTTTCGGAGCAGTATGCCCCTTAATCATGTGATAACAACCTATACAGGTACACCTGTTTAAATAGCTTACCTGGGATTAACCCTTACAATCTTTCTAACAATACAATAAGAGAGGGACAGCGCCATCTGGCGGCCCCCTGAGTGTATAATTTACCTAGAAAATAGTCAATACAAAATAAAAACAAAAAACAGCTATGAAGCCCTGATTACAGATTCAAACTATGTCAAAAAAGATTCTGCCATTTTCTACAGTTGTATAGTGGATTAAATTTGATGGGTTAAAACCATCAAAATAAATAATAAATAAAATAATCTTTTTTGACATAGTTTGAATCTGTAATCAGGGCTTCATAGCTGTTTTTTGTTTTTATTTTGTATTGACTATTTTCTAGGTAAATTATACACTCAGGGGGCCGCCAGATGGCGCTGTCCCTCTCTTATTGTATTGTTAGAAAGATTGTAAGGGTTAATCCCAGGTAAGCTATTTAAACAGGTGTACCTGTATAGGTTGTTATCACATGATTAAGGGGCATACTGCTCCGAAACGTCGTGGTATTTGGACCCTGCCTGTCTCTACAATAAAGTGAATTACTTTTTGGCATATTGGTGAGCTTCAATCCTTTATTTCTTCTGTTGATACATGGGAGGTTGGTAGTTACTCCCTGGAGCTTACACCATTGGCGTGATTGCTGGATAACACTGACTTTCTACTAAATGTAGCCATCAATCAGCAAGCGCAATACAACTATTGTATAATAGTACACACACTGCATGTTAACAGCTGCCAAGTACAATTGGCATTGTGCGGTACAGATTAGTACACACGCTGTCCTGCATTGTTTTGTACCTATATAAAAACTTTCTACCTTTTGTAGAAGTCTACGGTTTCTTGTCCCTGTAACACTTCAAGATATGTATGTCCAATGCTTGTGGAAACCAGACAGTTGTGTTAAAAGAGGGACAAGAAACCGTAGACTTCTACAAAAGGTATCAGACAGATTTTGTATATAGGTGCAATATGTTTTTTTTTATATTTTTGGGGATCTCTTCTATATCATCATGAGGCAAATAAGATATTGTCATAGGATAAGTCAATTTTTTTCTAGTTTCATATTAGTGTATTTTTTCCACGCCTGTTATCCATTCAAGATTATATCTTGCTAGAGCTGCCCAATTATAATATTTTATATTTGGGAGGCTCCAACCCATTTTATTTACTGGCATTTGTAATTTGGAAATACTAATCCTTGATTTGTTCTTTTTCCAGACAAAATTCCTAATTCCTTTGTTCAGTAGTTTGAGATCTTTATTTGGAATTCTTAGGGGGATATTTATCAAGCCGTCAACCGCAAATACGCCCTGGAATTCCGCAGTGTAATTGTTGCGAACTTGATCCGACCTAGTTATCAAAGCCTACAGACCGGCAAAAGTTGAAATTTGTGACATAACATACGATCCACCAGTCTCAATCCGACGCAGATCGATGCTTACGTCATTACAGATGTTCCGACTACACATTTCCCATTTATCAAATTTCTAACAGGTACGCTCGTGGCTATTCCAGCCCAGCGTACCTGGTTTTCAATCCGCCACCCTGGAGGCCGCGGATGCCATAGGAATCAATGGGAGTCTGAAAGCAGCGAAAGCTTATGTTCGATGCTGCCAGATATCCCATTGATTTATATGGTTGAAAACAAGTAACGTTTACACCTAACACTCTAACATAAGCCCCGAGTCTAAACACCCCTAATCTGCCGCCCCCAACATCGCCGCCACCTACATAATGTTATTAACCCCTATTCCGCTGCTCCCGTACCCCGCCGCAACCTAAATAAATTTATTAACCCATATCCCACCTCTCCCTGACCCTGCTGCCACTAAATAAACGTATTAACCCCTAAACTTCTGGCCTCCCACATCACTACCACTAACTAAACCTATTAACCCCTAAACCGCCAGCCCCCCACATCGCCATAAACTAAATTAAGCTATTAACCCCTAAACCTAACAACCCACTAACTTTAAATTAAAATTACAACATCCTGATCTTCAAATAAATTTAAACTTACCTGTAGAATTAAAATAAACTGTTTTTAAACTATTAATTAACCTACCCTAACTATCATACTACAATTAAATTAAACTAGCAATTAAATAAACTAAATTACATATTAAAAAAAACTAAATTTATTTTACCAATTTAAAAGTTTAGCCAGAAGTGTCTGACATGTTTCGGCGTGATCTTGCTAGTGAAACAGAACTTAAAATTTTGAGTTATGGGCTTGGCTTTGTTCCAACTTTGAGGTTTATTCTATTCCAGACCTTAGTTGATGTCAATAGATTAATATGATCACTCACACTGAAAAAACACTATTATTCACAGTCTGAAGATTCTACAGGTTCTTCTAAGCTTTGATGAACAATGAGATCTAATTAGTCTGAGAGCCTTAGAAATGGAAATGTATATGGATGAGGTTACCATCAACTCTCATATAGGTTTTAAACCCAAGTCCGTCTTTTATCCTGTACAAGACAGAGGTGATACGTTGGTCAGCTTTCAAAAATGGGTTGAGGCTGACCTTATCAGTTTATCAGAAACACCCAGACATCACAATCATTCTAACTTCTCAAAAGAGGTGCGAGAATCATCGGAGAAATTAAAAAATAATAAAGATCTAGTGATCAGATCTACAGATAAGGGAGGAAGTGTGGTCCTATGGGACAAGTCCTCATATGTAGAAGAAGTTATGCGACAAATTACCAATCCCAATGACTATAGAATATTACCCTATAACCCCATGTTAAAATTTCAGAAAGAATTGTATTCCTTATTAGATGATGGGTTACATCTAGGACATCTAGACAGAGAAATTGTCAATTATATTTATGTGGATAAACCTGTCATCCCAATATTTCACATTTTACCCAAGATGCATAATAGTGTCGAGCATTGGTTCCCTTTGTGAGCGACTTTCACAATGGCTCGACAGCATACTCCAGCCTATGGTGGTCAGACTTGAGAGCTATCTTAGAGATACTAAACATCTTCTTCGGAAACTTGAACACATTAAATGGGAATCTCATTATGGGTGGCTCACTATAGATGTAGTATCACTCTATTACTCAATACCCCATGAGATGGGATTGGAGGCTATTAAGTTGTATTTAAATACACAAACTACCTATAGTAAAGAATTTGTCAATTACATATTGCAAGTAACCCATTTTCTTTTAATTCACAATTTTTTCCGCTTTAATGATGGTTGCTACCTCCAGATGCAGGGCACGGCTATGGGGGCGAAATTTGCCCCCTCATATGCAAATTTGGTCATGGGCATGTGGGAGTGTGCCTACGTGTTTGGAGATAGTAACCCTTATGGAGCTGATATAGCTGATATAGGTATCTTTTATCGTTTCATAGATTACCTTATTTTTATTTGGACTGGAAGTCACAGAAACATTGAGAGATTTGTTTCATATTTGAATGACAACCTGTGGGGACTTAGATTTACATATGAGTACCATCCAACTACAATTAACTATCTAGATGTAACACTTAGAGCTGACACTGAGAAAGGTTGTATTGAGTCATCAGTATACCGTAAACCCATTTCGGACAATACACTACTACATGGGAAGAGTAATCACCCAAAGATGGTACCATACTCAATAGCTAAAGGTCAATTCATACAAATAAAACGGAATTGTTCAAATTAATCAGACTATACCAAACAAGCTACAGAATTAACATATAATAAAAAGAGGTTACAAACAGGAAGTGATCTCAAAAGCTAAGACTGAGGTAGATGCCATAAATAGAACTTCACTCCTTAAAGATAAAAGTAAAAATAAAAACAAAATCAGGAAAATAGGGTCAGGATATGATAGTAGAGATCAACCAGTAACCTTTGTGACCCAATATTCCTCAGACTATGAGGAAGCGTGTAAAATCATACGCAAACACATCCCCATGTTGGTTGCGGATGACAGACTATATAAAGCCACCAAATTAGGATGTCGCTTCTTATATAGGAGAGGCGCTACCATAGGAAACATTATCTCTCCGAGTGAATTACCAACAAACTACAGAGATAGAACATGGTTGACTACTAAGGGATGCATACCCTGTAGTTTCAGTACCATGTCAGACTACTTTGAGAAATTGGATAATGGCAAAAGATATACAGTCAGGGATTATGTGAATTGTAGAAGTAAGAATGTAGTATATCTCATTTGTTGCACCTGCAATACTAGACAGTATGTGGGATGTACCACGCGAGAGGTCAGGGAAAAAATTAGACAGCATCTGTCCGACATAAAAAGATCCCACCAATCCTCTGAACTGGCCACTAACTTCATTACCAAACAAGACAACAAAAATGATACCCTTAAATGGATGGTTATTGAAAAAACTAATCTGCCCTCACGAGGTAGTGACAGTGAAATTATTACACAACAGAGAGGCGTTTTGGATAATTACATTAGGTACACATACACCTAAGAGTTACAACTCTGTATTTGACATTATCAATTACTGAGAATAAATAATACATTCTACATCACTAGTATATGTTACATAGTATATTTTTATTCTGAATTTATTAACAATCGCCTAGATTATGAGTCTTGCGTTAGCCTTAAAAAGCAGCGTTGAGAGGTCCCAACGCTGCTTTTTTCCTAACACTGGTATTACAAGTCTGACAGGTACAGGTGTACCGCTCACTTTTCTTCCGCGACTCAAAGCTACCGCAAATCCCCTTACGTCAATTGCGTATCCTATCTTTTTAATGGGATTTGCCTAATGCTGGTATTACGAGTCTTGGAAGAAGTGAGCGGTAGACCCTCTCCTGTCAAGACTTCTACCGCATTTAAAAGTCAGTAGTTAAGAGTTTTATGGGCTAACGCCGGAACATAAAACTCTTAACTAAAGTGCTATAAGTACACTAACACCCATAAACTACCTATTAATCCCCTAAACCCCCCCCCCCCCACATCGGAAACACTTAAAGGGACACTGAACCCAAATTTTTTCTTTCGTGATTTGGATAGAGCATGCAATTTTAAGCAACTTTCTAATTTACTCCTATTATCAATTTTTCTTCGTTCTCTTGCTATCTTTATTTGAAAAAGAAGACATCTAAGCTTTTTGATAGCACTTTTGTATTGGTGGATGAATGTATCCACCAATCAGCAAGGACAACCCAGGTTGTTCACCAAAATTGGGCCGGCATCTAAACTTACATTCTTGCATTTCAAATAAAGATACCAAGAGAATAAAGAAAATTTGATAATAGGAGTAAATTAGAAAGTTGCTTAAAATTGCATGCTCTATCTGAATCACGAAAGAAAAAATGTGGGTTCAGTGTCCCTTTAAATAAATATATTAACCCCTAATCTGCCGATTGGACATCGCCGCCACTTTAATAAATATATTAACCCCTCAACCACCGCACTCCCACCTTGCAAACACTAGTTAAATTTTATTAACCCCTAATCTGCCGTCCTTAACATCGCCGACACCTACTTACATTTATTAACCCCTAATCTGCCACCCCCAACGTCGCCGCTACTATATTAAAGGTATTAACTCCTAAACCTAAGTCTAAACCTAACCCTAACCCCCTAATTTAAATATCATTTTAAATAAATCTAAATAAAATTACTACAATTAAATAAATTAATCCTATTTAAAACTAAATACTTACCGATAAAATAAACCCTAAGCTAGCTACAATATAACTAAAAATTACATTGTAGCTAGCTTAGGATTTATATTTATTTTACAGGCAACTTTGTATTTATTTTAACTAGGTACAATAGTTATTAAATAGTTATTAACTATTTAATAACTTCCTATTTAAAATAAAGACAAATATACCTGTAAAATAAATCCTAACCTAAGTTACAATTACACCTAACACTACACTATAATTAAACTAATTACCTAAACTACCTACAATTAATTACAATTAACCGTGCACGAGCACGTTTAGCCAGCTTACTGCTGACTTAAGCAACGCTGGTATTGAGGTGAGATATGGAGCTAAATTTTGCTTTACGCTCACCTTTTTGTGGCTAACGCCAGGTTTAAAAAAACCTGTAATACCAGCGTTGTCTTAAGTAAGAGGTGGGAAAAAAGGCTTGTTAGCCCCGCAAGCCTTACCGACAAAAACTCGTAATCTAGCTGAATGTTTTCTCAGTAATGTATTTACAGTTGCAAGAAAAAGTATGTGAACCCTTTGGAATGATATGGATTTCTGCACAAATTGGTCATAAAATGTGATCTGATCATCATCTAAGTCACAACAATAGACAATCACAGTCTGCTTAAACTAATAACACACAAAGAATGAAATGTTGCCATGTTTTTATTGAACACACCATGTAAACATTCACAGTGCAGGTGGAAAAAGTATGTGAACCCTTGGATTTAATAACTGGTTGAACCTCCTTTGGCAGCAATAACTTCAACCAAATGTTTCCTGTAGTTGCAGATCAGACGTGCACAACGGTCAGGAGTAATTCTTGACCATTCCTCTTTACAGAACTGTTTCAGTTCAGCAATATTCTTGGGATGTCTGGTGTGAATCGCTTTCTTGAGGTCATGCCACAGTATCTCAATAGGGTTGAGGTCAGGACTCTGACTGGGCCACTTCAGAAGGCATATTTTCTTCTGTTTAAGCCATTCTGTTGTTGATTTACTTCTATGCTTTCGGTCATTGTCCTGTTGCAACATCCATCTTCTGTTGAGCTTCAGCTGGTAGACAGATGGCCTTAAGTTCTCCTGCAAAATGTCTTGATAAACTTGGGAATTTATTTTTCCTTCGATGATAGCAATCCGTCCAGGCCCTGGTGCAGCAAAGCAGCCCCAAACCATGATGCCCCCACCACCATACTTCACAGTTGGGATGAGGTTTTGATGTTGGTTTGCTGTGCCTTTTTTTCACCACACATAGTGTTGTGTGTTTCTTCCAAACAACTCAACTTTGGTTTCATCTGTCCACAGAATATTTTGCCAGTACTGCTGTGGAACATCCAGGTGCTCTTGTGCAAACTGTAAAGGTGCAGCAATGTTTTGTTTGGACAGCAGTGGCTTCCTCTGTGGTATCCTCCCATGAAATCCATTCTTGTTTAGTGTTTTACGTATTGTAGATTCGCTAACAGGGATGTTAGCATTTGCCAGTGACTTTTGTAAGTCTTTAGCTGACACTCTAGAAATATTCTTCACCTCATTGAGCAGTCTGCGCTGGGCTCTTGCAGTCATCTTTACAGGACGGCCACTTCTAGGGAGAGTAGCAGCAGTGCTGAACTTTCTCCATTTATAGACAATTTGTCTTACCGGGGACTGATGAACAGCAAGGCTTTTGGAGATACTTTTATAACCCTTTCCAGCTTTATGCAAGTCAACAATTCTTAATTGTAGGTCTTCTGAGAGCTCTTTTGTGCGAGGCATCATTCACATCAGGCAATGCTTCTTGTGAAAAGCAAACTCAGAACTGGTGTGTGTTTTTTATAGGGCAGGGCAGTTGTAACCAACACCTCCAATCTCATCTCATTGATTGGACTCCAGTTGGCTGACATCTCACTCCAATTAGCTCTTGGAGATGTCATTAGTCTAGGGGTTTGGTTGAAGTTATTGCTGCCAAAGGAGGTTCAACCAGTTATTAAATCCAAGGGTTCACATACTTTTTCCACCTGCACTGTGAATGTTTACATGGTGTGTTCAATAAAAACATGGCAACATTTCATTCTTTGTGTGTTATTAGTTTAAGCAGACTGTGATTGTCTATTGTTGTGACTTAGATGATGATCAAATCACATTTTATGACCAATTTGTGCAGAAATCCATATAATTCCAAAGGGTTCACATACTTTTTCTTGCAACTGTATATCCAGCTCATCCTCTCTGTAAAAATATGACTTTGAATAGGTTGATGTCTAGAGTAAACATAAACACTCATATACCACAAATTAAGTATAAGTATGAGTACATGAATATAGGTAGACCAGCCTAGAAGGTATATGCCAATGTTTACACTCTACACTAATCCTGTATACGTACTATACTTTGGGGCCTATCTATCAAGCTCCATATGGAGCTTGACGCCCCATGTTTCTGGCGAGCCTGCAGGCCTGCCAGAAACACAAGTTATGGAGCAGCACAGACGGACAGGAATCGCCGGAATTCAACCCGATCGAATACGATTGGGTTGATTGACACCTCCCTGCGAGTCTGCAGGGGGCGGCGTTGCACCAGCAGCTCACAAGAGCTGCTGGTGTAATGCTGAATACGGAGAGCGTATTGCTCTCCGCATTCAGCGATGTCTTGCGGACCTGATCCGCACTGTCAGATCAGGTCCGCAAGACATTTGTTAAATAGGCCTCAAAGTATGGTCTAACTACAATATTATGAATTAATATACTTATGGGGTGTTTATTCAGCAATGTACATTGGCTTTTCATCAGTGTTTTTTGAACAATTAATACTGTATCCTTGAGACACTTCTTTTTCTTGACACTATTGTATCGAGAAATGACAACATTTATTTGTTATTTTTTGCTTCTTGAAATTTTCTCAATGCAGTGCCAATTTAATGTCAGTGTTTTGATTAGTAACTTGATCAGAATCCTAAGTGAATAGTAAAAAGAAAAGCATAGCATAGGACAAACATAGATTATGCTCTAAGAAAATGGGTTCTTTTTGCGATATATGTATTTACACATTTTGTAGCATCTTTATAGCATATGCAAACTCAATGTTTCAAATGAATTAGGATTAATGTATCTTTATGATTGCTTATCCTTTAATATTTTGTCTAGGTGTGTTTTTTGCTACAAAGGTAATAATATTATTTGCCATATATCTAGACTAACTTTGTAACCATGAGCTCCTATGCTTTGTTTCTATTATGTATTTATGATTCTTTTTTACATGTATAATAGCCCTTTAAATGTGACTAGAAGCTAATCATTTGATTATAATGAGCTACCAATACAATCAAAGGCTTTATTTTAAATCAAGTTGTATTTTAAGCAAGATCATGTCTATACTTAAGGCACTCACGCTGACACATGTCAGACACTTCTGGCCAAACACACATGTCAGACACTTCTGGCCAAACTTTTAAATTGGTAAAATAAAGCTTTGTTTTAACAGCACCAAGGATTCATGCCAGTTTGTTCTTTGATTATGTTTGAAACTTATCCTCATACACCGGACGTTTCCCTTTCCTGCTGAACTGGGCTGGAGCTTGTTTGATGCAGGTACTCAGCGGTCAGGTGAGCAGGCTGTTTTTGAGAGAGCTGTTACTAGTCTGAACATACAGCATACTACAGTGGATATGGATCATCATTTTTGCTGCTGAAAAGAGGAAGTATTTCAGCCTGTATAACTACTGCACTGGCACACTGGGTGACAAATTCAAGGCGGACCTGCATAGTTCCCTGGGGACCGGTGATCATCTGGACTCTGGGGAGCAAAGTGGGTTTATTGTTCAAGGCAGTGTATGCTATACCCCGTAGCTGGGATGTAGGAGCCCTGAACAGGGCAGGCTTCATGTGAGATAACACAACACATCCGAGGCAGCTAATTGGTGAAAATTTCCATTATCATTCTAAGACTGTAGTTATTCAGTATTTCTCTATTTTTGCTTGCCACAATACAATTTACTGTCAAGTTTTACTGTGTTTTAAGCATATTTAATCGTCTACATATATTTTTTATTTACTAAAAAAAAACTAACCCTACTAAAATTATTTAAATCTACTATTGAACCTTATTACAAATGACTAAATTACCAAAAAAATAAACGCTAAGTTACAAAAAATAAAAAACACTAAATTACGAAAAACAAACAAACCACATTATCAGAAAAAAAATACACCTAATCTAATAGCCCTATCAAAATAAAAAAGCCCCCCACCAAATAAAAAAAACCCTAGCCTACAATAAACTACCAATGGCCCTTAAAAGAAATCAGCTCTTTTACCTGTAAAAAAAAATACAAACACCCCCCCCAACAGTAAAACCCACCACCCAACCAACCAACCAACCCCCAAATAAAAAACCTATCTAAAATAACCTAAGCTCCCCATTGCCCTGAAAAGGGCATTTGTGTGGGCATTGCCCTTAAAATGGCATTTAGCTCTTTTTCTGCCCAGACCCTAATCTAAAAATAAAACCCACCCAATAAACCCTTAAATAAACCTAACACTAACCCCTGACGATCCACTTACAGCTATTGAAGTCCCGGTTGAAGGATCCATCCAGCCAGCAAGAAGTCTTCATCCGGACGGCCTCTTCTATCTTCATCCAGCTGGCGAAGTCCTCATCCAGGCGGCAAGAAGTCTTCATCTAGACGGCATCTTCTATCTTCATCCATCCAGTGAGGAGCGGGTCCATCCTGAAGACATCCGGAGCAGAGCTCCTTTTCTTACAGTCGCAGCCGTAAACTGGAACTTTAATGCAAGTGACGTTATCCAAGATGGCGTCCCTTGCATTCCTATTGGCTGAAAGATTTAAATCAGCCAATAGGATTAGAGCTGCTAAAATCCTATTGGCTGTTCCAATCAGCCACTAGAATGAGAGCTCAATCCTATTGGCTGATTGGAACAGCCAATAGGATGAGAGCTGCTCAAAACCTATTGGCTGATTGGAACAGCCAATAGGATGAGAGTTGCTCAAATCCTATTGGCTGATTGGAACAGCCAATAGAATTTTAGCAGCTCTAATCCTGTTGGCTGATTGAAATCTTTCAGCCAAAAGGAATGCAAGGGACGCCATCTTGGATGACATCACTTGCATTGAAGTTCCAGTTTACGGCGGCGACCATATGAAGAGGAGCTCCGCGCCGGATGTCTTCAGGATGGACCTGTGCTGGATGGATGAAGATAGAAGATGCCATCTGGATGAAGACTTCTTGCCGCCTGGATGAGGACTGGATGAAGATGGAAGAGGCCGCCCCGGTTGAAGACTTCTTGCCGGATGAATGGATCCTTCAAGTGGGACTTCAATAACTGTAAGTGGATCGTCGGGGGTTAGTGTTAGGTTTATTTAAGGTTTTTTTGGGTGGGTTTTATTTTTAGATTAGGGTCTGGGCAGTAAAAGAGCTAAATGCCCTTTTAAGGGCAATGCCCATACAAATGCCCTTTTCAGGTCAATGGGGAGCTTAGGTTATTTAAGATAGTTTTTTTTATTTGGGGGGGTTGGGTGGTGGGTTTTACTGTTGGGGGTGTTTGTATTTTTTTTTTTTTTTACAGGTAAAAGAGCTGATTTCTTTGGGGAAATGCCCCACAAAAGGCCCTTTTAAGGGCCATTGGTAGTTTATTGTAGGCTATGTTTTTTTATTTGGGGGGGCTTTTTTATTTTGATAGGGCTATTAGAATAGGTCTAATTCTTTTTTATTTTTAATGTATTTTTTTCCGTAATTTAATGTTTTTTTATTTTTTGTAACTTAGCGTTTATTTTTTTGGTAATTTAGGCCTAGATTTGGAGTTTGGCGGTAAAAGGGCTGTTAACGCTCCGCAGGCTTTTTTCTGGCCGCACCATAAATTTAACTCTGGTATCGAGAGTTCAAACAAATGCTGCGTTAGGCTCCAAAAAAGGAGCGTAGAGCATTTTTACCGCAAATGCAACTCTCGATACCAGAGTTGCTTACGGACGCGGCCAGCCTCAAAAACGTGCTCGTGCACGATTCCCCCATAGGAAACAATGGGGCTGTTTGAGCTGAAAAAAAACCTAACACCTGCAAAAAAGCAGCGTTCAGCTCCTAACGCAGCCCCATTGTTTCCTATGGGGAAACACTTCCTACGTCTGCACCTAACACTCTAACATGTACCCCGAGTCTAAACACCCCTAACCTTACACTTATTAACCCCTAATCTGCCGCCCCCGCTATCGCTGACCCCTGCATATTTTTTTTAACCCCTAATCTGCCGCTCCGTAAACCGCCGCAACCTACGTTATCCCTATGTACCCCTAATCTGCTACCCTAACATCGCCGACCCCTATATTATATTTATTAACCCCTAATCTGCCCCCCTCAACGTCGCCGACACCTGCCTACACTTATTAACCCCTAATCTGCCGAGCGGACCTGAGCGCTACTATAATAAAGTTATTAACCCCTAATCCGCCTCACTAACCCTATTATAAATAGTATTAACCCCTAATCTGCCCTCCCTAACATCGCCGACACCTACCTTCAATTATTAACCCCTAATCTGCCGAGCGGAGCTCACCGCTATTCTAATAAATGTATTAACCCCTAAAGCTAAGTCTAACCCTAACACTAACACCCCCCTAACTTAAATATAATTTACATCTAACGAAATAAATTAACTCTTATTAAATAAATGATTCCTATTTAAAGCTAAATACTTACCTGTAAAATAAATCCTAATATAGCTACAATATAAATTATAATTATATTATAGCTATTTTAGGATTAATATTTATTTTACAGGCAACTTTGTAATTATTTTAACCAGGTACAATAGCTATTAAATAGTTAAGAACTATTTAATAGTTACCTAGTTAAAATAATGACAAATTTACCTGTAAAATAAATCCTAACCTAAGATATAATTAAACCTAACACTACCCTATCAATAAAATAATTAAATAAACTACCTACAATTACCTACAATTAACCTAACACTACACTATCAATAAATTAATTAAACACAATTCCTACAAATAAATACAATTAAATAAACTAGCTAAAGTACAAAAAATAAAAAAGAACTAAGTTACAAAAAATAAAAAAATATTTACAAAAATAAGAAAAATATTACAACAATTTTAAACTAATTACACCTACTCTAAGCCCCCTAATAAAATAACAAAGCCCCCCAAAATAAAAAATTCCCTACCCTATTCTAAATTAAAAAAGTTACAAGCTCTTTTACCTTACCAGCCCTGAACAGGGCCCTTTGCGGGGCATGCCCCAAGAATTTCAGCTCTTTTGCCTGTAAAAGAATAAATACAATACCCCCCCCATCATTACAACCCACCACCCACATACCCCTAATCTAACCCAAACCCCCCTTAAATAAACCTAACACTAAGCCCCTGAAGATCTTCCTACCTTATCTTCACCATACCAGGTTCACCGATCCGTCCTGGCTCCAACATCTTCATCCAACCCAAGCGGGGGTTGGCGATCCATCATCCGGTGCTGAAGAGGTCCAGAAGAGGCTCCAAAGTCTTCCTCCTATCCGGCAAGAAGAGGACATCCGGACCGGCAAACATCTTCTCCAAGCGGCATCTTCGATCTTCTTCCATCCGGTGCGGAGCGGGTCCATCTTGAAGCAGGCGACGCGGATCCATCCTCTTCTTCCGTTGTCTCCCGACTAATGACGGTTCCTTTAAGGGACGTCATCCAAGATGGTGTCCCTCGAATTCCGATTGGCTGATAGGATTCTATCAGCCAATCGGAATTAAGGTAGGAATTTTCTGATTGGCTAATGGAATCAGCCAATCAGAATCAAGTTCAATCCGATTGGCTGATCCAATCAGCCAATCAGATTGAGCTCGCATTCTATTGGCTGTTCCGATCAGCCAATAGAATGCGAGCTCAATCTGATTGGCTGATTGGATCAGCCAATCGGATTGAACTTGATTCTGATTGGCTGATTCCATCAGCCAATCAGAAAATTCCTACCTTAATTCCGATTGGCTGATAGAATCCTATCAGCCAATCGGAATTCGAGGGACGCCATCTTGGATGACGTCCCTTAAAGGAACCGTCATTATTCGGGAGACAACGGAAGAAGAGGATGGATCCGCGTCGCCTGCTTCAAGATGGACCCGCTCCGCACCGGATGGAAGAAGATCGAAGATGCCGCTTGGAGAAGATGTTTGCCGGTCCGGATGTCCTCTTCTTGCCGGATAGGAGGAAGACTTTGGAGCCTCTTCTGGACCTCTTCAGCACCGGATGATGGATCGCCAACCCCCGCTTGGGTTGGATGAAGATGTTGGAGCCAGGACGGATCGGTGAACCTGGTATGGTGAAGATAAGGTAGGAAGATCTTCAGGGGCTTAGTGTTAGGTTTATTTAAGGGGGGTTTGGGTTAGATTAGGGGTATGTGGGTGGTGGGTTGTAATGTTGGGGGGGGTATTGTATTTATTCTTTTACAGGCAAAAGAGCTGAAATTCTTGGGGCATGCCCCACAAAGGGCCCTGTTCAGGGCTGGTAAGGTAAAAGAGCTTGTAACTTTTTTAATTTAGAATAGGGTAGGGAATTTTTTATTTTGGGGGGCTTTGTTATTTTATTAGGGGGCTTAGAGTAGGTGTAATTAGTTTAAAATTGTTGTAATATTTTTCTTATGTTTGTAAATATTTTTTTATTTTTTGTAACTTAGTTCTTTTTTATTTTTTGTACTTTAGCTAGTTTATTTAATTGTATTTATTTGTAGGAATTGTGTTTAATTAATTTATTGATAGTGTAGTGTTAGGTTAATTGTAGGTAATTGTAGGTAGTTTATTTAATTATTTTATTGATAGGGTAGTGTTAGGTTTAATTATATCTTAGGTTAGGATTTATTTTACAGGTAAATTTGTTATTATTTTAACTAGGTAACTATTAAATAGTTCTTAACTATTTAATAGCTATTGTACCTAGTTAAAATAAATACCAAGTTGCCTGTAAAATAAATATTAATCCTAAAATAGCTATAATATAATTATAATTTATATTGTAGCTATATTAGGATTTATTTTACAGGTAAGTATTTAGCTTTAAATAGGAATCATTTATTTAATAAGAGTTAATTTATTTCGTTAGATGTAAATTATATTTAAGTTAGGGGGGTGTTAGTGTTAGGGTTAGACTTAGCTTTAGGGGTTAATCAATTTATTAGAATAGCGGTGAGCTCCGCTCGGCAGATTAGGGGTTAATAATTGAAGGTAGGTGTCGGCGATGTTAGGGAGGGCAGATTAGGGGTTAATACTATTTATGATAGGGTTAGTGAGGCGGGTTAGGGGTTAATAACTTTATTATAGTAGCGCTCAGGTCCGCTCGGCAGATTAGGGGTTAATAAGTGTAGGCAGGTGTCGGCGATGTTGAGGGGGGCAGATTAGGGGTTAATAAATATAATATAGGGGTCGGCGGTGTTAGGGGTAGCAGATTAGGGGTACATAGGGATAACGTAGGTGGCGGCGCTTTGCGGTCGGAAGATTAGGGGTTAATTATTTTAAGTAGCTGGCGGCGACGTTGTGGGGGGCAGGTTAGGGGTTAATAAATGTAATACAGGGGTCGGCGGGGTTAGGGGCAGCAGATTAGGGGTACATAAGTATAACGTAGGTGGCGGTCGGCAGATTAGGGGTTAAAAATTTTAATCGAGTGGCGGCGATGTGGGGGGAGCTCGGTTTAGGGGTACATAGGTAGTTTATGGGTGTTAGTGTACTTTAGGGTACAGTAGTTAAGAGCTTTATGAACCGGCGTTAGCCAGAAAGCTCTTAACTCCTGCTATTTTCAGGCGGCTGGAGTTTTGTCGTTAGAGCTCTAACGCTCACTTCAGAAACGACTCTAAATACCGGCGTTAGAAAGATCCCATTGAAAACATAGGCTACGCAAATGGCGTAGGGGGATCTGCGGTATGGAAAAGTCGCGGCTGAAAAGTGAGCGTTAGACCCTTTAATCACTGACTCCAAATACCAGCGGGCGGCCAAAACCAGCGTTAGGAGCCTCTAACGCTGGTTTTGACGGCTACCGCCGAACTCCAAATCTAGGCCTCAGTAATTTGTAATAAGATTTAATAGTAGATTTAAATAATTTTAGTAGGGTTAGGTTTTTTTAATATGTAATTTAGTTTATTTAATGGCTAGTTTAATTTAATTGTAGTATAATAGGGTAGATTAATTAATAGTTTAAAAATAGTTTATTTTAATTCTACAGGTAAGTTTAAATTTATTTGAAGATAGGGATGTTGTAATTTTAATTTAAAGTTTGCGGGTTGTTAGATTTAGTGCTTAATAGCTTAATTTACTTTAAAGGGACAGTAAACCTTAAAAATAATGTTATATAATTCTGCACATAGTGCAGAATTATATAACATTATTTAGGTGCTATAGCCATAAACGCATTTTTTACCGTTTAATTTGCTAAAATACGGCACTTTTACAGACCCGCTCTCTGCTCTCTGCTGAGCGGGTCTGTTATTTTTAGTCAGCGCATCGGGCCAGCTGTATAGTCACAGCCCGGCCCAACCGCGCCATAGTACTAAGTGCAGCTCGCTCCTGTCACAGGAGCGAGCTGCACTTAGTCTTATGGCGCGGTCGGGCCGGGCTGTGACTATACAGCTGGCCCGATGCGCTGACTAAAAATAACAGACCCGCTCAGCAGAGAGTAGAGAGCGGGTCTGTAAAAGCGCCGTATTTTAGCAAATTAAACGGTAAAAAATGCGTTTATGGCTATAGCACCTAAATAATGTTATATAATTCTGCACTATGTGCAGAATTATATAACATTATTTTTAAGGTTTACTGTCCCTTTAAGGAGATATGGGGGGCTGGCGGTTTAGGGGTTAATAGGTTTAGTTAGTGGTAATAAGTATTAGTAATAACTTGATATAGGTTTCGGCGGGGTCGGGGAGTGGCGGGATAGAGTTTAAACATTTTAGTATAGTGGCAGCGTTTAGTGACAGGGTATAAATAAAGTTGGTAAAAAGCCGAACAGACGCAAGATCGATGACTGCTAGCTCATCGCCCTGTACTTGGTGCGCGTCTTTTGGCCAGCTTTTTTTATAAATATGGAGATCATATTCAGGTCTGCGGCGGCAATGTTAGGCGAGCGTATTGGTGCCGGCGAATGCAGCACAGTTGACAGCTTGATAAATATCCCCCTCAATGGTAACATATGTAGTCTGGGTAAAATAGACATCTTAACTATATGAACTCAACCCAACAAATTGAGATTTAGGTTCTTCCATATTTGAAGATCTTTCGCTATGTTCTTTATTAATATGGGAAAGTTTAAATCATATATAATATGGGAGTTATTAGAGATTTTTATACCCAGATAGGTCATATAGACTTTTACTTCTTTAAATACATATTTTTTACTATTTGTATTCTTGTTTAGCCACAATATTTGAGATTTTTTCCTATTGATCTTATATCCTGATATAGTACCGAAGAGGGCAATATTTTCTAAGATCTTATCTATATACTGTATATCTCTAGATCTGATTCAAAGAGGAGTAAGTCGTCTGCAAATAAAGTAATCTGTATATATGTTTTCTGGAGCTGAATCCCTGGTGAACATTTCTTTAATAGATGTATCAATGGTTCTAATGCTAAATTAAAAAGAATGGTGGACAGAGGGCAGCCCTGTCAAGTTCCTCTGTATAATTGGATTAAAGAGGATGTACACCCATTAATAGACAAATATGCATCTGTAGGGGTATAGACTGCTTTAATATAATCAAGGACGTTGCCTATTATATTTACTTTATCTATAGTATAAAATAGATGATTCCTTTCTATCCTATCAAAGGCCTTCTTGGCATCCACTGAAAGGAGGAAGGCCTCCGATAGGATATCTCGCTTATCTTTCAATAGTATGTAAAATATTTCTAATATGTTTAACCAATGTTCTGCCTGTCATAAAGCCAATATGTTCTTCAGAAATAATGGATGGTAGTATAGTATTCAATCTATTTGCCAATATTTTCATTAACATTTTATAATCAACATTTGTTAGTGATATTGGTCTATATGACTGAGGTTGTAGTTGATCTTTTCCCGGCTTTGGTATAACCACCATATTTACTATTTTAAATGAGGGTGACATTTTCTCCTTTTCCTCATAAATATTTTAGAATACTAAATGTAAGGGGTCTATCTTATGTATCATTGCCTTGTAGTACTCTACCAGGAGTCCATTTGGACCTGATGCTTTAGATAATGGAAGCATTTGAATAACTTTCAATATCTCTTCTTTTTCTATCTTTTTATTAAGTAGTGTATCCTGATCTTAAGTTATTTGTGGGAGGTTAATTTGATTCCATAAGAACTGTTGATTATCTATATTAGTTTTATATAATTTCTGATGGTATTTCATAAAACATTTGGTAATATTATTTGTGTCTTTATATATACACTCTTGATCTTTGATTGCATAGATATGGTTGAGCGATTTCCGCATTGGCAAGCAATCTACCTGTTCTATTTCCCCATCTATAATATTTTGCAGATTTTTTTTAAGCTCTTCTTGTGATTTATTAAATAGAATTAGGTCTCTTTCTTTTTTAAAGGCAAAATATTTATTCTTATTTTGGTTTGTTGGTTCCCTTTTATAAACTAAATACGCTTTTTCTACTTGATTATTAATCTTTAACTCCTCCTCCCGTTTCTTTTTCTTATTATAGTACAAATATGAGATCATTTCAGCTTTCAGTACTACTTTAGAGGTTTCCCAGTATAGTTGTGGTTTATCTCTATGTTGCATGTTATTGACCTTATAATCCTCCGACTTTTCCTCTAAGAATTTGGTCCACATTTCTGATTTCAACAAATATTTGGGATATATAATCTCCCACCAATTTATTCAATTAAAATGTTGTAAGACAGTAGTCTATACTTGACATAGCATTTTTAGAACGTGATGTATGTGTATAGTAAAGGCTATCAGGATTTTTTTTACGCCATATATCTTCTATTCCCATATTAGCACATAATGACTGAATTATCTTTTTTTCATAGTTCTGTCTAGATTTGTTTTTCCGCTCTACTTGTGTTGTGTTTCTATTAATCAATGGATTGGGGGTCACGTTAAAGTCTCCCAGTAATATAATTTTATTTTCACTATGTTTTTGTAATAATTTTTGTAATTTAGTCCAGAATTTAATATCTTGTTGGCTTAACCCCATAATGACCGGACCATTTTTCAATTTTCTTACCCTTAATGACAATGGCTATTTTTACATTTCTGCGGTGTTTGTGTTTAGCTGTAATTTTCCTCTCACTCATTTACTGTACCCACACATATTATATACCGTTTTTCTCGCCATTAAATGGACTTTCTAAAGATACCATTATTTTCATCATGTCTTATAATTTACTAAAAAAAAAATAATAAAATATGAGGAAAAAATGGAAAAAACACACTTTTTCTAACTTTGACCCCCAAAATCTGTTACACATCTACAATCACCAAAAAACACCCATGCTAAATAGTTTCAAAATTTTGTCCTGAGTTTAGAAATACCCAATGTTTACATGTTCTTAGCTTTTTTTGCAAGTTATAGGGCCATAAATACAAGTAGCACTTCGCTATTTCCAAACCACTTTTTTTCAAAATTAGCGCTAGTTACATTGGAACCCTGATATCTGTCAGGAATACCTGAATATCCCTTGACATGTATATATTTTTTGTTAGAAGACAACCCAAAGTATTGATCTAGGCCCATTTTGGGATATTTTATGCCACCATTTCACTGCCAAATGCGAGCAAATAAAAAAAAAACTTAACATTTTTCACAATTTTAGGTTTCTCACTGAAATTATTTACAAACAGCTTGTGCTATTATGGCAGAAATTGTTGTAAAAGCTTCTCTGGGATCCCCTTTGTTCAGAAATAGCAGACTTATATGGCTTTGGCGTTGCTTTTTGGTAATTAGAAGGCCGCTAAATGCTGCTGCGCACCACACATTAATTATGCCCAGCAGTGAAGGGGTTAAATTAGGTAGCTTGTAGGGAGCTTGCAGGGTTAATTTTAGAGATCAGCCTCCCACCTGACACATCCCACCCCCTGATCCCTCCCAAACAGCTCTCTTCCCTCCCCCACCCCACAATTGTTCCCGCCATCTTAAGTACTGGCAGAAAGTCTGCCAGTACTAAATAAAAGTTTTTTTTGTTTTTTTTTAAATAAAAATAATAAAATATTTTAGCTGTGATGGACCCCTGCCTTAGCCCCAACCTCCCTGATCCCCCCTCCAGCTCTCTAACCCTCTCCCCTACCTAATTACCGCCATCTTGGGTACTGGCAGCTGTCTGCCAGTACCCAGTTTGGCCCCAAAAATCCCCCAAAAAGTATTTTTATTTTATTTTTAACTTAAAAACTATTTCTGTAGTGTAGCAGCCCCCCCACAATACCCCCACCCCCTCCCTCTCCCAGATCCTTTTATATTTAAAAAAATTTTTTTACCTTTTAACCCCTTTCTGCCCTCATTCATTGGTGTCAGTGTGGCTAATACATGCACGTGCATGCGCCCATGCACATTCACGTGCACACTCACCCCTCGTGCACGCGCACACGCATCGTGCACGCGCGCACGCACCCTCACACCGGCGGACACTGGCACCATCGCTGCCGGTGCAGAGAGGGCCACAGAGTGGCTCTCTCTGCATCGGAGGCTTGTAAAGTTGTATTGCAGGATGCCTCCATATCGAGGCATCACTGCAATACCCTCAGAGCTGCTGGAAGCATTTGTGATCGCTTCCAGCACTCTGTTAGACAACTTACGTACCAGGTACGTCCATTGTCATTAACTGTTAGTTTTTGCATGACGTACCTGGTACGTCAGTTGTCATTAAGGGGTTAAAGCAGTTAACTATGTTAAAGGGACACTGAACCCAAATTTTTTCTTTCATGATTCAGATAGAGCGTGCAATTTTTTTTTTAAATATATAATTTTTATTCAGATTTTAGTTAAATTTACAGCATAAACAAGTAATCGTCGATACTCGACAGCCATAGGTATACATTCAAAAATCTCATTTTAAACAATGTACAAATAAAATAATGGTTAATACCTTATAAACATAATATAACACAGTCGATTCAGCAATTGTGACAATACACCTATAACTAAAGCCATTAGTTATATTAACAGAGTTTTATCTCTTCAGTCATTCGTTTAGCATATCTAAGGGGGGGAATGGGGGGGAGAAAAAAAAAGGGGGGTAAAGGAAAGGGGAGATGAGGAGGGGGGGGAACCCCCCTCCTCTACCAGCTATCCAATAAGAATATTTCAGAGTGTCTAAAGGGGTATATTAAATTATCTATTTCTTCCGGGGGAAAAATTCTAATAAATCTAGCCCATTTCTGAAAAAAAAGAGTTATTTCCCTCTCGGATGTTAAGGTTGTGTCCATTTGTTCAATAATGCACTGTTTTTTCATGTAATTTTTTACTTCTGATATACTTGGTATTGAAATGTCTCGCCATTTATTAAAGATTAAGTTCCTTGCAGCCAATATTGTCATATTCAGTATATTTTTAAAGTCATAAGGGGAAGAGGGTTCAACAAAAAAGACAACTTCTGTCAAAGAGAGAGAGTAGGGAGGTAGCTTTAATACCCTAGTAAGCCAGAATTCTATCTTCCGTCAAAACTGCGTTAACCGAGGACAAGTCCATATCATATGGACTAGGTCCGCCGCTGGATACGAACATTTTGGGCAAGCGTTAAAATTAAAATTATGCCATTTGAATCCTTTCAGTGGAGTATAGTAGGTCCTGTATAATAACTTAATGTGTGATTCTCTCCAACTAGCAGATAGAGTAGTTTGTGTTATCGTGACTATAGATTTTTCCACTTGGTTTGCCCCAATTTCTAAATCCTGAGACATAAGATTCCATTTTTGTGATATATAGTGTAAATTGAGTTCCCCCTTTTGACTGACCAGCAAATCATACCAGGTTGAAATGGAAAACAGGTTATTCTTAACAAGAATCGGCCAGCTATCTAACTTCCCCCAGGACCAGGTCCAGCTGTATTTATCAATAAGTAAAGAAAGGTAATGTCTGGCCTGTAAGTACGCAAAAAAGTCCTTATTGCTTAGTTTGAATTCCTGCCTTAGTCTATCAAAAGTTTTTATTAGTTGGGTCTCCTGATCCATAAATTGTGTGAGGTAAATCAAACCCACATTATACCATTTCTGAAAAACCTGAGATTGAGTACCTCTTTGGAATTCCGGATTACCACATAATCCTTGAAATTTCGGAGTGGAAAGGTCTATACCTAGTTTACCCCCTAGTTTTTTCCAAGCCTGTATTATTGTATATACAGAGCTAAGATGTTTCACCTCTTTTGGAATCAGATACGTCGGACAGTGGATTAAAGCTATGGGGTTATATGGATATATTATCTTTATTTCAAGAGTATTATTCGTGAAATAGTCCTTATTTAGTATCCAATCTATTACGATTCGTGCTAAAAAGACCATACTATAACTGCTGAGGTCTGGTAGAGCCATGCCACCAAACCTCCTAGGAAGATGGAGTCTATTAATCGAAATTTGAGGTCTTTTGCACTTCCAGATAAAATATCGAAGGGCCCTACATAAGCTCTTCTAATCCTTGGTTTTCAACAAAACTGGTACACTTTGCAGAGGGAAAAAAATCTTGGTAAGAAGCACCATCTTAAAAAGTGCAATACGACCTGTTAATGAGAGCGGAAAATTTTGCCAATTCTTCATATATTCTTTTACCTTAATTAGGATTGGAGAGATATTAAGGTCATACCACTCTCGTGGATTTGCCAATATATTAATGCCTAGGTATCTAAAGTGAGAGATGACCTCCTTAAAAGGTGTCTCAGTTATAGAGATCTCATTCTTCCTAATCCACATTAACTCTGATTTAGCGGCGTTAATTTTATACCCTGTGAAGGTTCCAAAAGAATTCGTAATTGAAAGTAGTCTAGGAATATTAACTCTAGAATTGGAGACGTAGACCAGTACATCATCAGCATATAAAGCGATTTTTTGTTCCATAGACCCAATTTTTATACCCTGAAGATCTTTTCTTATTTTAAGGGCTAGTGGCTCTATCGCTAAGTCAAACAACAGAGGTGATAAAGGGCATCCTTGTCTAGTGCCCCTTTGAAGTTTAATTGAATCGGATTCTAATTGATTAATGGTCAATTTTGTTGATGAGTTTTCACAGAGACTTTTGACGAAAAATACAAAATTATCTTTAAAGCCAAAACGAGAAAGAGAAGTCAAAATGTGCTGATGATGTACTGAGTCAAACGCCTTTTCTGCGTCGAATGCTATCACCGCTAAGTCTAATTGATCTTGTGAGGGTATTTCCAGAGAATTGTAAAAATAATCCAGGACCAGAAAGAGTTCTCTGACTTTAGCCGCTAGATTGTGTTTATTTAGAAACCCCGTCTGAACCTTATTTATAAGGATCCCGATCTCACTCTGTAGTCTTTTAGCTAGAATCGACGATAACAATTTGTAATCGGAAATAAGTAATGCTATCGGCCGATAGGCCTCCTTTTTTAAAGGATCCTTACCTTGTTTTAGAATTAACGCCGTGGTAGATGCCGTAAAAGATATAGGGATAGAGTTTCTCCCTAGAGCGTGCAATTTTAAGCAACTTTTTAATTTACTCCTATTATCAATTTTTCTTCGTTCTCTTGCTATCTTTATTTGAAAAAGAAGGCATCTAAGCTTTTTTATTAGTTCAGGACTCTGGACAGCTTTTTTTTTATTGGTGGATGAATGTATCCAGCAATCAGCAAGAACAACCCAGGTTGTTCACCAAAAATAGGCCGGCATCTAAACTTACATTTTTGCATTTCAAATAAAGATACCAAGAGAATGAAGAAAATTTGACAATAGGAGTAAATTAGAAAGTTGCTTAAAATGTCATGCTCTATCTAAATCACAAAAGAAAAAAATTGGGTTCAGTGTCCCTTTAAAGGACCATAATAGTCAAACAATTACATGCTCTAATTCATTAAAGCATGTAATTTTAAGACTATTAACCCTGCACTATTGTATGTTTAACCTCTGCAAAAGTAAATAAACACACAGTAGAAGTACCGCCCGAGACCCGATCCAGTCAGCAGCACTAGTAAAACACTGTGTCAAAAGGGATATTGGTAAATTATAGCAATAAAAATATCTTAATTCATTATTACATTGGTATCATAAAATGTAGGATCATCCTACTTACACTAAAATATAGCAAGCAAAAAGAAAAAGAAAAAGCAGCACAAATTACATTAAATAGAAAATTATATTAAATAGAAAACTGTCTCTCCAAAAAGTCTTGCTTAGTAAAAACAGATTTCTTTACTGATCCAATCTGGAAGTTTATTAGGTAGGTTTTAATTATTCCCAGATAATAAAATAGCAACAAAATGTCTCCAATAAAATATTTATTTTTTTTATCAAAAAGTATCACACTTGTTCCGGATATATAATATCCCTTGTATTAATTTAATCCAAACACAGAAGGAACATTCACCGTTATCCGTATACCATTGCCTGAAATACCTGCTGATACCTCCTTCATGTACCCTGTTTTCACTTACTAATGTTATTAACCAAAAAAAGTTGGATTGGGACCATTATTTATTAGTTCTGCCACTGCTGAGCTATGTACAGCAGTGTTTCTCAACCGCGGTCCTCAAGTACCCCCAACAAGCCAGGTTTTCATTATAGCTGAACCAGTGCGCAAATGAAGTAATCAGTTGATCAGTAACACCATGATTACTAACTTGCTCTCACCCATCAGCTGATTATTTCACCTGGTTACTGGTTCAGTTATAATGAAAACCTGGCCTGTTGGGGGTACTTGAGGACCACGGTTGAGAAACAATGATGTACACTATTTAAATGGAACAGGGAGGAGGGGGGGGAGTATAAAAAGTATTCCAAAACTGCATGACTGTGGGATAGATAAACCTAGTTATTTATCTGTGATATGCATGATGCATGCACAGATAAGTACACAATGAAGGACCAGTAATATCTGATACTTCTGCCATCAAATATGATTGCCACATGCTGGCCAGCAAACAATGTTTTGTTTTAAATGTCCATGAATCCTGTTTCAGAACACTGAAATGTTTAGAGTCATTATGTTGTAAGCTTATTGGAGCAGGGGCTCTATCCAGTTTGTTCTGTTTGTTTCATTTATGTTAAAATTGCTTATTCTCCTAGTATTTGTAAACACCTACAAATTAAAATATATATTAATGTATATTTAGTAAGTATTATTATAAATCATAAAAATAGCCAATATATTTCTTAGTGCTATAACATTAGGTGCATAATTAAAGAGTAAGGACTTGCCTATGAGTTACCATCTAATGTACACCAACTTTATGCAAGGTGACCACATTAGCCATCAGGTTGAATGCTTAAATATTAATGGAAGAACAAGTACAAAGGGAACCTGACCTGGAATTAAAGAAACAGGATTGTAAAATAGGTTGTATGCATCCCTACATAGGTTTTAGGGAATGCTTAAAACTACAAAAGTTTGAGGCTTGATGTTTTACAATGGGAAGTATGGGATTCCATAGAATTGGTACAGTTCAAGACAATGTAGAAAAGAATGTGAAGTAATGAAACAGGAGGAGATTAGAAGGTCCTGCGCAAAGTGGTGGTGGTGGTGGGGTGGTTGAAGAGTTTACGAAGACAAGGGCAGATATATAGGAGGATGCAGTATTATTAGGTGTTTTGTAGGTAAAACTCAAGATGGAGTGACTGATACAAAGATTCAGCAGATTAATAACTTTTTGTAAGGAATATGTGTCAGGCAGAAACATTCATAATGATAATTAATTCCTGTGGTGACAGACAGTAGTTTTGGAAGACTAGAAGATGGAATTGCATTAGTAATGGGAGAATATGAAGAGTGAGTAGTTAAGTCTGTTTTGTGAGTAGGTGCCTCATTTTAAAGATTTTTTTTTTTTAGGTGGAAGCGACCATAATTAGGACTGAATGAGAGAAGCTAAGGAAAAGTACTGAATAAATTGTCACCCTAAATGAAGCAAGAACAAGAGGATAAAATGATAGTTTTGCTCACACTAATCAAGAGTTCAGGAGTGGGATAGCGGATGAAGGGTTGAAGACAAGAAGCTCAGTTTTGAAGATGTTGAGTTTTAGATAGTGAGAAGACCTTCAGAATTCTGGAGAGACGTTTAATGACACATATAAGCATAGTACAGGATAATTACATGAATTTATTGGAACTTAGGGATGATGTATAGACTAACATTATGAGGCCTAGAACTGAGTTTTGTGATAAAAAGTCTAAGGGTGTGCCAGAGAAGTATACACTAAAGATAAGATTAGATAGAGGAAAAGAAGAACAAGAAGTTGTGTCATAAATGGCAAATAAATTGAAGGTTTGGAGTAGGAGAAGGTGGTCAACAGTGTTACAGACTGCAGATAGCTCAAGAAGTAATAATAGAGAAATCACCTTAAGAATGGACTGCAAGCAGGTAATTTGTTGACTTGATGGTTACAGTCTCAGAGCAGTGTTTGCGTGGGGGGGGGGGGGCAGACTGCATAGGGTCTAGATGAGAATTTAATATGAGTGGGATAAGAATGTGTACACAAGCATTTCAAGAAGTTTTGAGTTGAATCAGAGAAAGAGCAGTAGTTGGAGGGAGTTGGCTAGATCTAGTGAATGCTCCTAAAATGGACATTAAACTTAAAAATGCAAAATATTTTTCCACAAAAACTTAAAGATGTTTATTTTTAATGAGAAGCTAACAGGAATTGTATGTCTGTGCACAGCTGGTCTGTGTGATAGAAGTGCACTGGCTGATAAAGAAGACTACCATAGCTCTATTAGTTGATGGTGACATGTCCCAGAAGCACAAAAACAACAACTGACAAATGTGTTTAATTTCCATATCTTGGATCTAGCCTCACTGTAGCACTCACTTTTGAAGACAGTCCCTTTAACAGGGATCAGAATAGTAGACAGAATGAAAGACGCAACTCAACTACAGGTAGAAACCGCCTAACCCCACCACTTCAGGATATCTTATTTTTCAAACTTAAAGACTGGATAGGGAGGGAGATTGGGGGAAACCAATAGAAGGTGTCTAGCCATCTGGATAGGATATTCGCTGGGTGGTAGGGATGATTGTTTTAATACTCATGTCGGGAGGGGAACAGGGGGGGGGAGGGCTGAGGGTAACCCTCAAATCAGATCATGGAAATCTCTATACATCAATGTTCGTGAACCATTGGGTGTGGCACTTGGATTTCCACTCAGCCCATATTAGTTCAAAAAGGTCTAATTTTCCAACAGAAAAGAAAATATTCTTCTCCATTGAGTACATGTAAGCCATAAGCCTGACTATGTCAGACCATGGCGGGGGATTTTACACTTTCTAGCATCTAGCTATTGAGAGCTTAACTGTGGAGAACAGATAGATACTCAAGTAACCTTGATACTTAGGTAGCCTACTTGTACCTATGTGGAATAAGGCCATTTCCAGAGTTCTAGGTAATGCTATCCCTAAACCGGCTAGAAGGGAGAAACATGCACTCCAGAGTGGTTTGATCTTGGGGCAACTCCACCATATGTGAGTCATGTCGCCTGTCTGGTCACATTTCCTCCAGCATAGGGGTGTGGATGAGGGGAATATTTTGGCTAGTCTAGTTGGGACGTAATACCAGTGAGTGAGGATTTTGAAGTACATCTCGAAAATGGTGATACAATGTATGGCTTGCTTTGTTAGTGTGAACGTACGCTGCCATTCCTCATTAGATATGGATATATTGAGTTTTTGTTTCCATTTAAGACATTGAAAGAGGCTTTATCGTCTGGTACAGCGTCATTCATTAAGTTATAATGGACCGACATGGGTTTCCCCAGTCTGATTCCCTGCTTCCATCGAGTTTCCCACCGTGTAAGTTGCCGGTTTGAGGAAGGACGGAACCCCCAGCTAGAAAGTAAGCTTGTTACTCTGGTGTGTTCAAAGGTTAGGTAGGGTGGGGTTTGGGCCGTGGCTCTGAGCTGATCTAGAGTAGCAAATGAGTCTGCCTGAGTAGGTGACCACATATCTGCAACCCTCACTATACCCAGTCTTATCCATGTGGTTGCGTGTGAGTCTGGCAGTCCCGTCAGAAGTCTAGAGATAGAGGTGATAGGGGAGGGGTGGGGCGCTATTTGTTTATAGTGCCTAAGGTGTCCCCATGTGGCATGGCATTCTTTTATGATGTTATCTATTGCTAGGGTCCATCTGCAATGCGGAGGAGACCAAATAAGATTTGATGGGCAAGCGAGGCTTGTTCCAGAGATCTCCACTTACTGTTGGAGTCCTTGACGCCCCATTGTGAAATATGCGTGAGCATCGCCGCCTCAAAATATCTGGTTATGGATGGGGAGGCCACCCCCCATGTTCTCTTGGGTATTGAAGTGTCTTGTGCGCTATTCTAGGGGGCTTGCCCTGCCATATATATCTAGTAATTTCACTTTGGAACTGAAGTATGGTGTGTTTGGGTACCTGAATCGGGAGACACCTAAATAAGTACGTTAACTTGGGGAGAAAGCTCATCTTGATGGCTGCTATTCACCCTAGCCATGATATCGAATTGTAGTTCCAAGTATGTTTTAGGGATCTAAGTTATGACAAAAGAGGTTGATAATTAACTTTAACCACTATTGGGATATCATGTGATAGCTTAACACCTAAGTGTGTGAAATGGGAGGACTTAATGACAAACTTATATTTATCTTGGATATACTTGGCCACTTCATCTGGGAAGACCTCTGTTTTATGTTGGTTGAGCTTAAAGTAGGACAGACTACAAAACCTCTCTAGGGTCTCTTCATCTGGGAAGACCTCTGTTTTATGTTGGTTGAGCCTAAAGTAGGACAGACTACCAAACCTCTCTAGGGTCTCTAAAAGTCTGGGTATGGTTTGTAAAGGTTTAGAGGAGAGGACTGTGGTGTCGTCAGCAAAGAGTGCCACCTTATGGGTCATACCATGAATAGTTACTCCCTCAAGTGTATTATCTTTTCTGATTTGGGCTGCTAGGGGCTCTAGTGCCAACGCAAATAAATAACAGCGGAGATAGGGGGCATCCCTGTCGTGTCCCGTTGTTGATACAAAGGGGGTAGAGTTAAATCCCAGTCCTCTAACCGAGGCTGTGGGGTAAGAGTAAAGTGCTTTTATGGCCAAGATCATTCTTTCCGGGAATTGAAAGGTACCCAAGAGCTGCCACAGGTACTCCCATCGGACCCGGTCGAATGCCTTCACAGCGTCAAGGGAAATTACTGCTATGGGCCTATTTAATCTGTTAGATTTCGTGAGAATATTTACAATCTCCTTGTATTATCCGGGCCCTCCATACCTGGGATGAAACCCACCTGATCGGGATCTATGAGGCCTGGCAATAGATTAGAAATTCTGTTTGCAAGCATTTTGGAGTAAATCTTAATGTCCAAGTTGATCAGAGAGATCGGTCTGTAATTTGTGCAAAGCGTAGGGTCTTTATCTGGTTTGCGGATGGTAATTATGGTCGCCTCGAGGAACTCCTTGCTAAAAGCACCTTCAGAATTTGCTAGGCTAAAGAAACTGAGCAGTAGTGGTGACAATTCCTGAATGTAGGTTTTATAAAAGATTGCTGTATACCCGTCAGGCCCGGGAGCTTTAAGAGGTTTTAATTTTTTGATGACACGTTTTATTTCTTGGAGCGAGAAGGGGTTGTTAAAGGACTCTTTTTGATCTGTGTTAAGGGAAGTCTTAGAGGGGTTAGAAAAGAGCTAATAGCCTCAGAAGGGGCTGGAGTAGTGGATTCATTATCTCGTATATTATATAGCGACGAATAGTAGTCTCTAAATTGCTGACCTATTTGAGTTGGGAGTTTAAAGCAATGACCTCCTTTTTTAATAGTATGAATGCAAGAGGCACCTACCCGCTGCCTAAGTCTATTGGCTAGGACAGAATCGGCTTTATTGCCCATGGCATACATCGTTTGTTTTAGTTTGAGGAGATTGGCTTGGGTCTTTTTAAACTCAATCTGTCTGATGTGGAGTCTAACTTCTTTAATTTTATCTCTAAGTCCTGGTGTGTCAGATGTACGCTTGCGTAAACAGGCAGGGTTGTCACTATCACAGTACGCCTGTGATAGGGATAACCCTGCCTGTTTACGCAAGGATGCTTGTTTTTTAATAATGAGGCCTCATATGGTGGCCTTAAACGCCCCCCAAATTATGTCACACCTATTCATAATTTTTTATTGAGGTTGTTAGCAGTTACAATAAAAAGCAAACAGTTTACATGACAGTGAAACATCTGTTATGATATGTCATTTGCACATTTAAATATGACATTTTTATTTAAGATAAAATATTGTTAAAGTGATGGTAAACTCATGTAAATTACAATTACATATTTACATTAGTATGTTTACAAATTACAAAACCGCATTATCCTTTTCTTATATTTATATGCATTTTATTGTAATTTTTTATTATCTTCTATAACCTTTTTGCGCCGCATCTCTCCGCCTCGCTCCGCCCCTCTTATCTTTCTCTAACACTATTCTGTGCTTTGTCCTGTCTCCACCCTCTATTCACGTCAGAGTGTTCGCTCGCTCCCGATATTACTGGCACTGTTCCAAGTAAAGAATGTATCGTATACTAATAGTATACGATACAGTGCTTACTTTAGCGTGCCGTATGGAAAATAACATAACACGCATGCGCCACATATAACTTGCACGCGCAAAATCTTCTAAGGATTTATAGGCTGTTGATTGGGTCTTACGATCTAAGGTTTTGCTCGTTAAGGCGCATGCGCAAAAAATTGTATTGCAGGAAGCCTGTCTGGCGACAGGATTGTTCATTGGACACAGAATTGAAAAATCGATGTGACGTCACGGTGGGATGGCGATTTTACGGAACCTATATATTCTTTGTTATTAAATTGTAAGTAAATGTATATATGATGTTTAAATGGAAATTTCGTGTGAAGATGTATTGTAAATCGACAATATTGATAAAATATTATGCCTATACTGAGTTTACCATCCCTTTAAATAAGATAGCAAAAGTTTAGGCAACAATAAATGTAGAAAAAAAGTTCCCAAGGGTAATCCGAGTTTGGAAAGAAGGTGCCACAGGATACCTTATAGTAAAAATCGAAATGCTTTATTTATATTAATCCAAATGCTTTATTTATATTAAACATTACTCTGTGTTATAACAATAAATGTACTAGATGTAGGAAGTTGGAACCTCTTTTTAAACACTGTTGATTCCTCACATTACTCGGAGGGTCACTCATGGGCCCAGTTAAAGGGACAGTCTACAATAGAATTGTTATTGTTTTAAAAGATAGATAATCCCTTTATTACCCATTCCCCGGTTTTGCATAACCAACACTGTTATAGAAATATACTTTTTACCTCTGTGATTACCTTGTATCTAAACCTCTTCAAACAGCCCCCTGATCACATGACATTTTATATATTATCTAATGACTTGCATTTATTACTGTGTTGTGCTAACTCTTAAATAACTTCTCGGGGTTAACACAATGTTATCTATATGGCCCACATGAACTAGCAGTCTCCTGTTGTGAAAAGCAAATAAAATAGCATGTGATAAGAGGCTGTCTATAGTGTTTAAAAAAACAGGCAATAATTTAGAGGTTTAAATGTTATAAAGTAAATTAATATATCAATGATGGTTGTGCAAAGCTGGGGAATGGGTAGTAAAGGCATTTTCTATATTTTCAAACAATAACAATTTTAGTGTAGACTGTCCCTTTAAATATATATGCCACACAGAGGAAATCAAATGATATAAATTGTCACTTTTGGATCTTGAAAAGGTACAATGCAAAACAAAATATAATATAAGCGTTCAAGTATGTTTTGTCTTGATCATAATTACTTTTTATATGTTAGCTGGTCCGAGGGATGCATATTGGTGGCTTCGTCTACCCCTTTCATGGCAGATGACTCTTCCCCTCCACATAATTAGGCAGCTGAATGTCCTGCCGGATGAAACAGCTGGAGAGACTCTTTAACTTACGCTTAAGGTATAGGGTAACAAGAGACTCTCAGTCCTAGTTGGAAGGCCTACTTCCTCAATTGCAAATTTGTTTTTCCATGCTTTTTAGAGATGTACATCACCTTTAAAATATTAACCAGTTCTTACCACTGCTTACATACACTTTTACTTTTTTACATTTTGTTAAATTTCAGCAGATTAGAAGGGATCTATTTTCATTTATTTTACTACATACATACCCTAAAAATGGAAACCAATGGGATCCACCAACTTACTAGAGTTATTCTAGATTGCTTGTGACTGAGCCATTATAAGGGGGAAACATTCACTCTGTACATAGCTATAACTTTGGCTCCAATATCTTGATTTCATATAGCTACCATCATACCCCCTTCATCAGGATGTGCTCAGGTGGTAGATAACTACTAATTCTCTTCAAATATTTGATTCAGAGTACGTTTAGGATCCAAATCGTATTACACTTTACTAGATCACACTCACTTCTTATACATGTTTTCAATATAAGCGCCTCCTACATCACTATAGGGTAGGATAGCTACAGGTGTCAATACCCCCCTAAACTCACATACATGCTCCTTGGAGAACTGTGTTGTACACCTATTGGTTACAGCCTATTATATTTTTGACCTTTTAAACCTTTAATTTTTTTTAATGTAAATAGAGGTATATGGATATCAGGTATATTAAGTATGCTATACTACACTGTATACATTTTTCCCTAGAATATATGCGAAAATACTTCACTTTTTCCTGAGAGGGTCCATAGGCGCATAGTAGATTATCTTCCTTAGTTTAAGTTCCTTATCAACAATGTTAAATTGTTAACATATGGTAGTTTCAGTCATCTTTATCTACTTAATCGCTTATACTCTCTACTTATGTTATGATCTTATGTAGCCATCTCATGTTTACATGCCCCCTAAAAAAATATATTTTAATCTTAATTAATTTTTTTATTTTAAAATATTTTTTATTGAGGTCAATATGTAAAGTACACAGTGTACTTTACATATTGACCTCAATAAAAAATATTTTAAAATAAAAAAATTAATTAAGATTAAAATTTATTTTTTTATTTTAAAATATTTTTTATTGAGATCAATATGTAAAGTACACAGTGCTGGTCCAATCAAAATGTGAAGTACAAAGGTAGAAAATTACATTACTTACAGGTTGGATAACTTTTACAATGTACTTTAGGTTAAGTTTGTATTACCTCATTTAGCACTACATCTTCCTTACAACAATCTTTTGTAGTAGTAAATCACCTTTAGTACACTTGTATGAAGTCATTTCGTGATTGTTATCAGTGAAAGTATATTGGCAACTGTCTTTTATGTAGAGAAGGGCTTATAAGGCGTTTTGTTCTTTTCTTCTGTGGGGGGGGGGGGAGGGAAGAAAAGAAGAGAGAAAAAGAGGAAAAAGGAGGGGGATACAGGGGAGAAAGATGAAAGGGATGAGCTGGCCGGGAAGGGGGGGGATGTAGCAATGGTTTGTATTTACTTCCCACTATTTGACATGAAGGACTCCTATGGTTCTTATATCAGACAGAAGCTGTTTATTTGTTGTCTATCTCTGAAGACATAGTCCTCCATAGATTTTATGTAATTGATACAGTCTACAACTTCTTGCCATCTAGGAGGGCTAATCTTTTTTCTAGTGTCTGGCTATTAGCGGTTTGGCTGAGGTCAGAATATATATAAGCAAATATTGTTTATGTATAGGGATTTTTTCAATACCCAGATGCAATATTGCTATTGAGGGGTATGATACTTCTAGGAGGCTTAGACTGATGCACATTTTCTGGACCTTCATCCAATATGATCTAATCTTAGGAAATGACCACCAGATGTGGCGAGGGGTTCCCAACTCCTCACATCCCCTCCAACATGCGAGGGAGTGCTTAAGGTATATTTTTTGTAATTTGGTGGGTACTAGGTGCCATCTGATCAAAAGCTTAAAATAGAGTTCATATAGCGTCACTCAATGAATTGCTGACATAGGCCTAGATTTGGAGTTTGGCGGAAAAAGGGCTGTTAACGCTCCGCGGGCTTTTTTCTGGCCGCACCATAAATTTAACTCTGGTATCGAGAGTTCAAACAAATGCTGCGTTAGGCTCCAAAAAAGGAGCGTAGAGCATTTTTACCGCAAATGCAACTCTCGATACCAGAGTTGCTTACGGACGCGGCCGGCCTCAAAAACGTGCTCGTGCACGATTCTCCCATAGGAAACAATGGGGCTGTTTGAGCTGAAAAAAAACCTAACACCTGCAAAAAAGCAGCGTTCAGCTCCTAACGCAGCCCCATTGTTTCCTATGGGGAAACACTTCCTACGTCTGCACCTAACACTCTAACATGTACCCCGAGTCTAAACACCCCTAACCTTACACTTATTAACCCCTAATCTGCCGCCCCCGCTATCGCTGACACCTGCATATTTTTTTTAACCCCTAATCTGCCGCTCCGTAAACCGCCGCAACCTACGTTATCCCTATGTACCCCTAATCTGCTGCCCTAACATCGCCGACCCCTATATTATATTTATTAACCCCTAATCTGACCCCCTCAACGTCGCCGACACCTGCCTACACTTATTAACTCCTAATCTGCCGAGCGGACCTGAGCGCTACTATAATAAAGTTATTAACCCCTAATCCGCCTCACTAACCCTATCATAAATAGTATTAACCCCTAATCTGCCCTCCCTAACATCGCCGACACCTACCTTCAATTATTAACCCCTAATCTGCCGAGCGGACCTCACCGCTACTATAATAAATGTATTAACCCCTAAAGCTAAGTCTAACCCTAATACTAACACCCCCCCTAACTTAAATATAATTTACATCTAACGAAATTAATTAACTCTTATTAAATAAATGATTCCTATTTAAAGCTAAATACTTACCTGTAAAATAAATCCTAATATAGCTACAATATAAATTATAATTATATTATAGCTATTTTAGGATTAATATTTATTTTACAGGCAACTTTTTAATTATTTTAACCAGGTACAATAGCTATTAAATAGTTAAGAACTATTTAATAGTTACCTAGTTAAAATAATAACAAATTTACCTGTAAAATAAATCCTAACCTAAGATATAATTAAACCTGACACTATACTATCATTAAATTAATTAAATAAAATACCTACAATTACCTACAATTAACCTAACACTACACTATCAATAAATAAATTAAATAAACTACCTACAATTACCTACAATTAACCTAACACTACACTATCAATAAATTAATTAAACACAATTCCTACAAATAAATACAATTAAATAAACTAGCTAAAGTACAAAAATTAAAAAAGAACTAAGTTACAAAAAATAATAAAATATTTACAAACATAAGAAAAATATTACAACAATTTTAAACTAATTACACCTACTCTAAGCCCCCTAATAAAATAACAAAGCCCCCCAAAATAAAAAATTCCCTACCCTATTCTAAATTAAAAAAGTTACAAGCTCTTTTACCTTACCAGCCCTGAACAGGGCCCTTTGCGGGGCATGCCCCAAGGATTTCAGCTCTTTTGCCTGTAAAAAAAAACATACCATACCCCCCCCCCCAACATTACAACCCACCACCCACATACCCCTAATCTAACCCAAACCCCCCTTAAATAAACCTAACACTAAGCCCCTGAAGATCTTCCTACCTTGTCTTCACCATACCAGGTTCACCGATCCGTCCTGGCTCCAACATCTTCATCCAACCCAAGCGGGGGTTGGCGATCCATCATCCGGTGCTGAAGAGGTCCAGAAGAGGCTCCAAAGTCTTCCTCCTATCCGGCAAGAAGAGGACATCCGGACCGGCAAACATCTTCTCCAAGCGGCATCTTCAATCTTCTTCCATCCGGTGCGGAGCGGGTCCATCTTGAAGCAGGCGACGCGGATCCATCCTCTTCTTCCGTTGTCTCCCGACGAATGACGGTTCCTTTAAGGGACGTCATCCAAGATGGCGTCCCTCGAATTCCGATTGGCTGATAGGATTCTATCAGCCAATCGGAATTAAGGTAGGAATTTTCTGATTGGCTGATGGAATCAGCCAATCAGAATCAAGTTCAATCCGATTGGCTGATCCAATCAGCCAATCAGATTGAGCTCGCATTCTATTGGCTGATCGGAACAGCCAATAGAATGCGAGCTCAATCTGATTGGCTGATTGGATCAGCCAATCGGATTGAACTTGATTCTGATTGGCTGATTCCATCAGCCAATCAGAATATTCCTACCTTAATTCCGATTGGCTGATAGAATCCTATCAGCCAATCGGAATTCGAGGGACGCCATCTTGGATGACGTCCCTTAAAGGAACCGTCATTCGTCGGGAGACAACGGAAGAAGAGGATGGATCCGCGTCGCCTGCTTCAAGATGGACCCGCTCCGCACCGGATGGAAGAAGATTGAAGATGCCGCTTGGAGAAGATGTTTGCCGGTCCGGATGTCCTCTTCTTGCCGGATAGGAGGAAGACTTTGGAGCCTCTTCTGGACCTCTTCAGCACCGGATGATGGATCGCCAACCCCCGCTTGGGTTGGATGAAGATGTTGGAGCCAGGACGGATCGGTGAACCTGGTATGGTGAAGACAAGGTAGGAAGATCTTCAGGGGCTTAGTGTTAGGTTTATTTAAGGGGGGTTTGGGTTAGATTAGGGGTATGAGGGTGGTGGGTTGTAATGTTGGGGGGGGGTATGGTATGTTTTTTTTTACAGGCAAAAGAGCTGAAATCCTTGGGGCATGCCCCGCAAAGGGCCCTGTTCAGGGCTGGTAAGGTAAAAGAGCTTGTAACTTTTTTAATTTAGAATAGGGTAGGGAATTTTTTATTTTGGGGGGCTTTGTTATTTTATTAGGGGGCTTAGAGTAGGTGTAATTAGTTTAAAATTGTTGTAATATTTTTCTTATGTTTGTAAATATTTTATTATTTTTTGTAACTTAGTTCTTTTTTATTTTTTGTACTTTAGCTAGTTTAGTTAATTGTATTTATTTGTAGGAATTGTGTTTAATTAATTTATTGATAGTGTAGTGTTAGGTTAATTGTAGGTAATTGTAGGTAGTTTATTTAATTAATTTATTGATAGGGTAGTGTTAGGTTTAATTATATCTTAGGTTAGGATTTATTTTACAGGTAAATTTGTTATTATTTTAACTAGGTAACTATTAAATAGTTCTTAACTATTTAATAGCTATTGTACCTGGTTAAAATAATTACAAAGTTGCCTGTAAAATAAATATTAATCCTAAAATAGCTATAATATAATTATAATTTATATTGTAGCTATATTAGGATTTATTTTACAGTTAAGTATTTAGCTTTAAATAGGAATAAGTTATTTAATAAGAGTTAATTAATTTCGTTAGATGTAAATTATATTTAAGTTAGGGGGGTATTAGTGTTAGGGTTAGACTTAGCTTTAGGGGTTAATCAATTTATTAGAATAGCGGTGAGCTCCGGTCGTCAGATTAGGGGTTAATAATTGAAGGTAGGTGTCGGCGATGTTAGGGAGGGCAGATTAGGGGTTAATACTATTTATGATAGGGTTAGTGAGGCGGGTTAGGGGTTAATAACTTTATTATAGTAGCGCTCAGGTCCGCTCGGCAGATTAGGGGTTAATAAGTGTAGGCAGGTGTCGGCGACGTTGAGGGGGGCAGATTAGGGGTTAATAAATATAATATAGGGGTCGGCGGTGTTAGGGGTAGCAGATTAGGGGTACATAGGGATAACGTAGGTGGCGGCGCTTTGCGGTCGGAAGATTAGGGGTTAATTATTTTAAGTAGCTGGCGGCGACATTGTGGGGGGCAGGTTAGGGGTTAATAAATGTAATACAGGGGTCGGCCGGGTTAGGGGCAGCAGATTAGGGGTACATAAGTATAACGTAGGTGGCGGTCGGCAGATTAGGGGTTAAAAATTTTATTCGAGTGGCGGCGATGTGGGGGGGAGCTCGGTTTAGGGGTACATAGGTAGTTTATGGGTGTTAGTGTACTTTAGGGTACAGTAGTTAAGAGCTTTATGAACCGGCGTTAGCCAGAAAGCTCTTAACTCCTGCTATTTTCAGGCGGCTGGAATTTTGTCGTTAGAGCTCTAACGCTCACTTCAGAAACGACTCTAAATACCAGCGTTAGAAAGATCCCATTGAAAAGATAGGCTACGCAAATGGCGTAGGGGGATCTGCGGTATGGAAAAGTCGCGGCTGAAAAGTGAGTGTTAGACCCTTTAATCACTGACTCCAAATACCAGCGGGCGGCCAAAACCAGCGTTAGGAGCCTCTAACGCTGGTTTTTACGGCTACCGCCGAACTCCAAATCTAGGCCTTAGTTTGGCCAATGGCCTTAGTCCAGTCCTCTGTGGAAAATGTCTGCTCCAGGTCTTTCTCCCATGCCTCCATATGTTTTGTTTTGGGGAGTGTTGTGTCTCCTAGGAGGCATTTGTAGTGAATGGAGATGGGTTTGGATAATTGGAGGCCCAACGCTCATCTATTTTCCCAAGGCGTTAGGGTGTGGAGTCTGTCGCCCAAAAAATTCCATGATCTCATTAGGGATCTGAGTCAAATTTCAAATTTAAGATTGTATGGAAGCATTGGGAAGTATAGCATGTCTTCGTGAGTTAACAGTTCCCTGTCCGAATAAAAGTTTTGTAGGTGAGTAATCCCGGATAGTGTCACTATTAGTTTGGGGTAGCTCAGCTGAGTCTCCAAGATTATACAGGGAGGTATAATAATCGGCGAATGCCTTTCCTATTGCTTTCGGTGAATGCACTAACCCCAAGTCTGACTTGATTGCTGAAAATCGATTTTGTTGGGTACTTCTACGGAATTTATTTGACAATAGTCTGTCCGCCCGGTCCCCCTTGTAGTAGTATTTCTGTTTCATTTTGTGCAGGTTATCTTGGACTCTTAATGTTTCTCGTATAGTAATCTCTTCCCTAGCAAGTCCTAACTGTTGGGCCGGCAAGAGATCAGGATTTTTTTGTTAGCAATTTGAAGTGTGCAGAGATCCCCGAATAGTTTAGCTAGTGGGAGTTTATGCTTTGTGCGTGTCTGCGCCACTTTATTTATGAAGTGTCCCCGAAGATAGGCTTTAAGGGCTGCTAAGACCATATCTAGGCTAGTAGTTCCTATATCATTAAGCATTAGGTACTCCTGGATGATTTTGGTTAAGTTAGGAATCTCTGTTTTGGACAGACCTCTGTTTTGGACAGACAATGATCTGGGAGTCTCCAGGCTGGCCGGCAATCAGAGGTTTGAAGAAGGGAAAGGTTGGCGCAAACCATATCGTGATCTGACCAGGGACATACCTTGATACGTGAATTGTGGAAGTTATCTAGGGTCTACGAGTCGGAAAGTAGTTAATCAATATGGGAGTAAGAGGTGTGTGGTTTAAAAAAATGTGTATAATCCTTCTCCGAGGGGGATAGGCATCTACAAATGTCATATAGTTTGTACTGGTACATCAGTTTGCAGGAGGCGTTGGATTGTGAGGTTGTGCTACAGTCAGTTTGGTAAGTCCCTGTGTTTTTTTTTGTCTAGTAAAGGGTCCCATACACGATATAAGTCCCCCCTGATTAACAAATGTCCCCTTTTAAGTTGATGAATACATCTTAATAAGGTCTAACAAGAAGGGTAGTTGTCAGGAGTTAGGTGCATAAATGGAGACCAGGGTGTATAGTGCCTCTTTTAGGGTACAAACAACAATTATAAAACATCCCTCTGTGTCACGCTCTATATACTCTACTGTATATTTAATCTCTTTATGGACCAAGATGGCGACCCCTCGCTTTCATTCAGAGAATGAGGCTGTCTCACATACTGGGTAATAAACAGAGTTCTTGAGGAACTGGGAACCCTCTGTCCAGTGGGACTCCTGGAGGAAGATAAGATGTAGTTTATGTGTCTGTAGATAGCGGGTTAGGAGGCTACGTTTCGTTGGGGAGTTTAGTCTCTGGGTATTTAGGGTGGATACTTTTATCGGGGCAATGGTCTAGTTAGATCAGTAGCTAGGAGAGAGCAGGGAAAGAGAGAGGGGGAGAGGGAGGAGGAGAAAGGAAGAGGAGAAAAAAAAATTGGGGTAAGGAAGGATATTAAATAGCTTCAGTGAAGAGCGTTAGTAGCTTAGTAGGTACTGTACTGTATGACTTACTGGTTACCAAGTAGGAGAGTTATTGTGTATCTTAAGGTGGTAATAGATGTGTATCACAAACACTATCTTAATGAATGGTCCCTCCTGGTTTAATCGGAGAGAACACAACTAAGTAGGTGGGGGGAGAGGCAAGAGCATGCAGCCAGACCCCCGCCAGTCACGTGGTGTAGTATTTTAGCTAGAACACTCATTTTGAGTGGCCTGATTTTGTTTGCAGTTTCAGATTATGTCTAAGTTAGATGGTGCAGCAGTGTCAAGTGTGGAACATCAAACAAACAGATTCAAACATTGCAAACAATGAATATATTATAACTGGCAAAAATATCTTCAACTGGTATGAGCATTTTCTATAACTTTGTAAACTCTAGATTTTTAACATACATTTCTGAGGATAAAATTGTGGTTTCTGGTGCGGTTTCTATTAGTTCTTGTCTCCTCAGATTGTGAAAGGAAAAGAGAAAGGTGGAAGGAGTGTCTTTTCTTACTTCAGGACATGGGGAGGTTAATGTTTCTTAGACCATGTGTACTAGTGTGAAGGTGATCATAAGGTTTTTTTGGTGTGGTGGGTGTTAAGGTGAAGGACTGTTATATGACACCTTTGTTACATATTTTTAGGTCTATTCCACCAAATTCTCAGCAAACCAAGGGCCTCACTATGCCTTTCAGCGAGGAATGTTTTTTACTTCCCAGTTACCTGGGTGTGGGAGAAACAGGGCTAAAGATTTTCCTCAAAATTCACCTTTCTTACTTACTATACATAGGTGCCTTGTATTTTATGAGCATCACCAAGTGGAGTTTACATTTACAACTACGTGGTAGTCATCCCTGCATAGGGGCTTAAATATGGGCACATTCATGTTGCTATCATCTTATAGCATTTTAATATACATATTACAGTCTGAATTATTAGGATCTCACCCATCTTTATCTAATAGGAGGGCACTTGGAATCTCCTTTTAGTGGTAGGCCTAGAGGCTAAGTCTCTGTTGCTGAAGGCTGACAGATTGGTGTCTAGGGCCGATGTTTCTGTCGAGAAAAGTTTATGGCTGAAGGGAAGGATTGTCCTTTAGCGTTTGTAACAGTTCTTTGGGGAAGGGGTCGCCACTCTGGGGCAGATGCTCTCAGGTCCCTGGAACTGCAAGTGTCAGAGTTGGTTGCTTCCATCTCAGGGGTCTGGAGATCCCATCTTTGTAGAAGTTCTCTGGCTTGCTGTGGAGAAGGGGCTATGTATTGCTGGCCATCTTTTGTGATGAAGAGCTTCACAGGGAACCCCCAATTGTATTTGATGCCTCTGTCCCTTAATATCTTGGTGAAGAATTGGTAGTTTCTGCGTACCTGAAGGGTATGGGGTGAGAGGTCAGGATAAATTTGTAGATCTGTATACTTGTCTGGCATCACTTTATCTTTGGTTAAGGCTCGCAGGAATTTCTCCCTGAAGGTGTAATAATGGAGGCGAGCTATGACGTCCCTTGGTTTATCTCCTTCTGCCGCTCTTGATCTCAATGCCTGGTGTACCCTATCTATCAGGGCCTCCTTGTAAAGTATTGGGCCTAGGACTGCTGCAAATAAATCTTCAGATCTTGGGGTAGGACTGTTTCGGGTACGCCTTTTATGCGTATGTTATTGTGATGTGTCCTATCTTCCATGTCTGCCATCTTAGTTTCCAGATCAGTTAATTGTTCAGCTAGGCTTTGCGAATAATTCAGGAGATGAGTATGTTCTATCATCAGATCCTCTTGCTTACGTTCAAGGGCATCTGTGCGCTCTCCAATCGAAGCAATATCTCTCTTTATGTCAGCGTGGGCTTTGTCAAACTTTTTAGAGAGCGAATCATGATGTGTAGCTAGCAAAGACTTAATACAGTCCATTAGATTATTAGAGAGGCTATCTGTCTGCATGTGGTGGGTATTATGCAACAATTTTGTATTAATCTGCGCCTCAGATAAACTTCCATTGTCTGACCCTCATCTGAGCCAGCTTGGGCAGCTATATTTGACTGATGAAAGTGATCTGCTACAGTGTGTTTTGGGGTAGAGTGAGTCATTTGTTTCTTCTTAAATGTTTGAGACATTTTCCGCCCTTATGTAAAAATCTAATTTAATTATACTACTCAAATATATATTAACATATATATCTATGTTATCACTAATAAACACAACAAGCTTACATAAATACATTTAATGTATATGCAATATATATGCATAACAGTTTAAATATTGAAAATCAATATTTACATTATATCTACAATCTTTGAAATAAAATGCATGGTCATGTATAATGCATATTAGTATTGGATATATAAATTAAAATGTAGATATTCTTGCTTGATGCATGTATTATTGTAGATATAAATTTTAATTAGAATTAAAATTATAATAATTATAATTATAGTATCACATAACTGTGTGCCTGTTATGTAATAAAACAATTGTAATACTAATGCCTTTTGTAACATGAATATACATTTTAAAATATATATTTATTTTTAAAATAAAAAACAAAATAAAAAATACATACATATTAATGTATATACAATAGTTAAAAGAATATGCATCATACATAAGAATGCATAATTGAAAAAAAAATTGTAGATAAATGCGCTATTAACCCCTAAGGTGCGCCAACCTTATCACCTAATCAACCCCCTTACAGATATGATGGGTGGTTAGTTGACTAATGCATAATAATACAGTAACTATCAATAATCACCACGGCCTCTCCCACTCCGCAATCTTCTGGTCTTCGGCTTTCTTCGGGGAGCCCTACTCTTTATACGGCTGCCACTGCACACTGAAGTCCCGGAACCCCAATATATAGGAGTACTACGCAATTCCAATTGGATGATTTTTTTTTTTTTTTATTCTCTTTAATAAGGTAAAATTACATATAAAACATCATATATTCATGACGTGGATAAGATACAAGAATACAGCAGTGATGTCTAATAAACAAGTCAAAAACTTTCTAAAAAGGAGTGAATATTAAGCAAAACAAAGATAATTGCCTATTTTTGCAGATTGGATAATTTTAAATCAGTCAATCACTATTGGCTGATTTGAAATAGCCAATAGCAAGAGCTTTTTGAAATGTAAATTCTAATTGTCCTTTTCTATTGGATGATTAGAATTTAAATTTAAAAAAGTTCTTGCTATTGGCCGATTCAAATTAGCCAATAGGGATTGACTGATTTGAAATCAATCGGAAATTAAGTGGTACCCCTATATATTGGGGATATGCGCTTCAGGGATTTCAGTGTGCAACAGGGACCACATGAAGAGCAGGGCTCCCCAAAGAGAGACAAAGACCAGAAGAATGCGGAGCGGAAGAGGTCACGGAAGTCAACCTCCACGAAGATGGGCCCCCGGTGCCTGGTTAAAGAGGGCCCAGTCATTGAAGAAGATTGTGAAGATGTGCCCCCGGAGCCTGGATAAAGAAGGCCCCGGTGTTGAAGAAGATTGCGGAGTGGAGGTGGCGGAATAGGCTTCTGAAGTTCACCTCCGCGAAGATGGTCCCCCAGCACCTGGATGAAGAGGGCCCAATGTCGGATCAAAAGGAGCTGGAGTCCCCATCAACTGTAACACTTTTGGGGTTAGTTTGGGCTTTTTTAGGGTGTTTTTTTGTTTTAAGAATAGGGTTTGTTATTTTTTCTTTTCCAGCCTTGGTTTTTTAAAGTTAGATGTTGGGGGGTTGTGTAATTTTTTTTTTACAAAGAGCTAAAATCAATTTAAGGGCTATTGTAATTTATGTTAGTGTTTTTTTGTTTTTCTTTTGGGGTCTTTTTTATTTTATTTTATTGGCCATGTAGTTTAGTGTTGGGTATAATGTTTATTTATTTTGGATCTTGTAGTTTATTATTTTTTGTAACTTAGCTTTTTTTTATTTTTTCTGTAACTTAGTGGGGTTAGTGTGGGGGGGTTAGGTTTATTATTATTTCTTTTTTTGTACTTAGTTTATTTTTATTTCTAGCTTAGGGGGTTTAGTTTAGAGGGGGGTTAGGTGTTACGTTAGTTTGTGTTTGGGGTATATGCCGGCATAGGGGTTAATAGTTTATTGTGGTGGGTATGTGACCGCATAGGGTTTAATAGATAATAATAAGAAGAGAAGAGGTGCCAAATAGTGTGTACCGTTATGCTACAAGAGGCCAAAACCCCATATACAAATCTTACTTACAAGATTTTCAGCACTTGAGAAGTGCCACATGAGCCTTCTGAACAATTAGCAGCCGTCCAGCTAGCTGTGTTAGCAAATATAACCTCCAGTTGCGGGCTGTAGGTGAAACAGAAAGACACAGAAGCGCCACAATAGTGTGTATCAGTGAGATAATTAACTTGTGCGTAAAATATAAAATATACTCACAAGATATAGAGCACTTGATAAGTGCCACAAAGACCTCCTGGACAATTTACAGCTGTCCAGATCACTGTGTCCTAAAGCAATCTTCTGCACTCTCAAACCAAAAAAGTCACAGGAATTCACTCACCAAAGCGGCAGATGATTATGATAGATAAAAGCTAAAAAGCCATGTTACTATATATAAAAAAATGTTTATTAAAAACAAATATTAACACAACGCGTTTCCCGGTTACTAAGACCGTTTCATCAGGTGTAAATTGTAATACATAATAGTGGTGAGTATGTGGAGGCATAGGGTTTAATAGATACTTGTGGGTGGGTATGTGGCAGCATAGGGGTTAATGGATAGATAATAGTAGTGGGTATGTGGCATCATAGGGGTTAATAGGATAGTACTTGTAGTGGGTATGTGGTGGTTTAGATATTAATTAGTTTAGTGTTAGTTTGTGATCGTGGGGTACTTCGGTTTAGGGGTATTAGGATTAGCGATTAGGCAGACAGCAATAATTTTAAAGCATCGTTTACTATACATTCCAAATATTGTCAGCGATGCTGGGTGTTGTCTAAGCAGCATTGCCAACCAATAGCATGTATAGTAAATGCCTCTTTGCGATGCCGCCATGTCGGTAGCTTGGAATATTCTCCGAAAAGATTGCTCAACATAGCAGTGTATGCCTTTTAATATTTTGCTGCCTCGTCGCACTTTTGATCATCGGGGCCTATATGAGAGTTGTGTGTGTGTTTTTTTACAGTTTTACATTGTGAGTTATGCATTCTTACCTCATTTTTTTTAACTAATAATAATTTACATGTTGCTGTGGGAGGGACTTAAAAAACATTCAAGAAATACTACTGTAGTGAGCCTCCAAAATGGATAGTTTGTCTTATGTTGAATTAAAGGAATGCTGAAGTGTTGCATAAATTGGAATATGCAAGTATGCATGATTGAGAACTGAGGAATTCATTTGGGAAGACAACTTTTATCATTAGCTATCACAATGACATTTTTAACTGTGAAAAATACCCTCTTTCTTTCATGTAATTGGCAAGAGTCCATGAGCTAGTGACATATGGGATAAACAATCCTACCAGGGGGGGCAAAGTTTCCCAAACCTCAAAATGCCTATAAATACACCCCTCACCACACCCACAATTCAGTTTTACAAACTTTGCCTCCTATGGAGGTGGTGAAGTAAGTTTGTGCTAAGATTTCTACGTTGATATGCGCTTCTCAGCATTGTTGAAGCCCGATTCCTCTCAGAGTACAGCGAATGTCAGAGGGACGTGAAGGGAGTATCACTTATTGAGTACGATGATTTCCCTAACAGGGGTCTATTTCATAGGTTCTCTGTTATCGGTCGTAGAGATTCATCTCCTACCTCCCTTTTCAGATCGACGATATACTCTCAATTTACCATTACCTCTACTAATAACTGTTTTAGTACTGGATTGACTATCTGCTATATGTGGATGGGTGTCTTTTGGTAAGTATGTTTTTTATTTCTTAAGACACCTCAGCTATGGTTTGGCTTTTTATGCATTTATATAAAGTTCTAAATATATGTATTGTACTTATATTTGCCATGAGTCAGGTTCATGTATTTCCTTCTGCAGACTGTCAGTTTCATATTTGGGGAATATAAACATCTTTTAAATATGAAATTTATTTCTTACCTGGGGTTTAGTCTTTTTTTTCAATTGACTACTTCTTACAAATTGCGGGCGGTATTAGGCCCGCGGGTGCGACAAATGCTAAACTTTATTGCGTCATTCTTGGCGAGAAATTTTTTTTGGCGCGAAAAAGTATGTCTATGACGCAAGTTCGTCACTTCCGGCGTCATACATGACGCCGAGACCTTTCACACTGTTGCGTCATTAGTGATGCGAGTGTGTCATTTCTGGTTATTTTTTATTATTTCAATACCCCATTGATGTTTGCCTCTTGTTTTTTTCTATCAGAATGCTATGCTATTTGCATTTTTTCCCATTCCTGAAACTGTCATATAAGGAAATAGATAATTTTGCTTTATATGTTGTTTTTTATCTTACATTTTGCAAAATGTCTCAACCTGATCCTGCCTCAGAAGTTTCTACTGGAACATTGCTGCTTGACATCGGTTCAACCAAAGCTAAGTGCATGTGTTGTAAAATTGTAGAAATGATCTTGCCGAATGTCATTTGTAATAGTTGTCATGATAAACTTTTACATGCAGATAGTGTATCCATTAGTAATAGTACAATGCCAGTTGCAGTTCCTTCAACTTCTAATGTGCATGATATACCTGTAAATTTTAAAGAATTTGTTTCTGATTCTATTCTGAAGGCTTTGTCTGCATTTCCACCTTCAAATAAACGTAAAAGGTCTTTTAAAACTTCTCATTTAGTTGATGAAATTTCAAATGACCAACAACATAATAATTTATCCTCTTCTGATGAGGATCTATCTGATTCAGAAGATCCTTCCTCAGACATTGACACTGACAAATCTACTTATTTATTTAAAATTGAGTATATGCGTTCTTTATTAAAAGAAGTGTTAATTACTTTGGATATTGCGGTAACCAGTCCTCTTGACGTTCAGTCTAATAAACGTTTAAATGCTGTTTTTAAACCTCCTGTGGTTTCTCCAGGGGTTTTTCCTATTCCTGAGGCTATTTCTGATATGATTTCTAAGGAATGGAATAAGCCAGGTACTTATTTTATTCCTTCTTCAAGGTTTAAAAAATTGTATCCTTTACCAGCAAATTCTATAGAGTTTTGGGAAAAGATCCCCAAAGTTGATGGGTCTATTTCTACTCTTGCTAAATGTATCACTATTCCTATGGAAGATAGTACTTCCTTTAAGGATCCTTTAGATAGGAAGCTTGAATCTTATCTATAGAAGGCCTATTTATATTCAGGTCATCTTCTCAGACCTGCAATTTCTTTGGCTGATGTTGCGGCTGCATCAACTTTCTGGTTGGAGAATTTAGCGCAACAGGAATTGGATTCTGACTTATCCAGCATTATTCGCTTACTGCAATATGCTAATCATTTTATTTGTGATGCTATTTTTTATATTATCAAAATTGATGTTAGATCCATGTCTTTAGCTATTTTAGCTAGAAGAGCTTTGTGGCTTAAATCCTGGAATGCTGATATGACATCTAAATCTAGATTACTATCTCTTTCTTTCCAAGGTAATAATTTATTTGGTTCCCAGTTGGATTCTATTATTGCAACTGTTACTGGGGGAAAGAGAGTTTTTCTGCCTCAGGATAAAAAACCTAAGGGTAAATCTAAGGCTTCTAACCGTTTTCGTTCCTTTCGTCAGAATAAGGAACAAAAACTCAATCCTTCCCCCAAGGAATCTGCCTCCAATTGGAAGCCTTCCTCAAATTGGGATAAATCCAAGCCTTTTAGGAAACCAAAGTCAGCCCCTAAGTCCGCATGAAGGTGCGGCCCTCATTCCAGCTCAGCTGGTAGGGGGCAGATTAAGGTTTTTCAAGGATATTTGGATAAAATCTGTTCAAAATCAATGAATTCAGAGCATTGTCTCTCAAGGGTATCGAATAGGATTCAGAGTAAGACCTCCTGTGAGAAGATTTTTTTCTCTCACGTATCCCAGTAAATCCAGTAAAAGCTCAGGCTTTCCTGAAGTGTGTTTCAGACCTGGAGTCTTCAGGGGTAATCATGCCAGTTCCTCTTCTGGAACAAGGTTTGGGGTTTTATTCAAATCTATTCATTGTCCCAAAGAAGGAAAATTTATTCAGACTGGTTCTTGATCTGAAAATTTTGAATCGTTATGTAAGAGTACCAACTTTCAAGATGGTGACTATAAGGACTATTCTTCCTTTTGTTCAGCAAGGACATTATATGTCCACAATAGACTTGCAGGATGCATACCTTCATATTCCGATTCATCTAGAACATTATCAGTTTCTGAGATTCTCTTTTCTAGACAAGCATTACCAATTTGTTGCTCTTCGATTTGGCCTAGCAACAGCTCCAAGAATCTTTTCAAAGGTTCTGGGTGCCCTACTCTCTGTAATCAGAGAACAGGGTATTGCGGTGTTTCCTTATTTGGACAATATCTTGGTACTAGCTCAGTCTTTACGTTCTGCAGAATCTCACATGAATAAACTAGTGTTGTTTCTTCGGAAACATGGTTGGAGGATCAATTTACCAAAGAGTTTCTTGATTCCTCAGACAAGGGTCACCTTTTTAGGCTTCCAGATAGATTCAGTGTCCATGACTCTGTCTCTAACAGACAAGAGACATTTAAAATTGGTTGCAGCCTGCCGGCACCTTCAGTCTCAGTCATTCCCTTCAGTGGCTATGTGCATGGAAGTTTTAGGTCTCATGACTGCAGCATCGAACGCGATCCCCTTTGCTCGTTTTCACATGAGACCTCTTCAGCTTTGTATGCTGAATCAATGGTGCAGGGATTATACAAAGATATCACAATTAATATCTTTAAATCCCAATGTACGACACTCTCTGACATGGTGGATAGATCACCATCGTTTAGTTCAAGGGGCTTCTTTTGTTCAGCCAACCTGGACTGTGATCACAACAGATGCGAGTCTCTCAGGTTGGGGAGCTGTTTGGGAATCTCTGACAGCACAAGGGGTTTGGAAATCTCGAGAGGCGAGATTACCAATAAATATTTTAGAACTCCGTGCAATTCTCAGAGCTCTTCAGTTTTGGCCTCTGTTGAAGAGAGAACCGTTCATTTGTTTTCAGACAGACAATATCACAACAGTGGCATATGTCAATCATCAGGGTGGGACTCACTGTCCCAAAGCAATGAAAGAAGTATCTTGAATACTTGTTTGGGCGGAATCCAGCTCCTGTCTAATCTCTGTGGTGCATATCCCAGGTATAGACAATTGGGAAGCGGATTATCTCAGCGGCCAGACTTTACATCCAGGGGAGTGGTCTCTCCATCCAGATGTGTTTTCTCAGATTGTTCAGATGTGGGGTCTTCCAGAGATAGATCTCATGGCCTCTCATCTAAACAAGAAACTTCCCAGATACCTGTCCAGGTCCAGGGATGTTCAGGCGGAAGCAGTGGATGCGCTGACACTTCCTTGGTGTTATCATCCTGCTTACATCTTCCCGCCTCTAGTTCTCCTTCCAAGAGTGATTTCCAAAATCATCATGGAACAATCATTTGTGTTGCTGGTGGCACCAGCATGGCCACACAGGTTTTGGTATGCGGATCTGGTTTGGATGTCCAGTTGCCCGCCTTGGCCACTTCCGTTACGGCCAGACCTACTATCTCAAGGTCCGTTTTTCCATCAGGATCTCAAATCATTAAATTTGAAGGTATGGAAATTGAACGCTTAGTTCTAAGTCATAGAGGTTTCTCTGACTCAGTGATTAATACATAAAAGATTGAGTTAAACCATTTTCTACAGTCATATTTTGAAAGTTCCTCAATTGACCATGTTTTTTGTTGTTGTTTTTTTTAATCCAGCTTATATTGATGCTGCAAGGGATTCATCCTTTCTACTGGGGATGATTGCATAGATAAAGCCTCTTGTTGATTTGAATAATTAGATATCACCTTTCCCTCTGCCTTAACTGTTTGAGTAAAGTTTTTCCATGTATATGCATGAAAATTTAAGACTTTAAGCATTAAATAGGATAGTGTACGCTATAAATGCTATACTGAGGTCTGTAACTTTTGGGCATACAATTTTGAGGAAGAAACAGGATTTTACATCTAGATCTTTTAGCAATCAAAGGTTTTAAATTGTTTCCAGATAGCACATCATGTTTAAAAGGCAGATTACATAAATTATTTTTGGAACCAACGTCAGCTTTCAAATGCTTTTACCATAGTCACATTATTGATACTATTTCTTTCTTAATGATTTCAAAACAAATATCTATAGTCTTTATTAGAGAGACCTTGAAAAAACATAATTTATGTAAGAACTTACCTGATAAATTAATTTCTTTCATATTGGCAAGAGTCCATGAGCTAGTGACGTATGGGATATACAATTCTACCAGGAGGTACAAAGTTTCCCAAACCTCAAAATGCATATAAATACACCCCTCACCACACCCACAAGTCAGTTAAAAGAATAGCCAAGTAGTGGGGTGAAAAAAGAAAGGAGTAAAAAGCATCAACAAAGGAATTTGGAAATAATTGTGCTTTATACAAAAAAATCATAACCACCATTATGGTGGATCTCATGGACTCTTGCCAGTATGAAAGAAATTAATTTATCAGGTAAGTTCGTACATAAATTATGTTTTCTTTCATGTAATTAGCAAGAGTCCATGAGCTAGTGACGTATGGGATAGAAATACCCAAGATGTGGAACTCCACACAAGAGTCACTAGAGGAGTCACTAGAGAGGGAGGGATAAAATAATAACAGTCATTTTCCGCTGAGAAAATTAAATCCACAACCACTTGGCACCACTCATATCTTGTTTAATAGTATTGTAAGTGTACATTTAAAAAAAAAAACTTTTTGGACTGTGAAACATCAGTCTGCTTTTTTGTGTCAGGCTCACAGCGTATACTGTGCCCACTTGCCCAGTGCCACCACTCATATCTTGTTTAATAGTAGTGTAAGTGTACATTTAAAAAAAAACTTTTTGGACTGTGAAACATCAGTCTGCTTTTTTGTGTCAGGCTCACAGCGTATACTGTGCCCACCTGCCCAGTGGCACCACTCATATCTTGTTTAATAGTAGTGTAAGTGTACATTTAAAAAAAAAATTCTCATAAATGAAAGAAAAAAACTTAAAACATAAGCAGAGGAATCAAACTGAAACAGCTGCCTGAAGAACTTTTCTACCAAAAACTGCTTCTGAAGAAGCAAATACATAAAAACTGTAGAATTTAGTAAATGTATGCAAAGAAGACCAAGTTGCTGCTTTGCAAATCTGTTCAACTGAAGCTTCATTCTTAAAAGCCCACAACGTGGAGACTGATCTAGTAGAATGAGCTGTAATTCTCTGAGGCGGGGCCTGATCCGACTCTAAATAAGCCTGATGAATCAAAATCTTTAACCAAGATGCCAAGGAAATGGCAGAAGCCTTCTGACCTTTCCTAAAACCAGAAAAGATAACAAATTGTGATATACCTTTAAGGTATATCCCTCCCACCTACTTCCTCTCTCTATATAAACCACCTATTGACACCTTATCACTGCCTGATTATTGGTGTTGATTCCTTAGAGTACACTTATTTCGGAAGCTCTATACCTCTCTCCATAATCTTCAGGTCATATCTCTAAATAATTCCTTCCCAGGAATTACCTTCGTTTGGGAATCCTTTTCACTGCCTCTGCTCTCATATCGGATCAGCCGCCGTGTCTCCCTACTCTCCTGCTCAGCCTGCTCCAGCTGATCGCTCCTACGCTATACCCGGAAGTCACACTCACACAGCGTTCCGCTCCACACGCTACAGACGCTGTGTATGAGCGCACGGAAGTCACTCTCTATCTCCAGCTGGAAGCTCCGGTAAGCGATATAAACTCCATACTCCTATATACCGGAACGCTTCAGTTTCACCGCTTACACTTTGCTTATTCAAGTAACCGGATTCTAAATGTAAATACTTGTAAATAATACAATTGCCTGTGTGAGTGTGTGAAGATGGATGTATGCGGGACTGTTTGTTTTCCAAGCTAGAGTCACTTTGTTCACTGAATTACTTGTTCATTTATTCTGGGAACTATCCACAATCATTATATTACTAGCCTGAGATATTTCTAAGGTTACTCTATATTTGGGGCATTTATCAATTTCAAAATAAAAACGCTCACTGCATATCTTTCCCTAAAACTGAGACTCCACATTTAGGGGAGATTTTGCAAAAGAGCTACAAACCTTTTTATGGTTATAACACAAATAGACTAGAAGTCTTCCTGAAATCTTTAGTAGCTTCAACATAATATTTCAAAGCTCTTACCACATCCAAAGAATGCAAGGATTTCTCCAACAAATTCTTAGGATTAGGACACAAAGAAGCGACAACAATTTCTCTATTAATGTTGTTAGAATTCACAACCTTAGGTAAGAATTTAAATGAAGTCTGCAAAACTGCCTTATCCTGATGGAAAACCAGAAAAGGAGATTCACAAGAAAGAGCAGATAATTCAGAAACTCTTCTAGCAGAAGAGATGGCCAAAAGGAACAACACTTTCCAAGAAAGTAGTTTAATGTCCAAAGAATGCATAGGCTCAAAAGGAGGAGCCTGTAATGCCTTCAAAACCAAAATAAAACTCCAAGGAGGAGAAATTGATTTAATGACAGGCTTGATACGGACCAAAGCCTGTACAAAACAGTGAATATCAGGAAGCTTAGCAATCTTTCTGTGAAATAAAACAGAAAGAGCAGAGATTTGTCCCTTTAAGGAACTTGCAGACAAACCATTATCCAAACCATCCTGAAGAAACTGTAACATTCTAGGAATTCTAAAAGAAGGCCAGGAGAATTTATGAGAAGAACACCATGAAATATAAGTCTTCCAAACTCGATAATAAATCTTCCTAGAAACAGATTTACGAGCCTGTAACATAGTATTAATCACTGAGTCAGAGAAACCTCTATGACTAAGCACTAGGCGTTCAATTTCCATACCTTCAAATTTAATGATTTGAGATCCTGATGGAAAAACGGACCTTGCGACAGAAGCCTTAATGGAAATGGCCAAGGTTGGCAGCTGGACATCCGAACAAGATCCGCATACCAAAACTTGTGAGGCCATGCTGGAGCTACCAGCAACACAAACAACTGTTCCATGATGATTTTGGAAATCAATTTTGGAAGAAGAACTAGTGGCGGGAAGATATTAGCAGGTTGGTAACACCAAGCAACTGCTAACGCATCCACTGCTTTCGCCTGAGGATCTCTGGACCTGGACAGGTACCTGGGAAGTTTCTTGTTTAGATGGGAAGTCATCAGATCTATTTCTGGAAGACCCCACATCTGAACAATCTGAGTAAACACATCTGGATGGAGCGACCACTCCCCTATATGTAAAGTCTGACGGCTGAGATAATCCGCTTCCCAATTGTCTATACCTGGGATATGAACCGCAGAAATTAGACAGGAGCTGGATTCAGCCCAAGCAAGTATCCAAGATACTTCTTTCATGGCTTGGGGACTGCGAGTCCCACCCTGATGATTGACATATGCCACAGTTGTGATATTGTCTATCTGAAAACAAATGAACGACTCTTCAACAGAGGCCACACCTGAAGAGCCCTGAAGATAGCACAGAGTTCTAAAATATTGATTGGTAACCTCGCCTGTTGAGGTTTCGAAACCCCTTGGGCTGTCAGAGATCCCCAGACAGCTCCCCAACCTGAAAGACTTGCATCTGTTGTGATCACAGTCCAGGTTGGACGAACAAAAGAGGCCCCTTGAACTATACGATGGTGATCTAACCACCAAGTCAGAGAGAGTTGAATATTGGTATTTAAAGATATTAATTGTGATATCTTTGTATAATCCCTGCGCCATTGGTTCAGCACACAAAGCTGGAGAGGTCTCATATGAAAACGAGCAAAGGGGATTGCGTCCGATGCTGCAGTTATGAGGCCTAAAACTTCCATGCACATAGACACTGAAGGGAATGACTGGGACTGAATGTTCCCACAAGCTGAAACCAATTTTAATTGTCTCTTGTCTGTTAGAGACAGAGTCATGGACACTGAATATATCTGGAAACCTAAAACAGTGACCCTTGTCTGAGGAATCAAATAACTTTTTGGTAAATTGATCATCCAACCATGTCTTTGAAGAAACAACACTAGTTGATTCATGTGAGATTCTGCAGAATGTAAAGACTGAGCTAGTACCAAGATATCGTCCAAATAAGGAAATACCGCAATACCCCGTTCTCTGATTACAGAGAGTAGGGCACTGAGAACCTTCGAAAAGATTTGTGGAGCTGTCGCTAGGCCAAACGGATGAGCGACAAATTGGTAATGCCTGTTTAGAAAAGAGAATCTCAGAAACTGATAATGGTCTGGATGAATCGGAATATGAAGATAAGCATCCTGTAAGTCTATTGTGGACATATAATGTCCTTGCTGAACAAAAGGCAGAATAGTCCTTATAATCACCATTTTGAAAGTTGGCACTCTTACATAACGATTCAAAAATTTCAGATCCAGAACTGGCCTGAAAGAATTTTCTTTCTTTGGGACAATGAATAGATTTGAATAAAACCCCAGACCCTGTTCCTGAAACGGAACTGGTATGATTACCCCTGAAAGCTCCAGGTCTGAAACACACTTCAGAAAAGCTTAAGCCTTTACTGGATTTACTGGGATGCGTGAGAGAAAAAACCTTCTCAGAGGAGGTCTTACTCTGAATCCTATTCGGTACCCTTGAGAAACAATATTATGAATCCAATGATTTTGGACAGAATCTGCCCAAATGTTTTGGAAGAATCTTAATCTGCCCCCTACCAGCTAAATTGGAATGAGGGCCGCACCTTCATGCAGACTTGGGGGCTGGCTTTGGTTTCTTAAATGGTTTGGATTTACTCCAATTTGAAGAAGGTTTCCAATTGGATCCAGATTCTTTGGGGGAAGGATTAGGTTTCTGTTCCTTATTTTGTCGAAAGGAACGAAAGCGGTTAAAAGCTTTAGATTTACCTTTAGGTCTTTTATCCTGAGGCAAAAAAACTCCTTTCCCCCCAGTGACAGTTGAAATAATCGAATCCAACTGAGAACCAAATAACTTATTACCTTGGAAAGAAAGAGATAGTAATCTAGACTTAGATACCATTTCAGCATTCCAATATTTAAGCCACAAAGCTCTTCTAGCTAAAATAGCTAAAGACATAGATTTAACATCAATGTTGATGATATCAAAAATGGCATCACAAATAAAATGATTAGCATGTTGAAGCAAGCGAACAATGCTAGACAAATCAGGATCCGTTTCCTGTTGCGCTAAACTTTCCAACCAAAAAGTTGATGCAGCTGCAACATCAGCCATAAAAATGGCAGACCTGAGGAGATGACCAGAATATAAATAAGCTTTCCGTAGATAAGATTCAAGTTTCCTATCTAAAGGGTCTTTAAAAGAAGTACTCTCTCCCATAGGAATAGTAGTACATTTAGCAAGAGTAGAAATAGCCCCATCAACTTTGGGGATCTTTTCCCAAAACTCCAATCTAACTGCTGGCAAAGGATACAATTTTTTAAACCTTGAAGAAGGAATAAAAGAAGTACCAGGCCTATTCCATTCCTTAGAAATCATATCAGAAATAGCATCAGGAACTGGAAAAACCTCTGGAGTAACCACAGCAGGTTTATAAACAGAATTTAAACGCTTACTAGTTTTAATATCAAGAGGACTAGTCTCCTCAATATCCAATATAATCAACACTTCTTTTAATAAGGAGCGAATATACTCCATTTTAAATAAATAAGTAGATTTGTCAGTGTCAATATCTGAGGAAGGATCTTCTGAATCAGATAGATCCTCGTCAGATGAGGATAATTCAGTATGTTGTCGGTCATTAGAAATTTCATCAACTTTATGAGAAGTTTTAAAAGACCTTTTACGTTTATTAGAAGGCGAGATGGCAGACAAAGCCTTCTGAATCGCATCAGCAATACAATCTTTTATATTCACAGGTATATCTTGTACATTAGATGTTGAAGGAACAACAGGCATAGTACTATTACTGATTGACACATTCTCTGCATGTAAAAGCTTATCATGACAACTATTACATACCACAGCTGGAGATATAATCTCCACAAATTTACAACAAATGCACTTAGCTTTGGTAGAACTGTTATCAGGCAGCAGGGTTCCAACAGTGGTTTCTGAGACAGGATCAGATTGAGACATCTTGCAAATGTAAGAGAAAAAACAACATATAAAGCAAAATTATCAATTTCCTTATATGGCAGTTTCAGGAATGGGAAAAAAATGCAATCAGCATAGCCCTCTAACATAGAAAAAGGCAAGAGGCACATAGGAATGGGGTTTTAAATAATGAAATGATTTGGCGCCAAGTATGTCGCACAACGTAACTGAAATTTTTTTGGCGTTAACAACATCCGGAAATGACACACTCGTGTGACATTGACGACGCAACCTTGTGCAAGGAACTTGGCGTCAACTAAGATGCTGGAAATGACGAATTTGCGTCAGCGGACGTAACTTTGCACCAAAAAAAATTCTCGCACCAAGAATGACGCAATAAACTTCGGTGTTTTGCGCCCTCGCGAGCCTAATTTTGCCTGCAAAATTTAAAGAGAAAACAATCAATAGAAAAAAGACTATACCCCAGGTAAGAAAAAATATTTTCCTAAATATGCTATGAAATAGAGAACCTATGAAATAGATCTCCTGTGAGGAAAACCATTGCATTCAATAGGTGATGCTCCCTTCACAACCCTCTGACATTCGCTGTACTCTGAGAGGAATCGTGCTTCAAAATGCTGAGAAGCGCATATCAACGTAGAATCTAAGCACATACTTACTTCACTACCTCCATAGGAGGCAAAGTTTGTAAAACTGAATTGTGGGTGTGGTGAGGGGTGTATTTATAGGCATTTTGAGGTTTGGGAAACTTTGCCCCTCCTGGTAGGATTGTATATCCCATAGGTCACTAGCTCATGGACTCTTGCCAATTGCATGAAATAAATAATAAATTCAAATTTCTCCTTGAAGCAAGAATGTAAGTTTTAATTTTCTCACCTTTCCTTTTCAGTCTCTGAAAGTACTTGCATCTCCTATAAGAATATTCAGACATTTAATTAAACAAGTGATGGCTGCATTCATTTTACCAGGTATATATATATATATATATATATATATATATATATATATATATATATATTTATTTATTTATTTTTTAAACTCCTAAAGACTTGGAGATGCATGGAATTTTTAAATTAGCCAGAGGTGCTAATAAATTATATGTGGAGGGTACAGGGTAAAATATTACATTTAAAATTGTATAACATTAAAGAGAACACATACATATCTAGAGTAATAGTACCAGATTATCTGTGTCAAACAAAAACATAAGGTATACAGGTATAATTATACTCTGAATACACATCCATTTCAGGTCATATATTTGTTGGCAAAAATCAAAGCATTTACACGGTTACCAAAACGCAAAAGCTTCTTTATCACACACAACACTTGCTAGAGTTTTCAGAGGGGCTGAAAATTGATTGGTATCCCCCCATCCAGCACAATTTAAAATATTTATTGGGGAGTTTAAGAATATCCATGCTTTTCTCAACTCTATAGTAGACACGTGTTAAAGATTTTAGACCTTTTAATTATTAACTTGTATGGAACTAATTCAGTTTCCTGTGTATATCTGGGAATGTGTTTACCTACAGAGGAAATCGTGTGTCAATAGCAGGACAGTTAGCCAATATTTTTCCAATCTGAAGCTACCGCTTGTGAGCTTGCATTGTGTGTGTATTTGTTTAATTGTTTCTTAAAGGCACAGTCTACACCTTAGTCATCATAAAGTCTTACTTTAGATTAAGCTGACTTGTTTCTGGCCACTTTGAAATGGCTGCCAACTGATGACATCACAATCTGGGCTGCATTAAAGGCTTCACTAGTTACAAAAGACTCACTAATTGGATTCACCAGACTGTAAGTGCTATTCAGCAGAGAGCATAGATTCAGCCCAGATCGAGTCATCAGTGGGCATTTGGTTTTCTGCTTAATTTCTGCTTAATTATTTTATAGGTAAGAGATCTTTACCTAGCTAAGAAGCTGCCAACATACCCAGACTACAAACTTTGCACATTTACTACTCTTGACTACTGTGCTTTGATTACTTTGTTCTGAAAGTCAACCAATTAGTGCAGTATTAAGACCCTTTTTGTGTATTTTCTCCTATTGAATCTAATCTTGGCCATCTAGAAAGAGGAACTGCAACTGTTGTAAGAACAAGAAGTGTGAACCTGGCCAGGACTACCACATTGAATGCATAGTCCCAACAGTGAAGCATGAAAGTGAGAGTGTGTTGGGAAGATGGCATTTATAGATGGCACCATGAATGCCTATGGATACCAAAAATACTGGCTGAATAGATGACTTTCCAGTCTCCAGAAGCTTCCTAAAAGGGGAACATTCCAGCAAGATAATCCAAAGCACACTGCAAAAATCATGAAAAATATGACCTGGCCAAGTATGTTACCTGACTTGAATCCCAATGAATAACTTTGGAGTATTTTAAAGAGAATGATAGAGCAACACAACCCCTCCAGCACCTGAAAAGAATAGTCTCTGATGGAAGAACCTCTCTCCAGAAATGTGTGCAACACTTGTATCCTCCCAGCCAATGAGGATTAAGTCTGTCATCAAAAATAAAAAAGGGTGGACATATGAAATATTAAAGAAATAAAAGGATTTTAATCTCAGTAATGAAAGGTGTACTGAATTTTGTTGCATTCGCATTTAAAGGATATTGCACTGCCACACAGTCTTTTACGTTTCCACACACAAAGTAATGGACCATGATTGCACACCTGTGTACTGCTGCAGTGTCTGAGAAACTGATCAGCTGCAAATCCTGGACTGGAACCTAAAGTAACCAAACTGTGACAGAACCTTTTTCCTCACATACCTGCCTTCTATGTCAAAACCATTGGATCTGTCACATATCCCTCCCCCCAGCTCAGACCTAGAGGGCAGAGCGTCTACAGACATCATGGAGTACATTCTAGACAACCCATCCGCGTTGCCATGGCTTGACTCAGCTCTGTGCTCAACGGTAAAAGTAAAGGGTTGTAAACTCAAGAACCACCTAGTGACCCTTGCATTTTTCTCTTTATTTTGGCACATCCAGGTTAAAGGAGCATGATCAGTAACCAGATGGAAGTTTCTACCAAGCAAGTAGTATTGAAGGGTTTCTAATGCCCACTTAATTGCAAGGCATTCCTTTTCCACAATAGAGTAATTCTGCTCTTGTGGTAGAAGCTTCCAGCTAAGATAAATGATAGGATGCTTTGCCCCTTGGTGTTCCTGGGAAAGGACTGCCCCTAAGCCTACATCTGAAGCATCTGTTTGAACTAAAAACTCTTTAGAGAAATCCGGTGCTACCAGAACAGGAGTAGAGCAAAGGGACTCTTTTTAGCTTCTGGAAGGCTTGCTCTGTCTCTGTAGTCCACTTAACTTTAACTGGACTTCTTTCCTTAGTGAGATCTGTTAGTGGGGTTGCTATTGTTGAAAATCCAGGAACAAACCTCCTATAGTATCCTATAAATCCCAAAAAAGGTTCTTACTTGCTTTTTGGTTACTGGCCTTGGCCAGTTCTGGATGGCATCTATCTTTGCAGTTTGAGTTTTCACTAAACCCCTTCCAATGGAGAACCCTAAAAATGTTGCTTCTTCCAACCCTATAAAACATTTATACAAAACAAAACAGAGTAGCTGCACTCAAATACTTTTTATAAAAGAAACAGGTGCTGCCTAGAAAATAATATTTTCACAAACATAGCAAGAGAGTGGATTCCCCAAATTAAGGGGTTTCCAAAAGTCTAGGCTTAATCAGCGCAACCATTAGTAATAACAACTCAAGAGACATAAGTGTCAAAAATATAAAAATATCCTTTAATAAATCACACAATTCACAGACATACCACATTCATGCATGGGATCCCAGTAATAAAAAGTCAATAGACTGAGAGCAAACTTCTGGTGCACCAGGGTGAACTAGATACGGCAGGATCTTCAATGCTTACATGGAGCGCGGTCTTACAGGGCAGGTCGGGGCTAGTCGGGATCCAATGCTGTGGAAACAAAAGAGAAAGGCTGCAAAGCACCGACGAGTCTGGACGCTCGTTTCACTCCTTCACATAGTGCAGCGTGGAGCTTCTTCCGGGTGCTGACGTCACCTAAATTAGAGTGTCCTTTTATTGGTGCATGGTATTTACCGGTCGTTGATTGATTTGTTGCTCTTCTTGTCAGTCATGCTTTAGTTATTTACAAAGTAGCAAGACTCATCCGATAAATGTAGCACTTCAAAACGTAATGTTTGTTGCAAATATTTTTTGTCCAATTTCTTACGTGAAGTATAGCCAGCTTAATACCATAAAGGAAAAGCAAAAAAGCCAAACATTCATACAGCCATTCACAATACACACAAACAACCATAATTAAAAACAAAACATTAATCTTTATTTATTTCATAAGTGTTTCTCTTAATTCTTTCAAATCTTGCTTTATTTCTTACATATAGTATAACTTTGTGCGTGTATATATACAATTTTTAGTCATGAAAAAAGAGCTATCCTCAATTTACTTTAGCGTTTGTGCTGCTTTTTCAAAAAGGATATATATAAAAGCTACATTCAGATAGATTCCAAATTATTTAACTGGTCGATGTACAAACAGAGGGGGTTTCAGACCAAAAAGGAAGCAAATTCCAACTTCTCATTAAGTCCATTTGGTGATAATGTATTCAATCTATACATCCATCTTGTCTCTTTTTGTAATAAATAATTTTATTACGTTTTGAAGTGCTACATTTATCGGATGAGTCTTGCTACTTTGTAAATAACTAAAGCATGACTGACAAGAAGAGCAACAAATCAATCAACGACCGGTAAATACCATGCACCAATAAAAGGACACTCTAATTTAGGTGACGTCAGCACCCGGAAGAAGCTCCACGCTGCACTATGTGAAGGAGTGAAACGAGCGTCCAGACTCGTCGGTGCTTTGCAGCCTTTCTCTTTTGTTTCCACAGCATTGGATCCCGACTAGCCCTGTAAGACCGCGCTCCATGTAAGCATTGAAGATCCTGCCGTTGGCACTACAAACACAGGTAGTACTATTTACCAAATGTGGTCAAGAAGGAAATACCAATTGATGCACCTGTGAATAACACACACGGCTTGAAAAAGTATGCTTTGAAAGGTGATTCGATCACTGTTTTTGGGTTGAGGGTTTGGTCTGGCTAGTTCAGCAGAGCGGCACTTTGGGGACTTTAAAGATATGGAACTATCTCTTTTGTGGATTACAAATATCTAATACCACTGGTTAATATATATACGTATCTAGTTCACCCTGGTGCACCAGAAGTTTGCTCTCAGTCTATTGACTTTTTATTACTGGGATCCCATGCATGAATGTGGTATGTCTGTGAATTGTGTGATTTATTAAAGGATATTTTTATATTTTTGACACTTATGTCTCTTGAGTTGTTATTACTAACGGTTGTGCTGATTAAGCCTAGACTTTTGGAAACCCCTTAATTTGGGGAATCCACTCTCTTGCTATGTCTATAAAACATTTAGCTGGGTTTGCAGTAAGACCAGAACTCTTGATGGCATCAAGAACAACTTGGACTTTTGGGAGATGGGACTCCAAATCCTCACTATGGATGACCACATCATCTAAATAAGCAGATGCATAGTGAATATGGGGTTTTAAGACTTTATCCATTAGTCTTTGAAATGTAGCTGGGGCCCCATGCAAACCAAAAGGCAAAACTGTGTATTGGAAGAGCCCATCAGGGGTTGAAAAGGCAGTTTTCTCTTTTGCACATTCTGTGAGGAGTACCTGCCAATACCCCTTTGTCAAATCCAAAGTAGAAATATAGCGAGCCCTTCCAAGTTTCTCAATCAATTCATTGACCCTTGGCATAAGATAGGTGTTGAATTTTGAAATTACATTTAGTTTTCTGTAATCATTACAAAACCGGCAATTCCAGTTGCTGTGGGACTCTTCGATCACCCCAAGCATCTTTTTTACCTCTGAGCTAATAGATTCCCGTTGAGCTTTAGGAATCCTGTAAGGCTTAAGATTCACAATCTTCCCTGCTTCTGTAATTATATCATGTTTTATAAGATCTGTTTTCCCAGGCACTTTAGAAAACACATCTTTGTTCCTTATTAAGAAATCTTTAACCTCTTGTCTCTGATGGTGGGATAAGCCATCAGACACATTTACTTCTGAGGACATGTCAGTAGAGCGTGTTGTTGCCTCTAATGCTAGCACAGCCTCCCTATCCTTCTAGGGTTTAAGTAAATTGACATGGTAAACTTGTTTAGGTTTTCTTCTACCTGGCTGGCTTATCTTCACCTCTCCCACACTCTCAATGACTTCATATGGACCTTGCCAGGTGGCAAGAAACTTATTTTCTACATTAGGGATGAGGACAAGTACTCTATCACCCTGATGGAAAACACGGACTCTGGCATTATGATAATAAGTATTTTGCTGGGATTCCTGGGCCTTTTCATGTGTTCCACTACTATAGGCCTAAAGGCAACTATGTGATCCTGCATTTGAATAATGTGCTCTATGACACTACGGTAGGGGGTGGTCTCCTGTTCCCAGGTTTCTTTAAAGGGACAGTCTACACCAGAATTTGTATTGTTTTAAAAGATAGATAATCCCTTTATTACCCATTTCCCAGTTTTGCATAACCAACAAAGGTATATTAATATACTTTTAACATCTGTGATTATCTTGTATCTAAGCCTCTGCAAACTGCCCCTTTATTTCAGTTCTTTTGACAGACTTGCAGTCTAGCCAAACAGTGCCTGCTCCCAGATAACTTCTCGTGCACGAGCACAGTGTTATCTATATGAAATACGTGAACTAACACCCTCTAGTGGTGAAAAACTGTTAAAATGCAATCTGAAAGAGTTGGGCTTCAAGTTCTAAGAAATTAGCATATGAACCTCCTAGGTTAAGCTTTCAACTAAGAATACCAAGAGAACAAAGAAAAATTGGTGATAAAAGTAAATTGGAAAAGTGTTTAAAATTACATGCTCTATCTGAATCATGAAAGTTTATTTTGGCCTAGACTGTCCCTTTAACTATACCGAGTAAGCCCCTAGAGTGTCGCCCATACAACAGCTCGAAGGGGGAGAAACCTGTAGAGGATTGAGGAACCTCCCTAATGGCAAACATTAAATATGGGAGCAAGTGATCCCAATTCTTTCCATCTGTGTCAATTGCATGATGTAGCATGGTCTTAACAAATCTTTCCACCAAGCCGTCTGTTTGGGGGTGATACACAGAAGTTTTTAACCGTTTTATTTTAAGGAGTGTACACAACTCCTTCATGATTCGGGACATAAAAGGGGTTCCCTGATCAGTAAGGATTTCTTTTGGGATTCCCACACGACTAAATATATGTATTAGTTCTTTTGCTATGGATTTAGAAGAGGACTTATGAAGAAGTATAGCCTCTGGATAACGTGAAGCATAGTCTAAGACCACTAATATATACTGGCGTTCTCTAGCTGACTTTGGTAAAGGCCCCACTATATCCATAGCAATCCGGTCAAAGGGAACATTGATTATGGGCAGTGGAATTAATGGACTACGAAACACCTTAAAAGGGGCTGTGTGCTGACATTCGGGACATGAGTAGCAATAATTTGTTATATCAGCCATTATTCCTGGCCAGTAAAACCTAAGGATTCTCTCTCTTGATTTTTAGGTGTCCTAGTAAATGGCTATGAGACAGATTTAAGATAGTATTTTTAAACACCTTTGGTACAAGTAACTGCCTAATTACATCTGCTCCTTTTTTGTCAATTCGATATAGTAGGTTATTAGACACTTCAAAGTGTGGAAAAGTAAGTACCCTTTCTGGTTCCTGTACTACTCCATTTGTGACTCAAACATTCTTTCTAGCTTCGGGCTAGAGTGGGGGTCTTCCCACTGGGACTTTCTGAAATCCTCATGACTAGTCTGTAGGTGGACCAACTCAGTTTCAGGACTATCATCTGGGTTGTTTCCATCAGGACTTAAATTCTCTCCAAGAGTAGTCATGGGGAACAGAACCGTAGCCACTATGTCAACCTCTAAGAATGGGAAGTTCTTCCAAGACACAACTTCCTTTTCAACAATTTTTCTTCCGGACTGTTTTCCTTTTTCTAACAGAGCCCACAAATCAACAAACTTTGGAAAATCTCTTCCAATAACAACATCATGTGGTAATCTGGGTAATACACCCACACTATAATTTATAGACCCAAAATGGGTTCCAAACTCAACTTCAGCTGTGGGGTATTCTCGGGTATCACTCTGAACACAAATAACTTTCAATTTATTTGTGTAATCAATTTTGTAGTGTGGTATAAGTCTAAGACTAAAGTTACTACACTTCCTAAATCAAGAAAGGCTTTAACCCTTCTTTTGTTTACCATGACTGCACACCAGGGATGACTATTTAGATACCCCTCAGTATTAGAGAATTCTGCAAGGGTTGACAATGAGTTGCTTCTTTACTCATACTACACTGCATTGGTTCTATCTGTAGAGGACACTCATGTGAAAAATTAAGCTTTGTGACATTTAAAACACTTTATCAAGGAGTTCTGGCCATTCTTAGCCCCTTTAACAAAGTCCGTAGACTGGTAATGATTTCTGGAACCCTGGAATTCAGTGCATGGTTTCTCCGTTTCTTTTGGTTTTACTAGTCTTGCAAACTTTAGTGAATCCATGGGTCCTCATGTTGGTGAGCTGTTCAGTATGAGTTGGCATCGACAATTCTCCAACTGCAATATACCTCTCTACTAGGACAACCAGTTCCTCAGCACTATGGGGATCATATTGACTCACCCAGCTGCGAAGAGGTATTGGTAGACTTCTCAAGACTCTGGCCATTACTAAAATTCAACAATACGGCTAGTGTGTTGCTTTCTGGTTGCAAACATTTTCGAGTGAGGTGAATAAGGTTAAACATTTAAGACCTCACTGGTGTGTCAGAACAGAATGTCCAAGTATGGAATCTCTGGGCACGTACTGCCAATGTAACTCCAAGCCGTGCTAGAATCTCTGCCTTTAGTTTAGGGTAATTGTTGGCCTATTCTGGATCCAGGTCATATGCTTTTTGGGGTAACCCAGTCAGGAAAGGGGCTAAGAGGCTGGCCCATTGGACAGTTGGCCACCCCTCTCTCTCTACAGTAAATTCAAAAGTCAATAAATACACCTCTGTCATCCTCAGGCACCATCTTTAGTAGATAATGACTTGCTCACACACGTTTGGCTCCTGGGGTTATTGCCTCAGGAGTTCCTTCAAGTCTCTCTGACAAAGACTGGAGCTCCCGTTGTACAGTCAGAGTGCCCTTCCTCTGCTCAGCCAAAACTAGCTAACTTGCTTCTGCTTGTGCAGTCACCATCTGTTGCATAAGAGCTTCTGTGCTATCCTGAGTCTTAGTTAGTGCAGCAACCCCCCCTCCACCTGGATCAGGACCAACTATTGTAAGGCAGCAATAGTCTAAGTGGTTTTCACATTTGTCTCTTGTTGGACGGCTGTGGAGTGCAGTATTGCTTTAGGAAAGTCCTCCATTTTATTAACAGAGAAAATACTTATTGCAGCTATCCCCGTATGGCCACCATACGTGACAAGATTCCTTTTGTTTCCTGTCTTGGGACTTTACACTGCCACACAGTCTCTTAGGGAATAAGTTTACACTCACAAAGGAATGGAGATCAAGCGGCAGTCTGCCTGTTTATTTTGCACTTCACAGGCAATTCAAATGAAAACAGCAGCAAAATATAAAACAAAATCCTGCCCGTCTAGGCACTAACTAAACATACAGCAACAGTGTCTAGTGTCAGTCAGCTAGTCTAGAACTGACAAAACTAACAGAAAACAAACAAAGTTAAAGGCAAAAGATGTTTACCTTAACGTATAGGGCATTCAAATAGCAGGCAGCTGCTCCTCTTTTCTGCAGTGAGGAAGTTAAGGCCCTGAACTTACTCAGACTTCAGGCTTTATAGCAGCATGATTACACACCTGTGTACTGCTGCAGTGTCTGAGAAACTGATCAGCTGCAAATCCTGGACTGGAACCTAAAAGTAAACTATGTGACAGAACCCTTTTCTTCACATACCTGCCTTCTATGACAAAACCATGGAATCTGTCACACATTATATAGATATATATATAAAAATATAATATATGTGATTAAACCCTTCTCCCAACTGATGAGTGGCAAACACCATGAAGGGATGATTCTGAATCACTGCACTAACCCTAGCTAAGCTTATAAGCTGTGTGAACATCGATGTTTCGGCGTAAAGGGAGTCTTCGTAAAAGCAGACTTGGGGGAAAAAAAAAAAAGTGTGTCATTGTGAACCTAATTTGCATATCTTACCCAGAATTCTTTGCTGCATTGGAAACAATGTAATTCAGAGGTTTTCTGTGGGAAAAAAACAAGCCTTCTGGCCTGTCTAGATTTGTTAATGAACTAGACAATGAGTCTCTCTCTCATATATATATATATATATATATATATATTCAGGCTGTTTGTAATATTTGGATGAATTGCGTGTGTGTTTTGTCTCTTTCCCCATACCTATCCTTGAAAGTGAAGTGACGTGGGGAGAGTGAATCTGTACCAGGGAGTGTTCAGAGAGCAGACACTATCCAGCTGGGGAGCTCACAGTCTATTTATGCGGCACTTACCTCATTCAATTGAGGTATCTTTTTGTAAGTAGGTTTTTGAGCACACCAAAAGGTTTGGATATTGGAACAACAGTTTTCCTCTTCACTTGGGAACCTTGCTTTGGCTCCTATTCGACTTGAGGGAAACTTTCTTTCATCATCTGAGTTTATTTCCCTATTTGAACGGATATCTATGACAGCACTAATTTTGCACTTTATATTCTTTAGGATTGCTGATGAATTGTAGATTTAGAAGTAGGGTTTAATTTACTAATATCCCACTTTGGATTTCATTGTATATTATTCTATGACATTCCTATGTTCTGTTTAATATAGGGTTTCACATTTTAGTGATCATTATTGCATAGCATATTGAGTGTTCACAGACGTGTATTAGTCTGGTACATTCTCTAGGTGTGGAATCTTATTCCTTTTAATTATTAATTTATTAACCAACTAATTAATTTTATATTAGTTTTTTTCATTCATTTTGTGATTTTATTTGCTCCATTCACTCATTTGTTATTTATTTCTGTTGATGTGTATATACTCACACACATTAACACGTATATATTATCCCTCAATTTTAGACATGCATACATACATACTTTTTTAGTCCTTTGTTTCTTTACATATGTTCCTTTCTTTCAATACCCTACAAAGGGCACCAATAACCATTTGATATATTCAGAATATTTGGACGCTGGGATTTTCATGAACAAACAAATTCTTTAAACACAATGTTAAATAAGCAGTTTATTAAGGATAGTGAGAACATAGAAAATATATTTAGAAATGACACGTGCAGTGCGCTTTTGTGCCCAAAATATAACAAAATGAAGCTATATTTGCATTTTCAGTGCATTTATCACTTGATGTTGAACAAGATTTTATTCTGGACGCTTCTCATCTGGAGGTGGTTCAAGTTGTGCAAGCTGTTAAAATAAAGAGAACACTAATTAGATTCTGCAATACGTTTACGATGTGAGTTTTAAACGGAATATATGAAACGGTGCTCCTTTAGTAAAAATAAAATGGTTAAATCAAAGTAAACATAAAAAGAAACAAACAATAAGTTTTCTTGCTAAGTAAGCACTTAGAAAGTATCATTGTAGCCACTGCCTGCAATTAGATAAGAGCAGACATTAAAGAAATTAAGTTCCACTGTCATTTTTTTTGTTCCTCCATTTAAGTTCCTCTACTGAGCATGGGCAATAAAATGACTACAAACTAGAGCAGAGGTCTCCTAGTAACAATTAAAAAGGAAAAGCTGCTAGTTTGCCATCAAGTAGGGGCAACAGCTCCACATTGTGAAAGGAAGGAATGAACCTTTCACAAATTAAGTTAAAACACAAATGAAGGTAAAATCTTTTAAAACTATGAAAAATACATATTGCAGTGATTTTTATTAAGTATATAACTGACTGCTTAGTACTTTTTTATTACAACAATGAAACAGTTGTATATTCATTTAACATCCTTTTAAATAGACATTTCCATTAAATAATTTAACTTTAGTTTTTGTAAATGGGAAAAAGCCTCTACATAAAATGGGGAAGAAGGGGGAAAAAATAAAATGGGAAATGAAAAAACACTGGTTGGCTTTTTAAAGTATCTGGGTTTGGGCAGTGTAATATTTTCTACTACATAATTTTCAGCTATCCAAAGTACAAATTGCATAATTTAACAACATTTATTTAATGAAAATGTATGCAATAAAAATTCAACATTTTTAATAGTGGCTAATTTTAGCTTAAAGGGACACTGAACCCAATTTTTTTCTTTTGTAATTCAGAAAGAGCATGCAATTTTAAGCAACTTTCTAATTTACTCCTATTATCAATTTTTCTTAGTTTTCTTGCTATCATTATTTGAAAAAGAAGGCATCTAAGCTTTTTTTGGTTTCAGTACTCTGGACAGCACTTTTATTGGTGGATTAATTTATCCACTAATCAGCAGGGACAACCCAGGTTGTTCACCAAATATGGACCAGCATCTAAACTTACATTCTTGCATTTCAAATAAAGATACCAAGAGAATGAAGAAAATTTGATAATAGGAGTAAATTAGAAAGTTGCTTAAAATTTCATGCTCAATCTGAAGCACGAAAGAATTTTTTGGGTACAGTGTCCCTTTAATATTGGCTAAAATTGTAGCAGGTGGTGCACCCACTAATAAGATCCGGGGAGAAAACCGGGCTTCTACATCTGTAATTTTAAATTAGTATATGCTACTGAATAGCAAAGATAAATTACTTTGTCACTTTGCAATATCATGCAATTTATGATGGAAATATCAAGGGACAGAATATATCTAGCCATAAAAACTACAACATTTTAAAACTACACAAAATAGATTCCAGAAAGGGGTGACAATATTAAAGGACCAGTCAACACATTAGATTTGCATAATCAACAAATGCAAGATAACAAGACAATGCAATAGCACTTAGTCTGAACTTCAAATGAGTAGTAGATTTTTTTTTATAACAAAATTTCAAAATTATTTATATTTCCACTCCCCTTGTACCATGTGATAGCAATCAGCCAATCACAAATGCATATACGTATAGTCTGAATTCTTGCACATGCTCAGTAGGATCTGGTGACTCAAAAATTGTAAATATAAAAGACTGTGCACATTTTTTTTAATGGAAGTAAATTGGAAAGTTGTTTAAAACTACATGCTGTATCTGAATCATGAAAATTTAATTTAACCTGAGTGTCCCTTTAACTATTTTGATGATGCATGCTACTACCCAAGTTTGGCAGAATGAAAACATGAAAATAAAGATGTTTAACCTCTTGAAAGAATAGGATGACAGTGTCAGCCTCCCATACAGAGCAGTTTCGAGTAGTGAGGGTTGGCTACCTTTGATCCCTCCTCATTCCTGGCGACACCCCTTGGTAGGCCATAATGTAATTGTACAACGTTATATGAAATAAGTATGTGCCTAGGAACTCATGCAGTGGTGCACAGAAGTGATGATATTACAGGGCACATAACCACTTAAATGGACAACAAGCCTAATTTGCAAAAGGGGAGCAAATATGCAGCTGTATCCAGTGATCATCAGTAGCAGTGGCTAAACTGACCAAGAGTGACTCGTCATTTGAAAAGGGAGAAGCTCCTCCTAGGATTCCAGTATTCATTGTTTTTTTCATGATTATCACCCTTTCCTTACAGGCCACCAGTAGATGAAATATAGACTAAATAGCAAATTAACATGTAGGCCGCACAACAAAGACCTTAAAAGGAAAGGCTATGTAAACACCTATCAGAGGATACTAATACTACAATTTAAGAATAGGCTTACTGGATATTTGAAAAAGGTATCCATAAATACGTGATTGATTCTGAGTGGTAAATTGGATTGTGTGTAGAGTAATGACCAAAGCACCCCTCCCCACATATGCCTAGCAAATAAATAGGTTTGTCCAGTATTTAAAAAGGAAAAAAAAAAAAAAAAGAAAAAAGAAAAAGTGTAATATGAATGTCAAAACACTAAAAACAATTGTAATTACAAAAAAGAAACTAAAATATATATTTTTATTAATATTCCCTACAATTATCCAACATTTATCATCTATGGCTTCTTGTTATAGCAGATTTTTTAAATGCAAATTTCCTTTGAGAGCTTCTTCACATCTTATTTTTGAAGCTCCAATAGATTTTTATACAAACAAAATCGATGTGCAAGGATACACTTTTGAATATGTAAAACATAATGTTATGAAATCCCAAAACTATAGTATACAGTGACACACAAACTAGTGAGCAAAAATAGTAATCAAAACAATAAACAGGCAAAGTCCACTCCAGAATTGTTACTATTTAAAAAGATAGATAATCCCGTTAATACCCATTACCCAGTTTTGCATAAACAATATGGTTATATTAACATACTTTTTACGTCTGATTACCTTTTATCTAAGCCTCTGCAGACTGCCCTCTTATTACAGTTCTTTGACAGACTTGAATTTTACCCAATTAGTGCTGACTCCTAAGTAACTCCATGGGAGTGAGCACAATGTTTCTATATGGCACATATAAACTAGTGCTGTCTAGCTGTGAAAATCTGTCAAAATGCACTGAGATAAGGAGGTCTTCAATTGTTTAGAAATTATATAAAAGTAAAATTGGAAAGATGTTTAAATTTGCATGCCCTATCTGAATCATGAAAGTATAATTTTGCCTAGACTGTCCCTTTAAGGCAAAGGTGGAAGGAACAGTATAACCAACAAGTTGTTAAGAGGCTTTAATTTAATAAAGGGACATAACAGTGGAAGATAAAAAAAAACAAAAACAAAAAAAACAGAAACGTAGCCCTTAGCAAGCTCAGATCAGAACATTTGTAAATTGCTCACACGATCATATATTCAATAATAGTTTGAGACTCTGTAACCAAAAACTAAGCTTTTATTGAAAAACACACTGTATACAATTGCACCTCGCCATAAAAACACCAACCTTTGTTTTCAGTTCTTTGTTCTCTTCTAAGACAGCTTCGTATTTCTGTTTCAGTTCTGCCAACTCTAAGCGAAGAGCTTCAACATCTGGAGTTTCTGGGCCAGCAGCTCCCATATGCAGTTTTAAGAAGCTGTATGTACAAGTTAAGGCAGTACTTCACAAATAAATGATAATATGTTCTCCTTGTTGATATAGTGGAAATGTTTCTCTTACACTATGTGGGATACAACTACAAATGTACTAGAGAAATAATTTACAAAACAAATCTGATATTTTATATAATGTAGCTATACCAAATAAAATGTATTATTCTGATAAGCATTTCCTTACACAGGGCTATTGCTGTTATAATGATTTATAATCTCACCTAGCAGGATATCTATGTGTAGAGCGGAATGTGAAGTAATGTATAAGTGATAGGAAGATGTATAAACTTGTCTATGAGATTCTGCAGGCTTTTTTAATCAGCTTATTGTATCCCCTTTTAAACTAGGTGCACATTATGGGTTAGATTTTGAGTCGCACTCTAACTGTTGCAAGGGGAGTGTCTGCTCTTTCTGCTTACCCAGGCCCTTTTACTGGGTGTCCTAGCCAAACCTCATCAACAGTGCTAAACTGGGAGCTTCTAAGTAAGTTTTTAAAAGGTTTAATAACTGGAATTTTAGATCAGTATCTGTGCATCATATTCTTTATAGTAGTGTATATTACATGCAGTTATATGAAAATTGGTGTACACTATCCCTTTAACAGAGAAAAATAAAAATCTCACACACCCAAAAATAAATCTATGTATACATATGTAACTGCATTGGAGCCCTTTGCAGTCAAGTAGCTGAAAACATGAAAAAAACAAAAACATTTATACAATATTCATATTTGATACTACACTCCTTCCTCAGACCAACCAGAAGTGCATGAAAACACAAACTTATAAAGGCCAATAGGCCCCTCCCCCTATGAGAATTGCATCCAAACCAAATGTCATAGTAACCTCCAACAAACAAGAGTTTACATATGAAAGACAAACCCAAGTGAAAGCAGTGTAATTACAATAAGTACTTGATTTAAAAACTAGTATCTTATTATGGAGAACAAAGTAATATTGACTGGGTAAATACCTCTTGTCACATTGTATATATTTGTCACTGAGCTTAATAAGTGTAATACACAGAAAAATTACACATCTTAAAGTAAGTTTTTGTATTATGGAGAGAATGTTGACATGAAATTGTGTGATTCCTAGGCAGTGGCAGTGCTATATTTTAACTGAAGTGTTACAAATATCAAGCAGGAATTTGGAAAGGATACTCCAATGCATTGTTCGGTTTCTCTGGCTCTTCATATAGCGCCACCAAGACTAAAAAACAGAATTAACATAACTTGTAAGACATTAAAATGTTGGTCTAAACATTTTTATTTAATACATGGTTTAAATCCATAATATACAACTTTTATAGCATTATTATACAATTTCCCTATTTCTATCTTAAGCATGAGCAAATTCAATGTGAAAGGGACATTAAACCCAAATTTTTGTCTTTCATGATTTAGAAAGAGAATGCAATTTTCATCAACTTTCTAATTTATTTCTATTATCTAAATTGCTTCATTCTCTTGATATGTTTTGCTGAAAAGCATATCTAGATAGGCTCAGTCGCTGCTGATTGGTGGCTGCACATAGATGCCTCGTGTGATTGGCTCACCCATGTGCACTGCTATTTCTTCAACAAAGGATATCTAAGGAATGAAGCAAATTAGATAATAGAAGTAAATTGGAATGTTGTTTAAAATTGTATTGTCTATCTGAATCATGAAATAAAAAAAAATTGGGTTTAATGTCCCTTTAAGGGGACATGAAACAAAACTTTTCTTTCATGATTCAGATAGAAGATGCAACATAACATTAACATTACTTCTATTATCAAATGTTCTTCACTCTCATGGTATCCCTTTTTAAAAAGCAAGTTCAGGATTGTGCAAGTGTCTGCAGCACTATAGGGCAACAGTTTTGTATAAATGTTATAAATTAAAAAGAGCACTATTTCCTGCCATGTAGTATCTCTTCAACAATATACTGTATTTATAAAAAATAAATAGGGTAGTGCTGCGTGAAATATCCATGTGCGCATGCGCTATTCCAGCAACAACTTCTGTACGGGCAGTCTTCAAAAGATCTAGTGTGCCTGCGTTTTTGGTACAGATTTACTTGCGCTCATTAGGCTAATAATTATAATAAATCAGAAGGGACATCGCAAATGGGGATTGGCCAATCTGATTTTTATAAGACCATACTCTCTTTGTGGGCTGTCGTTTGAACGGATTTTGGCCGACAAAATAGAAGTTAATTTTACAAGCTTTGTTTCAGAAAAAAAAAAAATATTTTATAGATATACAACAAATAATGTAGTTTAAATTCACACTTTGGTCTGCAGTTTTATAATTGTTTAAAGCAGTTTATTTTAGCAGCTTTAGGCCCTTTAAAGGGACATTTTACACTCATTTTTTTCTTTGCATAAATGTTTTGTAGATGATCTATTTATAAAGCCCATAACGTTTTTTGTTTTTTTAAAATGTATAGTTTTGCTTATTTTTAAATAACATTGCTCTGATTTTCAGACTCCTAACCAAGCCCCAAAGTTTTATGTGAATACCGTCAGCTACCTTCTCCAGCTTGTTTCTGTTTGTGTAAAGGGTCTTTTCATATGCAAAAGAAGGGGGAGGGTCTTATTTGCCACTTCCAGTGGGCTTTCCAACTACCTTTTCAACAGATTTAAACTGAAAGCTTCTAAGTAAGTTTTTAAACCATTTTATTTTGGATTTTTATATCAGTATCTGTGCATCTTATTCTTTATAGTAGTGTCTATTACATGCAGTTATATGAAAATGAGTGTATACTGTCCCTTTAACTAAAAATAATTTTGGCTACATGAGCAGGAGTTGGAAGAAGAGTACTTTATATTAAGGGCTGTTTACATGTATAGCTATTTGACTGGACAAAATGAAGCCATGTTTGCAAAGTAAAGAAGAGTGAAATTGTAAACTGCATGTGTTGCTATAATAGTCTTGGCTTCCATACTTAGATCACTATCCTTCAGTGAAAAAGGCTCACATCTAAAAATAGAATAGTTTTCATGAATGTTATAGAAGGTTCACCTTTTGTGAGTGTATCAAGCACTCCTGCCTTCTCCAAGTATCTTCTAAATTGTTCCCTTTTGGAATCAGCAGCCTACAATAAGAAAGAAATTGCAAAATAATAATAATTTTAAAAAAAATCACCTACATCTTTGTACAGTTGCAAAATGCCTTCACTAACCTATTTGCACTTTTAATGCCAGTGAGCAAGATTTAATCTCAACAAGTGAGGACTTTTCCATAAACAAATAAATATAAAGCTATACAAAAAAAAAAAAAGGATAATGCAACAGATTTTTTTTCTGAAATGGTCTCCAAGTGGATCCTCTTAGTCAGTGTTTCCCAACCGCGGTCCACAAGTACCCCCCAAGTAACAGTCCTGGCTTTCATTATAGCTGAACAGGTGGAGCACAGGTGAAATAATCAGCTGATGGATGAGAGCAGGTTGGTTACTGATCAGCTGATTATTTCACCTGTGCACTGGTTCAGCTAAAATGAAAACCAGGCCTGTTGGGGGTACTTGAGGACACATGTGCCAAACAATATTAGAATACAAAAAAAATTGCAAATAAATGTACATCTCAATAAAAATCAAAACTACTCAAATTGAACACAAAATCCATAAGATAATGGACCAGTTATTTACATTTCTTTTATTTTTATTCTTACATGTTTTATGGCTATATACTCTTTATAAAACCGTATGCAATCACCACTTGTGATGCATCACTAAAAAGCTAATTGTACAAGAGCACAGACTGCCTCATCAGTTCAGCTTGTTCATAGTGATTGACAGAGACAAAAAGAAGCAGCACCTCTATTAAATTTGTGTTTGCAAACTGCCTAATGCGAACCTGCACCACTAGGTCTCAGAATTTGCATGTATGATACAATTATATTTATATCATATGTAAATACGCCACTAAAATTGCAAAGTGTTATATTTTTTACATGTAAACACTGTAAAACTAAATTGTATAAATACAGTTAGTTATAAATATTCACAGATCTCCAAGGTTGGGGTTGTATTGGTAGTAGAGTAAGCCTCCGTCCATCTCACCTTGTAGTTTGCCATCCTCCTCTCTTCACTAGCGACAATTCACTAGTTAGTTGGTAAACAGCTATCGCCACAGTAACACTAATGTACTGTGCTCATGCGCGTAGCGAAGCAGAACAGCAAGCAATCCCTTCCCATTGAAAGACGCGTGCGTGAAGGGTGAAACAATTTATGCGCATGCGTCTGAACTCCCGGAAGTTTAGTGAGGGTTGTGACATGCTAAAATGTGTGTTGTACAGATGCGCAGTAGATATTTCAAGCAACAATTTCCGCATAGGTTGCTATGGTGTTCAACTTCAAATCAAAGGTTTGGTGAATAGATTAGTAGAGGCTGAGTTTGTTCAATTACAACAGAAAACGTGAGTTCTCCTTAGGGAACGTATACATATTGCGGATGTTGTCTTGGCAAATATAAGGCACAAGATGATGAAAACTCGATTTGTATATAGTTTTATACGATTCAATGAATAAACAAGTGAACATAGTTAATATAATCAAAGGGTTAATAATTAGTTCAACCTTCCACTGCTGAGTAATTTTACACACGTGTGCAAGGTGTTTTTACGTTTTTTGGTAAAATCTTAGTTTAGCGTTCTAAATTATTTTCTCAGCCATATCTCATTATTTTCCTACAAAAATTGGCGTGGGGGTTCAGATGAGGGCTACCAACAATGCTACAATGTTTGTGTCTCCAGGAACAAAAAGGGGAGCCCTATTTTTGGGTGTAATGTCCCTGTTTTCCCCATAGACTTTCCACAGCCAGCCGTGCTCACCTACATGGATACATTGTATCAAACCCTCAGCCTACAGGTTTTATACATTTGTAACTGTTTACTGTACACAGGCACTTAAAGGGACAGTCTACACCAGAATTTTTATTGTTTTAAAAGATAGATAATCCCTTTATTACCCATTTACCAGTTTTGCATAACCAACACAGTTATATTAATATACTTGTAACCTCTGTGATTATCTTGTATCTAAGTCTCTGCAAACTGCCCCTTTTTTCAGTTCTTTTGACAGACTTGCAGTTTAGCCAATCAGTGCCTGCTCCCAGATAACTTCTCGTGCACGAGCACAGTGTTATCTATATGAAATACGTGAACTAACACCCTCTAGTGGTGAAAAACTGTTAAAATGCAATCTGAAAGAGGTGGGCTTCAAGGTCTAAGAAATTAGCATATGAACCTCCTAGGTTAAGCTTTCAACTAAGAATACCAAGAGAACAAAGCAAAATTGGTGATAAAAGTAAATTGGAAAATTGTTTAAAATTACATGCTCTATCTGAATCATGAAAGTTTATTTTGGCCTAGACTGTCCATTTAACCCCTTAATGACCACAGCACTTTTCCATTTTCTGTCCGTTTGGGACCAAGGCTATTTTTACATTTCTGCGGTGTTTGTGTTTAGCTGTAATTTTCCTCTTACTCATTTACTGTACCCACACATATTATATACCGTTTTTCTCGCCATTAAATGGGCTTTCTAAAGATACCATTATTTTCATCATATCTTATAATTTACTATAAAAAAATTATAAAATATGAGGAAAAAATGGAAAAAAACGCAGTTTTTCTAACTTTGACCCCCAAAATCTGTTACACATCTACAACCACCAAAAAACACCCATGCTAAATAGTTTCTAAATTTTGTCCTGAGTTTAGAAATACCCAATGTTTACACGTTCTTTGCTTTTTTTGCAAGTTATAGGGCAATAAATACAAGTAGCACTTTGCTATTTCCAAACCACTTTTTTTCAAAATTAGCGCTAGTTACATTGGAACACTGATATCTGTCTGGAATCCCTGAATATCCCTTGACATGTATATATATTTTTTTAGAAGACATACCAAAGTATTGATCTAGGCCCATTTTAGTATATTTCATGCCACCATTTCACTACCAAATGCAATCAAATAAAAAAAAATGTTCACTTTTTCACAAATGTTTTCACAAACTTTAGGTTTCTCATTGAAATTATTTACAAACAACTTGTGCAATTATGGCATACATGGTTGTAAATGTTTCTCTGGGATCCCCTTTGTTAAAAAATAGCAGACATATATGGCTTTGGCATCGCTTTTTGGTATTTAGAAGGCCGCTAAATGCCGCTGCGCACCACACGTGTATTATGCCCAGCAGTGAAGGGGTTAATTAGGGAGCATGTAGGGAGCTTGTAGTTTTAATTTTAGCTTTAGTGTAGTGTAGTAGACAACCCAAAGTATTGATCTAGGCCCATTTTGGTATATTTCATGCTACCATTTCACCGCCAAATGCGAACAAATAAAAATAAAACGTAAAAATTTTCCCAATTTTAGGTTTCTCACTAAAATTATTTACAAACAGCTTGTGCAATTATGGCATAAATGGTTGTAAAAGCTTCTCTGGGATCCCCTTTGTTCAGAAATAGCAGACATATATGGCTTTGGCTTTGCTTTTTGGTAATTAGAAGGCAGCTAAATGCCGCTGCGCACCATACGTGTATAATGCCCAGCAGTGAAGGGGTTAATTAGGGAGCTTTTAGGGAGCTTGCAGGGTTAATTTTAGCTTTAGTGTAGGTATCAACCTCCCACATGACACATCACACCCCAAGATCCCTCCCAAACAGCTCTCTTCCCTCCCCCACCCCACAATTGTCCCCGCCATCTTAAGTACTGGCAGTAAGTCTGCCAGTACTAAAATAAGAGGGTTTTTTTTTTTGGGGGGGGGTTTAAATAATAATTCTGTTCTGTAGTATCCTCCCTTAGCCCCCAACCTCCCTGATCCCCCCCCAAACAGCTCTCTAACCCCCCCTCTCCCTGCCTTATTGCGCCATATTGGGTACTGGCAGCTGTCTGCCAGTGCCCAGTTTGAAATCAAATATGGTTATTTTTATTTATTTTTAAAAAAATACTTTTTTCTGTAGTGTAGCTGCCCTCCCTCAACCCCCAACCCCTGCCAGATATGCTAAATATTTTTTAAATGCCCACCCTCACTCCCACCGAGTACCACCTTGTGCTCCCACCATTGTTCCATAGTGTAGGTTCCCACCCGCCCGCTCGCGCGCACCCGCTCCCGTGCACGCGCGCGCACGGGATCCCACCCCCCTTCCCACCGATGGCCACCCACCCGCCTCCCTGGTAAGCTCCCACCCACCAACGAACATGGCCATCAATGGCCGATGCAGAGAGGGCCACAGGGTGGCTCTCTCTGCATCGGACGGCTAAAAAATGTTATAGCAGGATGCCTCAATATCGAGGCATCACTGCTATAACATGAAAGCAGTTGGAAGTGATCAGGATCACTTCCACTGCTTTCAAAGACCAACAACGTACGGGGTACGTCCTTGGTCATTAACTGCATTTTTTTGCAGGACGTACCCCATACGTCGTTGGTCGTTAAGGGGTTAAAGCAGCCCTCTCAGTAACAACTGTACAAACTGCTGAGGAAATAATGTTCACACAGCCTTAAAGGGCAGGATAGCACCTGGTCACACAGTCTTAAAGGGACAGACAAAAAACCACACAGCCTTGAAAGGGTCAGCTAGCACCACACGCACACAGTCTTAAAGGAACAGATCGCAGTAATGTTTATGCAGCGCAACCTTAAAGGGCAGCTTGACACCTGCGCACAGAGCCTTAAAGGGACAGATCACCGTAATGTACACGCAGCGCAATCTTAAAGGGCAGCTCGACACCTGCGCACAGAGCCTTAAACGGACAGATCGCAGTAATGTGCACGCAGCACAACCTTAAAGGGCAGCTCGACACCTGCGCACAGAGTCTTAAAGGGACAGATCACCGTAATGTGCATGCAGCGCAACCTTAAAAGGCAGCTCGACACCTGCGCACAGAGCCTTAAAGGGACATATCACCGTAATGTACACGCAGCGCAACCTTAAAGGGCAGCTCGACACCTGCGCACAGAGCCTTAAAGGGACAGATCACTGTACATACCTCCCAACATTTCAAAATTTAAAAGAGGGACACCCCCCTGCGGCAAAAAAATTGAAATGTGGTGGGCGGGGTTTAAAAAATCATAAGACCAAAGTAATATAAATAAAATTCCAAATAAAGTCATATATTTTAAAAAACTTAGGCAGCAAATTAAAGACAAGTTCAAACCACTGGTATGGCTAAGTGAGCTATGTATTTAATTAGCCTTTGCAAAGACATTGATAAATATTTTTATGTTAATTGGACATTTAATAATAAATTCTTTAAAACTGCTCTCTGCATTCCCCATTAATATTCTAGATTCTGGACTTTAAAGTCAGCAAAAATGCACAGTAGCACACTACATAGTATACACTTACACATGCAGATACACACACTACATAGAATACACTTATACATGCAGCTACACACACTACATAGCATACACTTACACATGCAGATACACACACACTACATAGCATACACTTATACATGCAGATACACACACTACATAGAATACACTTACACATGCAGATACACACACACTACATAGCATACACTTACACAGGCAGATGCACAGACACTACATAGCATACACTTACACATGCAGATATACACACTACATAGAATACACTTATACATGCAGATACACACACACTACATAGCATACACTTACACATGCAGATACACACACACTACATAGCATACACTTATACATGCAGATACACACACACACTACATAGCATACACTTACACATGCAGATACACACACACACTATATAGCATACACTTACACATGCAGATACACACACACTACATAGCATACACTTACACATGCAGATACACACACTACATAACATACATTTACACATGCAGATACACACACACTACATAGCATATACTTATACATACAGATACACACACACTACATAGCATACACTTATACATGCAAATACACACACACTACATAGAATACACTTATACATGCAGATACACACACTACATAGCATACACTTACACATGCAGATACACACACTACATAGCATACACTTATACAGGCAGATACACAGATACTACATAGTATACACTTATACATGCAGATACACACATTACATAGCATACACTTATAGATGCAGCATACACTTATACATGCAGACACACACACACTACATAGCATACACTTATACATGCAGATACACACTTATACATGCAGATACACATACACACACTACATAGCTTACATTTATACATGCAGACAAACACACTACATAGCATAAACTTATACATACAGATACACACACACAGTTATGGATACAGATAGACACACACACTACATCATATATGGGTATCTGTAATTCATTGTATGGGTTCCTGGGGTTGGCAAGCACATTAGCTGGCAGTCTGCGGCTGCCACTGTTCGTTACCCTGGTATTAGCACTGCTCATTGTATAAAACTGAAGACATGCTAGTATTATCACCAGGGGTTAGACATCATCACTACCAGAGGTAGGTTAGAGAGGTCACCATTACCCGTGGTCAGAGTGTATACAGCCTTCTTACTACTGCTTAACCCACACACTATTCCTTTTCCACAGGGAATCTAACAGGTATCTAACCCTGGGAGAGCAAAGCCAGCTGTTTCTGAGTATGGGCCCAATAGAATTTTTTTTTTAATGCCTGGGGCAAATCGGGACAGATGGCTAGCAACCTGGGACAGGGGGACAGACCCCTAAAACGGGACTGTCCCGCGAAAATCGAGACAGTTGGGGGGTATGCGTGGATGCAGCGCAACCTTAAAGGGCAGCTCGACACCTGCGCACAGAGCCTTAAAGGGACAGATCACCGTAATGTACACGCAGCGCAACCTTAAAGGGTAGCTCGATACCTGCGCACAGAGCCTTAAAGGGACAGATCACTGTAATGTGGATGCAGCGCAACCTTAAAGGGCAGCTCGACACCTGAGCACAGAGCCTTAAAGGGACAGATCACCGTAATGTACACGCAGCGCAACCTTAAAGGGTAGCTCGATACCTGCACACAGAGCCTTAAAGGGACAGATCACCGCAATGTGCACGCAGCATAACCTTAAAGGGCGGCTCGGCACCTGCTCACAGTCTTAAAGGGGCAGGCACACACAACCTTTTAGTGAGTTTACACGCACAATTTTAAAGGGAGCGATAGTATGCATCCCCATGTGATGCACGCAGCCTTAAAGGGACAGTGGCATGTGCACGCACACAATCACACAGAGCACTCTCAGCCTTTAAAAGGACAACTTCCACCACACGCATACAGCCTAAAAGGGACAGATCACCATAATATTCACGCAGTGCAACCTTAAAGGGCAGCTCGGCACCTGTGCACACAGTCTTTAAGGTACAGGCACACACAACCTTTAGTGGTTAAACGCAGACAGTTTTAAAGAGAGCGATAGTATGCATCCACATGCAAAGCACAGTGCCTTAAAGGGACACTCTGTCTTAAAGGGACAGGGGCACGTGCATAGCCTTTAAAAGGAAAACTTGAACCATAACCACACAGTGTTAACAGAACAGCTCACACCATGCACGCCTAGTGCAGCCTTAAAGGGCAGCTCACCGCCTGCTCACACAGTCTTAAAGGGGCAGGCACACACAACCTTTAGTGGGTAAAGTCACACCACACGCACACAGTCTTAAAGGGAGCGATAACAGTATACATCCACAAGCAATGCACACAGCCTTAAAGGAACATCTCAAACAATGCTCAGTCTTTAAGGGGCAGGCACACAGGCTTTTAAGCACACCCAAATGCACACAGCCTTAAAGGGGCACCCAGTATTAAAGTGACAGACACAAATGCAGACTTTAAAGGGGGAGCACACACCACACACACACAGTTTTAATGGTACAGGTGCACAAACACAGCACACACAGCCTTAACAGCACAGATCACATTACGCTTGCACAGTCTTAAAGGCACGGACACCCTCACACAATGCATACAGTCCTTAAAGTGATAGTAAACTTTTCCCCTTTGTCTAAACAAATCTGGAATGTTATAGATATTTTAGAAGGAGTTTAACTCTTCAGTTGTTATGAAGATGCACTATAACTTACTTTTTAATGTAGCGCTGAAATTCAAATACCCTGCCCTCTGGCCACAAACTTGAAAAGTAATATTTTTATTGAACTAACAGTTTGAAATATTTTCCAATCATCTCTCTAAAACAAAGGTGCTGTATGACTAGAGGGCTGATTGGGGAACCATTCAAACTGTTAGCTCAACAACAAAAAAACACACACACTCAAAGACTAAAAGCACAGCTCATGGCTTTGTGTGGATGCCATAAAATCTCTACAACTCTTTTTGTGATTGCCTTGAGCCATCTCTAAGGGGCCGATTTACTAAAGTGCGGATGGACATGATACGCTACATTGCATACGCTGTTGGCATTTATCATTGCACAATCAGTTTTTGTTAACTGCTTGTTCAATGGCGCCCCCTGCAGATTCACCGCCAATCGGCCGCTAGCAGGGGGTGTCAATCAGCCTGATCGTATAGGATCGGGCGTATTGAAGACCTCAGCCTCAGAGGCAGCAGATGAGTTATGGAGCAGCGGTCTTTAGACCGCTGCTTCATAACTGCCATTTCTGGTGAGCCTGAAGGCTTGCACAGAAACAGGGGGCATCAAGCTCCATTTGGAACTTGATAATTTGGCCCCAAAGTCTGTGTGTACCATAAACCATTCATTTAAAGCATTTAAGGCTGTGCGTGAATGCCATGAGCTGTCCTTTTAAAGCTGTGTGTGTGAATATTGTGGCACCTGTACCATTAAAACTGTGTGTGTGTGGTGTGAGCTCCCCCTTTAAAGTCTGCGTTTGTGTCTGTCACTTTAATACTGGGTGCCCCTTTAAGGCTGTGTGCCTTGCGTGTGGATGTATACTGTTATCGCTCCCTTTAAGACTGTGTGCGTGTGGTGTGACTTTACCTACTAAAGGTTGTGTGTGCCTGCCCTTTTAAGACTGTGAGCAGGCGGTAAGCTGCCCTTTAAGGCTGCGCTAGGTGTGCATGGTGTGAGCTGTTCCGTTAACTCTGTGTGGTTATGGTGCAAGTTGTCCTTTTAAAGGCTGTGCACGTGCCCCTGTCCCTTTAAGACAGAGTGTCCCTTTAAGGCGCTGTGCTTTGCGTGTGGATGCATACTATCGCTTTCTTTAAAACTGTCTGCGTTTAACCACTAAAGGTTGTGTGTGCCTGTACCTTAAAGACTGTGTGCGCAGGGGCCGAGCTGCCCTTTAAGGTTGCACTGTGTGAATATTACGGTGATCTGTCCCTTTTAGGCTGCATGCGTGTGGTGCAAGTTGTCCTTTTAAAGGCTGAGAGTGCTCTGTGTGTTTGTGTGCGTGCACGTGCCACTGTCCCGTTAAGACAGAGTGTCCCTTTATGGCTGCGTGCATCACATGGGGGTGAATACTATTGCTCCCTTTAAAACTGTGCGTGTAAACTCACTAAAAGGTTGTGTGTGCCTGCCCCTTTAAGACTGTGAGCAGGTGCCGAGCTGCCCTTTAAGGTTGCGCTGCATGCACATTGCAGTGATCTTTCCCTTTAAGGCTCTGTGTGCAGATGTTGAGCTGCCCTTTAAGGTTGCTCTGCGTGTACATTACGGTGATCTGTCCCTTTAAGGCTCTGTGCGCAGGTGTCGAGCTGCCCTTTAAGGTTCCGCTGCGTGCACATTGCAGTGATCTGTCCCTTTAAGGCTGTGTTTGCAGGTGTCGAGCTGCCCTTTAAGGTTGTGCTGCGTGTACATTACGGTGATCTGTTCCTTTAAGGCTCTGTGAGCAGGTGTCGAGCTGCCCTTTAAGGTTGCACTGCATGCACATTACAGTGATCTGTCCATTTAAGGCTGTGTGCGCAGGTGTTGAGCTGCCCTTCAAGGTTGCGCTGCGTGTACATTACGATGATCTGTTCCTTTAAGGCTCTGTGCGCAGGTGTTGAGCTGCCCTTGAAGGTTGTGCTGTGTGTACATTACGATGATCTGTTCCTTTAAGGCTCTGTGCGCAGGTGTTGAGCTGCCCTTTAAGGTTGCGCTGCGTGCACATTACGGTGATCTCTCCCTTTAAGGCTGTGTGAGCAGGTGCCGAGCTGCCCTTTAAGGTTGCGCTGCATGCACATTGCAGTGATCTTTCCCTTTAAGGCTCTGTGCGCAGATGTTGAGCTGCCCTTTAAGGTTGCGCTGCGTCTACATTACGGTGATCTGTTCCTTTAAGGCTGTGTGCGCAGGTGTTGAGCTGCCCTTTAAGGTTGCGCTGCGTGCACATTACGGTGATCTCTCCATTTAAGGCTGTGTGCGCAGGTGTTGAGCTGCCCTTCAAGGTTGCGCTGCGTGTACATTACGATGATCTGTTCCTTTAAGGCTCTGTGCACAGGTGTTGAGCTGCCCTTTAAGGTTGCCCTGCATGCACATTACGGTGATCTCTCCCTTTAAGGCTGTGTGCGCAGGTGTTGAGCTGCCCTTTAAGGTTGCACTGTGTCCACATTACGATGATCTGTCCCTTTAAGGCTCTGTGCACAGGTGTCGAGCTGCCCTTTAAGGTTGCGCTGCGTATACATTACGGTGATCTGTCCCTTTAAGGCTCTGTGCACAGGTGTCAAGCTGCCCTTTAAGGTTGCACTGCATGAACATTACTGCGATCTGTCCCTTTAAGACTGTGTGCGTGTGGTGCTAATTGACCCTTTAAAGGCTGTGCACGTGCCCCTGTCCCTTTAAGACAGAGTGTCCCTTTAAGGCGCTGTGCTTTGCTTGTGGATGCATACTATCACTCTCTTTATAACTTTCTGCGTTTAACCACTAAAGGTTGTGTGTGCCTGTACCTTAAAGACTGCGTGCGCAGGTGCCGAGCTGCCCTTTTAAGTGGATGTAAAGTCACTCATAGTAGACAATGCAAACTGATTTATCTCCCAAAAATAGCATAAGTTTAAGTCATCGTTTTTTTAAAAACATTATATTATATCGATGTATATACTTATCTCTTTATAATCGTCTTGCTCTCTCCCTCCGCCCGCAATTTTGTTCCACGTTTAGTACTTTGATTGACAGTTGACTAAACAAATAATCCGTCTTACCCCGTGGCGTCCAGCCCCTTTATCAAAACGTCACTCTTACTTTATGCGCATGCGTCATTTCTATGCGCATGCGTAAACAAACTTCATTTGGATTTCAAATCGCTGCGTGTACACGCTGTAAGCATGTGCATAAAAAGCGTGTTTTGTTTATCAACCATTGTTTATCAACGCATGCGTAATTTCGGAAGTAAAATGTAAACAAATGCGCATATTCGGCATGAAATTGGAAACGCATGCGCACAAAAACGAGCAATTGTGAATGCGCCTTGCTAATACGTCATAGAGCGGGTGGGACCGCTCTGTACGTTATGCGAAGAAAAGAAGGGAAGTAATGGATGGGAGGAGCTCTGACTGAAAACGGAGCTAAGTTGAATAATAAAATAACATGTTATAATTTGAATATTTTAAGAAAATCAGAATGCGGTATCAATAATAGAGTTATTAGGAAGCAATATTTATGTTGAATAACTTAAAAATTTACATTCACTTTAAGGTTGCACTGCGTGAATATTATGGTGATCTGTCCCTTTTAGGCTGCATGCGTGTGGTGCAAGTTGTCCTTTTAAAGGCTGAGAGTGCTCTGTGTGTTTGTGTGCGTGCACATGCCACTGTCCCGTTAACACAGAGCGTCCCTTTAAGGCTGTGTGCATCACATGGGGATGCATACTATCGCTCCCTTTAAAACTGTGCGTGTAAACTCACTAAAAGGTTGTGTGTGCCTGCCCCTTTAAGACTGTGAGCAGGTGCCGAGCTGCCCTTTAAGGTTGCGCTGCGTGCACATTGCAGTGATCTGTCCCTTTAAGGCTCTGTGCTCAGGTGTCGAGCTGCCCTTTAAGGTTGTGCTACGTGTACATTATGGTGATCTGTCCCTTTAAGGCTCTGTGCTCAGGTGTCGAGCTGCCCTTTAAGGTTGCGCTGCATGAACATTACCGTGATCTGTCCCTTTAAGGCTCTGTGCACAGGTGTCGAACTGCCCTTTAAGGATGCGCTGCGTGTACATTACGGTGATCTGTCCCTTTAAGGCTCTGTGCGCAGGTGTTGAGCTGCCCTTTAAGGTTGCGGTGCGTGCACATTACGGTGATCTGTCCCTTTAAGGCTGTGTGCGCAGGTGTCGAGCTGCCCTTTAAGGTTGCACTGCGTGTACATTACGGTGATATGTCCCTTTAAGGCTCTGTGCGCAGGTGTTGAGCTGCCCTTTAAGGTTGCGGTGCGTGCACATTACGGTGATCTGTCCCTTTAAGGCTGTGTGCGCAGGTGTCGAGCTGCCCTTTAAGGTTGCGCTGCATGCACATTACGGTGATCTGTCCCTTTAAGGCTGTGTGCGCAGGTGTCGAGCTACCCTTTAAGGTTGCACTGCGTCCACATTACGGTGATCTGTCCCTTTAAGGCTCTGTGCGCAGGTGTCGAGCTGCCCTTTAAGGTTGCGCTGCATATACCTTACGGTGATCTGTCCCTTTAAGGCTCTGTGCGCAGGTGTCAAGCTGCCCTTTAAGGTTGCGCTGCATGAATATTACTGCGATCTGTTCCTTTAAGACTGTGTGCGTGTGGTGCTAGTTGACCCTTTCAAGGCTGTCTGGTTTTTTGTCTGTCCCTTTAAGACTGTGTGACCAGGTGCTATCCTGCCCTTTAAGGCTGTGTGAACATTATTTCCTCAGCAGTTTGTACAGTTGTTACTGAGAGGGCTGCTTTAAGTGTCTGTGTACAGTAAACAGTTACAAATGTATAAAAACCTGTAGGCTGAGGGTTTGATACAATGTATCCATGTAGGTGAGCACGGCTGGCTGTGGAAAGTCTATGGGGAAAACAGGGACTTTACACCCCAAAATAGGGCTCCCCTTTTTGTTCCTGGAGACACAAACATTGCAGCATTGTTGGTAGCCCTCATCTGAACCCCCACACCAATTTTTGTAGGAAAATAATGAGATATGGCTGAGAAAATAATTTAGAACGCTAAACTAAGATTTTACCCGTTTTTTATTTGTCGCGTTGAGAATTTGTTTAATTATTTGTAACACTTTATAATTTCACGTTTAGCTTCAGCTAACTTTTCCAAAACACTAGCATTTTTTATTTGATCGCTTTGCAACATTTCAAAATCAACGATAAGAACAAATATCCAATAGTAAAAAAGTGATATATTTTAAATTACATTTAATATTGCAGACATCCCCCAAGGCAGAACATGCTGTGATCTGAGATGTCATTGCAGAAAATGCAGCATGTCTGCAAAAAGAACAGGACACATTCAGGAAATGTTCGATCGTTTGCTTTGCAGCACTGCTCCACATCAGACTGTTTTCTTCAAACAGCACTGTGCTCTGGCAGCACTGTGTAAAATTTCCATAACACTGCAACTAGAGTGAAGAACTGTTTGAAGAAAACAGTCAAATATGGAGCGGGACTGGCTCTCATGGATTTTTACAACGCCGCCCCCTAGCCTTTCCTGGTCTGCAAAGCTGTGAGACGTTCTTGTGAGCAATGCACATTTTTTAATACAGTTTTACCTTATAATTATGTGATGTTAGACCAAGACCAAAGGAAACAAATTTATTTAAGAAACATTTTAAAAACTTTTAATTTGTTTTTCTCTGCAGCTAATTTGCAACAAGATTTTCAACTGCTGCAATATATTTTAAAACTTTAAAAATGGCTTTATTCTCCAATTAATCAACACATTGCAGTCAAGATGGTGCTTTAGTGTAATTACCTAATATAAATTGAATTTCTCCAACATTGGTGTGTCCGGTCCACGGCGTCATCCATTACTTGTAGGGGAGGAGAATATCCCACAAGTAATGGATGACGCCGTGGACCGGACACACCGTTGGAGAAAGTAATTTATCAGGTAAGCATAAATTCTGTTTTCTCCAACATTGGTGTGTCCGGTCCACGGCGTCATCCATTACTTGTGGGATATTCTCCTCCCCTACAAGTAATGGATGACGCCGTGGACCGGACACACCGTTGGAGAAAGTAATTTATCAGGTAAGCATAAATTCTGTTTTCATTACAAAATGACCTGCAGAAAATGTTTCACTATAAAAAATCTCATTGCGGAAAGTGAAAAGAAGTTCTGCCTTTATTGTTTTCCCAAACTGGTAACAAGTAATTTTTAAAACTATGTATACTTGTATGCCACCATAGTGAAAAATGATAATCTAATAAAATAAAATGCTTGCCACAGGAAATGGCTATGGGTGGTAGAGTCAGTGCATTTATTAAGATACCTTTAATATTAATTGCTCTGAGAAACTGATCTATGAGGCCTAATACCAACAACACACAAACATCAGATACCAGTTAAACCACTTATTTGAACACCCTTTTTTATGTGGTTAGGGGGTACTAACTAATTCATTAGAGTTACTAAATACAACAAAATACTGTGGATATTTGTCTGCTTTATCAATTATGTGGCAGCTGGACAGCTACCAGTCCACTCATTTTAAAGAGAAGAAATGTTTCATAAAATAGGCATTCTCACTCCTATGTATTGTGAGGCAGAGTGATTGCCATTCCTATGGCACTCACCAGCTACTTTGAGCAACATGACACATAGACAAATATTTTAGTGATTTATATAGATATGGAAACGCAAAACAGCATATATCGTCATCAGATCTCCAAAGAAATCCTGAAGCGTTTCAAAGGCAATATAGACCTTCTTCATCAGAGGATAAAAACGCGTCAGGATTTCTTTGGAGATAACGCCACTTTTATTGTCCTTATTTGCATCCAGCTTGAGAGAAGTTTTATATACTTTGTGAAAGTGTTTTATGATTACCTCATATCTATTGAGGTCTCTAAATGTGAGCTCATAACCATATGGTGCTTAATGTATGTTTGTCTTCTGTAAAAAATAAAAACCGTGTTGCACTATCCCTCTCTCCATTTGTATTACATGTGATCTGTGACTGCATGTTTGAACAACGTTGCATTTTACCACTATACAACGTAGAGACAAGCTATCCCTGGTGACTATGACAAGACCTTCCCTACACTGTTCGGCCATTACCTCATATTGATTGCGGTAGAAGTAGATGCCCAAAAGGGACCAGGATTTTGATCTTCCAATTTTGGCATTATGAACTTTTGACTACCTCTTGTTTATTATATTCATTACTAGGAGTCATTTATGTTTTTCCTCCATTGGGACTCTTTTATATAGCATATATATTTTATATGTATTTATACACAATTTTTTATCAAGCTTTTTATGTCTATTAGACTATAATTTAATTTTTAACAGTAATCAACTCATAATTTTAACTTGTTATTACTGTTCTTGTGACTATTTATTTATTTATTGTACTTATTTTATTATTGTTTATTTTGATATCTATATATCTTTTATTCCCTTTGCGCCAATTCACAAACCCCCTTCTTTCTTTTCAATATATATATATATATTTTTGTAATTCTTTATTTAGCTCCAAAATTGTGAGCATAGTACCAAAGAAAGGAAAATACAACAGAAATACATAGCATGGAAACTCAAACCCATTTCACGTGCATCATTTAGTTCAATTATCTCTGTTTTCTTATTCACAGATTGTTGGAATTTTACATTTTATAATAAAATAATACACACAAAAACAAAACAAATAAACAAACAAAAAATAATAATAATTGTATATTACATAAAATTCCTTGTCCCCTCCTGACCAACCCCCCTTGTGAACTAGCTACTTTCCACTAAATTTGGAAATTCGTTTCTTGCAATTGCGCTCCTCTGAATCTCTAAAAGGATAGATTAGACATATTTGTTCTTCAGAAAGTGACTGAACGAATTTCTTCCATTTATTAAAGAAGCTTTTTATTTGTGGTTCTGATTTGATTCCAATATCAAATTGTTCTACTATTAGTTGTCCATTAATTTTATTGATACAGTCTAACAAATTGGGGCTCTTTTTGGACTTCCAATGCTTCAAAATTAGAGACCTCCCTATCAATAATACCATGTTCACAAATTTCAAGTTTACCTGTATTCTGGGATCTTCAAACATAAGAAAGATATTTTCTGCTTCTATTTTAATCACTTTTTTATTAATTTTATTTAGCCAAAAGTTAAGCTTAAACCAGAATTTTTAGATTTTCGGGTAGGTCCATAAACAATGGTCTAAATCCGCTACCGGTAGGCTACATTTAAAATATTTATTATCCGTTAATTTATCCCATTTTGCTTTCAAGGCTGGGGTGATATATACCCTATTTACCATTTTAGTATGGGATTCTCTCCAAGCAATTGATAATGTTGTCTTATCTACTAGATCAAAGCTTTTTTTTAGTCTCTCTACTGGTTGCTGCAAATTTGCAGCTATTTTCCCTATCTTTACTGCCCCTTGAAAATGTTTAAGTGTTTTATAGAGAACAGAAATTGAGTGACTTCCTTGTTTATAGATATTTTAAACTGGTTTCAATCTATCCCAAGTGCTGTCGTCAGAATATTCTTTAATTATTTTATTTAAAAAATGTCGTAATTGCAAATAGGAAAAAAAAATCCTTGTTTTGGATCCCAAACTCACTTTTTACATCTTGAAAAGATTTAAAACATCTAGCCTCCTTGTCTCTCAATTGTTCTACAAATACCAGTCCCTTCAATTTCCAACTTTGGAATATTTTCGAGTCTATTGCAGGTTCAAAGTTGGGATTACCACCTATTGTCAAATAATTTGAACACCTAGGATTAATTTGTAATATCTTCACCAATTTATGCTAAGCAAGATTCACATTTTTAATAGTACTTACTTTTGTAACTTTTTCTGGGACATTCTCTTTACAGTGTACTAGAGCCTTAAGAGAGTATGGATTAACTATCTGTTCTTCCAGTCCTGTTAATTCATAATAGTCTGCCTCTGTTAGCCATTCTAGTGCAAATTTTCCCATACATACTGTTATAAATTTCCACATCTGGGAAGGCCATACCTTCTTCTTTTCTAAACAAAGTCATATTTTGTAAAGCGAAAGCCTTGCATTTTTCCCCCACAGAAATTTTAAACAATTTTGTTTAAAATATTTTAAATCCTTACGTTTAATAAAGATGGGTACATTTTGCAATAAATACAAAAGCTTTGGAAATATTACCATTTTAATTAGATTAATTTTGCCAATCAAAGATAGAGGAAATTTGGCCCAATTTGCGAGATCTTTGTGAATTTTTGCCCATATTTGAGAATAGTTCAGCGCATACCATTTGTCTGGATCTCTGGCCAACTTAATACCTAGCTATTTAAGATCTTATTTTGCTTCTTTGAATGGACAGTTCATATAACCATCTTTATTTTTATATTTCCAAAAAATCTCTGATTTATTAATATTCACTTTATAGCCTGAAAACATACTAAATTTTTCCAGGGCCTGAATTAGGATAGGAATGTTTCTATTAGTGCCCTTTATGAAGACTAATAAATCATCTGCATATAAAAGCAGGGTAAATTTTTCTTTTCCCTAACCACATACCCTTAATTTCTTTTCTCAAATAAATAGCCAGTGGCTAGATGGCCAAATTGAACAGATAAGGGGAGAGTGGACACCCTTGCCTGGTTCCTTTCTGGAGAAAAAACTTAGGGTTACTACTACCATTAATTAATATGTTAGCCTGTGTTTATTTGTAAATCAACTGCACCATTCTGAGGAAAGAACCTTTAATCCCAAATTGCTCTATTGTCGTAAATAAATGATCCCAAGTAATCATATCAAATGCTTTTTCCGCATCTATTGATGTAATCGCCATATCTGCTTTCACCCTACCGCTTTCTCTTTAAACTTGATTCCAATAGTAATCAATTGTCAATTGTAATTTCATCAGATTGGTCGTTGAATTTCTATTTGGCATAAAACCCACTTGATCTTTGTGGAATAGCGGGCCCATTACTTTCTTCAGTCTTTTATAATCGTTGTTTAACAACGAGATAGGTCTGTATGAGCCGTTTCATCATTCAAATTTTTTTATTTTTTTTAGACAGGCAGAGTTACGGCATGTGAAGGTATTGGTGTTAAACGTAGTCTTTGAACTTTACTAAGTCGGATCCAAATAAGTGATGAATGAATGAAGGTCCAACTAAATTTAGCAGATATTTAATCGGCTGCAGAGCAGTAGAGTATAGTTAACTTTTCCTTTAATTCTTCTGGATCCTTATCCTTTTTTAATATTAGAGAAATTGTTAATGCCGTAAAACAGTTAGACAGTATATTGCCTTTAACATATAGCATATTAAAGAGTCCTTCTAATGGGGTTATTTCTTCTCCTATTAATTTGTAAAGTTCTATTGTGATCTGATCGGGACCAGGCACTTAGTTGGGTGCTGTTGTTTTTTTGCTTTCTTTATCTCTTCCTGTGTTATAGAGCTGTTTATTCCTTCCAGGCTTTCTTTATCTATCTTAAGTAACCTGATCTTTTGCCAGAAATACTCTTTTGCTACCTGACTGATACTCCCTTAGGTATACATTTTTTTTTAAATATTCAAATATATGTTTACTTATTTCATTAATATTTGACAATCTCTCATTTCCTACTTTAATCGAATCTATACATTGTCTTTTCTTCTTACGTTTAACTAAATTGGCCAAGAATTTCCCTGCTCTTCATCTGTGTCTATAGAAAAAGACACTTGTTCTAAGTTCTTCTTGTCTTAATTTTTGCATAAGAAAAATGTATCTCCCTTGTTTTGTCGTCATAAATTTTCCCCACAATTCCCTCGATGTATCATTTAGATATGCATTATAGCAATTACGCACCTGGCCTGCTAATTGTACATTCTTTCGTTGTATTTCTTGTTTTTTCCCAATCAAATAAGCTTTGATTTCCCCTCTGATAACGGCTTTAAATGTTTCCCAAAATATTTCACACTTATCTCTATAGTCTCTATTAAAAAAACAGGAGTCACTCCATTTCCGTTTCAACCACTCTTTAAATTGAACATTTGAACAAAGATAAGTGGGGGAAAAGAATTTTGCGGGATTTCTTTTAGTCATCTTAATCTGTAGGTTAAGGGAGATAATAACATGGTCAGATATAATAATCTCTTTAAAATAATATCTGTTAACATCTCTATTCCCAATAGATTTTCTGAGACTAAAAAGGCATCAATTCTTGACATGGTTTTATGATATACATGAGAACATTCTTGTATCTGGATTCTGTAGTCTCCAGATGTCTTTAAGTCTTAAATTTCTACAAAAGCTCTTAAGTAGTTTAGCTTCTTGTTTACTATTTCTATTTGTAGATGGTTTTAATCTGTCCAATTTTGGATGCATTACCATGTTTAAGTCACCTGCCAAAATTATATTCCCCAAGCTAAAGTTCATTAGTTTAATTTGCATTTCGTTCCAAAAAGCTCTATCCAATTTGTTGGGGCCATAAATATTGCACAATATCAAAGACCTTCCCTGAATTTCGATCTGTAAAATTATAAACCTTCCTTCTACATCCAATTCCTTTGCCAAAATGTTATATTCTAACGCTTTATTTAGCTGTATCGCAACTCCTTTTTTTCTAGCTAAACCTGGGGTTGCAATTACCTCCCCAACCCTTCCTATTTGAATCTTACTAATCTCCTGTTCTTTAAGATGTGTCTCTTGTAACATAGCTATATCGTAGAGTATTTTTTAAGTTTTAAAATATTTTTCCTTTTCAAAGGGGATGATATTTTTTACTTTGTTATACTTAACATTGTTATACATAATTGATTGAACTTGCACCTGCATTCTATATGGAAACTAGACATAGTTCCCTTCTTAAACCTCTAAACCTTAAGTTATAGTTGCCACATCTTGTTCTCTTTGTCTTGTATTCAAAAATACTTTAGCTTCTTCAGATTTTTTGAGTAATATGTTCCCCTGATCAATGAATATTTTAATCTTAGCAGGGTATATAATTGTGGCTTTTAAACCCATTTTCTCCAACATTGGTGTGTCCGGTCCACGGCGTCATCCTTACTTGTGGGAATATCTCTTCCCCAACAGGAAATGGCAAAGAGTCCCAGCAAAGCTGGCCATATAGTCCCTCCTAGGCTCCGCCCACTCCAGTCATTCTCTTTGCCGTTGCACAGGCAACATCTCCACGGAGATGGTTAAGAGTATGTGGTGTTTAGTTGTAGTTTTTTATTCTACTATCAAGAGTTTATTTTAAAATAGTGCTGGTATGTACTATTTACTCTGAAACAGAAAAAGATGAAGAATTCTGTTTGTGAGAGGAAGATGATTTTAGCAGACAGTAACTAAAATCGTTTGCTGTTTCCACATAGGACTGTTGAGATGAAGTAACTTCAGTTGGGGGAAACAGTTAGCAGACTTTTCTGCTTAAGGTATGACTAGCCATATTTCTAACAAGACTGTGTAATGCTGGAAGGCTGTCATTTCCCCTCATGGGGACCGGTAAGCCATTTTCTTAGTCTCAAACAGAATAAAGGGCTTAATATGGGCTATAAAACTGGTAGACACTTTTATGGGCAAAATCGATTGCCTTATTTGGGCATTTTATACATGTTTATGCTGGTAATTCACACTTATAAACTTGGGGAACGTTTTTTAACCTCAGGTACTGTGTTAGACACCTTTTCCAGTCAGGAAGGGCCTTCCCAGTTGTAGGCTGAGCCTCATTTTCGCGCCATTTCTGCGCAGTTACTTTTGAGAGCAAGACATGCAGATGCATGTGTGAGGGTCTGAAAGTAGTTGGAAAAGTTCCTAGAAGGCTTCATTTGGTATCGTATTCCCCCCTGGGTTTGGTAAAGTCGCAGCAAAGGCTGTAGCTGGGACTGTAGAGGGGTTAAAACTGTAACCGGCTCCGGTTTCGTTATTTTAAGGGTTAAAGCTCTGAAAATTGGTGTGCAATACTTTGAATGCTTTAAGACACTGTGGTGAAATTTTGGTAAATTTTGAACAATTCCTTCATACTTTTCACATATTCAGTAATAAAGTGTGCTCTGTTTAAAATTTAAAGAGACAGTAACGGTTTTGTTTTAAAACGGTTTTTGTGCTTTATTGACAAGTTTAAGCCTGTTTAACATGTCTGTACCTTCAGATAAACTATGTTCTATATGTATGAAAGTCAATGTGTCTCCCCCTTCAAAATTGTGTGATAATTGTGCCATAGCGTCCAAACAAAGTAAGGACAGTAATGCCACAGATAATGAAGTTGCCCAAGATGATTCATCAGATGAAGGGAGTAGACATGGTTCTACATCATCTCCTTCTGTGTCTATACCAGTTTTTCCCACGCAGGAGGCCCCTAGTACTTCTAGCGCGCCAATGCTTATTACTATGCAACAATTGACGGCAGTAATGGATAACTCCATAGCAAATATTTTATCCAAAATGCCTGCATATCAGAGAAAGCGCGATTGCTCTGTTTTAAACACTGAAGAGCAGGAGGGCGCTGATGATAATTGCTCTGTCATACCCTCACACCAATCTGAAGGGGCCATGAGGGAGGTTTTGTCAGATGGGGAAATTTCAGATTCAGGAAAAATTTCTCAACAGGCTGAACCTGATGTTGTGACATTTAAATTTAAATTAGAGCATCTCCGCGCACTGCTTAAGGAGGTATTATCTACTCTGGATGATTGTGACAACCTGGTCATTCCAGAAAAATGATGCAAGATGGACAAGTTCCTAGAGGTTCCGGTGCACCCCGACGCTTTTCCTATACCCAAGCGGGTGGCGGACATAGTGAATAAGGAGTGGTAGAAGCCCGGCATACCTTTTGTCCCCCCTCCTATATTTAAGAAATTATTTCCTATGGTCGACCCCAGAAAGGACTTATGGCAGACAGTCCCTAAGGTCGAGGGGGCAGTTTCTACTCTAAACAAGCGCACTACTATTCCTATCGAGGATAATTGTGCTTTCAAAGATCCTATGGATAAAAAATTGGAGGGTTTGCTTAAAAAGATTTTTGTACAGCAAGGTTACCTTCTGCAACCCATTTCGTGCATTGTTCCTGCCACTACAGCAGCGTGGTTCTGGTTCGAGGAACTAGAAAAGTCGCTCAGTAGAGAAACTCCATATGAGGAGGTTATGGACAGAGTTCAGGGTTTGCAATTGTGGCGCGCAGAGCGCTTTGGCTAAAGTCTTGGTCAGCGGATGTATCATCCAAGACAAAATTGCTTAATATCCTCTTCAAGGGTAAAACTCTCTTTGGGCCAGAATTGAAAGAGATTATCTCAGACATCACTGGGGGAAAGGGCCACGCCCTCCCACAAGATAGGCCTTTCAAAGCCAAGAATAAGTCTAATTTTCGTTCCTTTCGTAATTTCAGGAACGGACCGGCCTCTAATTCTGCATCCTCTAAGCAAGAGGGTAATGTTTCACAGTCCAAACCAGCCTGGAAACCGATGCAAGGCTGGAACAAGGGTAAGCAGGCCAAGAAGCCTGCTGCTGCTAACAAAACAGCATGAAGGAGTAGCCCCCGATCCGGGACCGGATCTAGTGGGGGGCAGACTCTCTCTCTTTGCTCAGGCTTGGGCAAGAGATGTTCAGGATCCCTGGACGCTAGAAATAGTTTCTCAGGGTTATCTTCTGGAATTCAAGGAACTACCCCCAAGGGGAAGGTTTCACATGTCTCACTTATCCTCAAACCAAATAAAGAGACAGGCATTCTTACATTGTGTAGAAGACCTGTTAAAGATGGGAGTGATACACCCAGTTCCAATGGCGGAACAAGGAATGGGATTTTACTCAAATCTGTTCGTAGTTCCCAAAAAAGAGGGAACCTTCAGACCAATTCTGGCTTTAAAAATCCTAAACAAATTTCTCAGAGTACCATCGTTCAAAATGGAAACCATTCGAACGATTCTACCTACAATCCAGGAAGGTCAATTTATGACTACCGTGGATCTAAAGGATGCGTACCTACATATTCCTATCCACAAAGAACATCATCAGTTCCTAAGGTTCGCCTTTCTGGACAAACATTACCAGTTTGTGGCCCTCCCATTCGGGTTAGCCACTGCTCCCAGGATTTTCACAAAGGTACTCGGGTCCCTTCTAGCGGTTCTAAGACCGAGGGGCATTGCAGTAGTACCATACTTGGACGACATTCTAATACAAGCGTCGTCCCTTTCAAAGGCAAAGGCTCATACAGACATCGTTCTGGCCTTTCTCAGATCTCACGGATGGAAGGTGAACATAGAAAAAAGTTCTCTGTCTCCGTCGACAAGAGTTCCCTTCTTGGGAACAATAATAGATTCTTTAGAAATGAGGATTTTTCTGACAGATGTCAGAAAGTCAAAACTTCTAAGCGCTTGTCAAGTTCTTCATTCTGTTCCACGTCCTTCCATAGCTCAGTGCATGGAAGTAGTAGGGTTGATGGTTGCAGCAATGGACATAGTTCCTTTTGCGCGAATTTATCTAAGACCATTACAACTGTGCATGCTGAAACAGTGGAATGGGGACTATACAGACTTGTCTCCAGTGATTCAAGTAGATCAGAAGACCAGAGATTCACTCCGTTGGTGGCTAACCCTGGACCACCTATCCCAGGGAATGAGCTTCCGCAGACCAGAGTGGGTCATCGTCACGACCGACGTCAGTCTAGTGGGCTGGGGCACGGTCTGGGAATCCCTGAAAGCTCAGGGTCTATGGTCTCGGGAAGAGTCTATTCTCCAGATAAACATTCTGGAATTAAGAGCGATATTCAATGCTCTCAGGGCTTGGCCTCAGCTAGCAAAGGCCAGATTCATAAGATTCCAATCAGACAACATGACGACTGTTGCTTATATCAATTATCAGGGGGGAACAAGGAGTTCCCTGGCGATGAAAGAAGTGACCAAAATAATACAATGGGCGGAGGATCACTCCTGCCAACTATCTGCGATCCACATCCCAGGTGTGGAAAACTGGGAAGCGGATTACTTGAGTCGTCAGACATTCCATCCGGGGGAGTGGGAACTCCACCCGGAGATCTTTGCCCAGTTGACGCAATTATGGGGCATTCCAGATATGGATCTGATGGCGTCTTGTCAGAACTTCAAGGTTCCTTGCTACGGGTCCAGATCCAGGGATCCCAAGGCGACTCTAGTGGATGCACTAGTAGCGCCTTGGACCTTCAACCTAGCTTATGTGTTTCCACCGTTTCCTCTCATTCCCAGGCTGGTAGCCAGGATCAAGCAGGAGAGGGCCTCGGTGATCTTGATAGCTCCTGCGTGGCCACGCAGGACTTGGTATGCAGACCTGGTGAATATGTCATCGGCTCCACCATGGAAGCTACCTTTGAGACAGGACCTTCTTGTACAGGGTCCATTCGAACATCCAAATCTGGTCTCCCTCCAGCTGACGGCTTGGAGATTGAACGCTTGATTCTATCAAAGCGTGGGTTTTCAGATTCTGTGATAGATACTCTGGTTCAAGCCAGAAAACCGGTAACTAGAAAAATTTACCATAAAATATGGAAAAGATATATCTGCTGGTGTGAATCCAAGGGATTCCCATGGAATAAGATAAAAATTCCTAAGATCCTTTCCTTTCTTCAAGAAGGTTTGGATAAAGGATTATCTGCGAGTTCTCTAAAAGGACAGATTTCTGCTTTATCTGTCTTACTACACAAACGACTGGCAGCTGTGCCAGATGTTCAAGCATTTGTTCAGGCTCTGGTTAGGATCAAGCCTGTTTACAGACCTTTGACTCCTCCCTGGAGTTTAAATCTAGTTCTTTCAGTTCTTCAAGGGGTTCTGTTTGAACCTTTACATTCCATAGATATTAAGTTGTTATCTTGGAAAGTTTTGTTTTTGGTTGCTATTTCTTCTGCTAGAAGAGTTTCTGAGTTATCTGCTCTGCAGTGTACTCCGCCCTATCTGGTGTTCCATTCAGATAAGGTTGTTTTGCGTACTAAGCCTGGTTTTCTTCCAAAGGTTGTTTCCAACAAAAATATTAACCAGGAGATAGTTGTACCTTCTTTGTGTCCGAATCCAGTTTCAAAGAAGGAACGTTTGCTACACAATTTAGATGTAGTCCGTGCTCTAAAATTCTACTTAGCAGCTACAAAAGAGTTCAGACAAACATCTTCTCTGTTTGTCGTCTATTCTGGTAAAAGGAGAGGTCAAAAAGCAACTTCTACCTCTCTTTCCTTTTGGCTTAAAAGCATCATCCGATTGGCTTATGAGACTGCCGAACGGCAGCCTCCTGAAAGAATCACAGCTCACTCCACTAGGGCTATGGCTTCCACATGGGCCTTCAAGAACGAGGCTTCTGTTGATCAGATATGTAAGGCAGCGACTTGGTCTTCACTGCACACTTTTGCCAAATTTTACAAATTTGATACTTTTGCTTCTTCGGAGGCTATTTTTGGGAGAAAGGTTTTGCAAGCCGTGGTGCCTTCCGTTTAGGTAACCTGATTTGCTCCCTCCCTTCATCCGTGTCCTAAAGCTTTGGTATTGGTTCCCACAAGTAAGGATGACGCCGTGGACCGGACACACCAATGTTGAAGAAAACAGAATTTATGCTTACCAGATAAATTACTTTCTCCAACGGTGTGTCCGGTCCACGGCCCGCCCTGGTTTTTTAATCAGGTTTGATGAATTATTTTCTCTAACTACAGTCACCACGGCACCCTATGGTTTCTCCTATTTTTTCCTCCTGTCCGTCGGTCGAATGACTGGGGTGGGCGGAGCCTAGGAGGGACTATATGGTCAGCTTTGCTGGGACTCTTTGCCATTTCCTGTTGGGGAAGAGATATTCCCACAAGTAAGGATGACGCCGTGGACCGGACACACCGTTGGAGAAAGTAATTTATCAGGTAAGCATAAATTCTGTTTTAATTAAATTTGTATAAATAGGTGCCATTTCTTTTCTTTTTTTTGACGTTTTCACTGAGAAATCTTGGAAAAGAAGTATGGTTTTGTCTCCAATCGTAACTGGCAATTTTTGTTTATATTGTCTCATTATATTGGCCTTATTTTGATAATTAAGATATTTAACAATAACTGGTCTACTTTTGACATTACCATCTGGGTAGATTCTGGTGCTACCTATTCTATGGGCTCTCTCCACTTGGAAACCTTGTATGGTTACTTGCATCCCTAGCATCTGGGGTAATTGTAATGCGGTGACCTGTACTAGATCTTGGAACTCAGTCAATTCTGGGAGCCCTACAATTCTTACATTGTTGCGCCTTATGCGATCTTCTAGCTCTTCTATCTTATTTTGTAGTGTAAGTATCTGTGTAGCTTGTTCATTAATCATTGTATCATGTCTAGTACTAACATCCTCTATATCCGAGATTCTATTTACAGCTTCATATAATCTGGTTGAAAATTGTTTTACTTCTAATGATATCTCTGATATCTCTTTCTTAATCTGTTCAAATTGTGGTAACATATCTGATATTTGTTTTACCAGCTCCTGCAAGTCTGCAGGATACAAACTCATGTTAGTTGCCTCTACTGTACTTTCATTTATAGAATCCATGCTGCTCCTCTTAATATTTGTATGGGTACTTGCATCCCTAGCATCTGGGGTAATTGTTATGCGGTGACCTGTACTAGATCTTGGAACTCAGTCAATTCTGGGAGCCCTACAATTCTTACATTGTTGCGCCTTACGCAATCTTCTAGCTCTTCTATCTTATTTTGTAGTGTAAGTATCTGTGTACTGTGTAGCTTGTTCATTAATCATTGTATCATGTCTAGTACTAACATCCTCTATATCTAAGATTCTATTTAGAGCTTCGTATAATCTGGTTGAAAAATTGTTTTACTTCTAATGATAGCTCTGATATCTCTTTCTTAACCTGTTCAAATTGTGGTAACATTATATCTGAATAAGTATGCCCTAGTCACAGGGAGGGGGCGCTAATAAGGTAACAAATTAACTATATATATAAGTGGATATACAAGTCCTAGTTCTTATATGTATATATCACAATAGTATAAGTATGCAATATATATATAAAGTTATTCTCAAATTGACAATAGGATGTTAATGTAAATATGTTAATAACAATGCAATATTAAATATAAGACATATACATACAATAACCTACATAAAGCAATATTATGTTACTATAAATGAGGTATTTTCTTTAGCAATGGAATGTATAGGAAAAAGTCCTCTTTCAAAAAAGAGCAGAAAGAAATCCGTGTTGGCTGCCTCCTCCTCACCGGCAGGTCCGGGTTTACTATGGAAGATAAGGAAGAACAGAGGGGCGCCTCATGTGTAGTATCGTCAAATGTATATAACTGCAAATCACATACAAGCCAAATGTGTACTCACATACTCCAGAAGCACACTTATGTGCTGGTAGGTGCAGGCTGTAGATTTACACAGGTGTGACAGCTCACCCACAATCAAAGGCAATTCCTTTATACTGAAATACTGGAGAGAGTGCAACACAAAGAAACAAGCACTACATGTGCAGATTATCCAGGGTACAGTTGCAATCACTCTGCTAGATTCCCACATGGGTACTCACATTTTAGATGAGCACACCAATGTGCTAGTAGGAACAGACTGGGAGATTATGGAGAGGTGTGTCAGCTCACCCCAGATCACTCAGATAGGTTGCGTATCAGGAATGTATCGGTTCAAACAGATTGTCTCTCATATATTGATAAAAGTGGCAGGCAGGTAAGATGTATCCACTCAATGAAAAAAGTTTTTTTTATGTAAAAAAAAATATATTTATTAAAAACAAAATTTGTTAAAACAACACAATAGTGTTAAAAGAGTGGATAAGGGGATTTGACAATAACCCCCCTAAAAAAAATGCAACACGTTTCTCAGTTCTACAACCATTTCCTCAGGCATATAATTCATCTTACTCCTGACTCTGCCTTATAACTACTATCTAACTAACATAGACCTCCCCTTAGGGAGGCATATTCCCTAATTAATTCTGAACACCTGTGAGCCCTCAAATTTTTTTTTATTTAAAACTCATTAGCTGAGCTAAGGATCGAATGCAAACATATCTTAAATCATTTATCTAACTCTGTTTCTCACATTCTTGTTCATATGAAAACTTATTTTATTCCCTACTTTTTAATGTGTGACCGTCTCATACAAATGGGATAATTTTATATGGAGGAAAGGTATATACTGTTGCTCATTAAACAACTGTTTAATTTAATATGAGTAAAGATGTTATATGTTAAAAAGTAAGGAATAACATAAGTTTTCATATGAACAAGAATGTGATTCCTGAGAGAGTTTGCTGACAGATTTTATGAGTATTGCAACATTTGTAGCGTATATGTTGCTATATTGTAGTGTAGCATATAATTGCATATAATTGCAGCATAGCAAATAATTGCAGTCTTAGTTAGGAATGAGTTACAAGATGTATCGCTTATAGTTTCTTTAGAGGAGGTTCTTAGAGAGAGACTTACACTCCCCTAGCGCACCGTCATCTCAGCCTTCACTTTAAAATCTCTTTCATAGATCGACTTGTCTCCTCAGCTTATCCTTGCTTCCCCTGCGGAATGGGCGCTGAATGGGTGCTGCTGGCCACTGTGCGTTTCTCAATTAACGGCTCCTTCAATTGACCCAGGCAACGGGTCATCTCGCCAAGCTGTTAAGACTGGACTTTTTGCCACCAACGGGCTGTCAAGCTTTCCGCTTCAGTTGCGGGTACCAGGCACACACAATGCCAAAGCCGGCTTGCCGAGTGGTCTCCTCTGAGTTTCTTCAGGGCAATTAGCACGCTCTTTCCCTATACAGAGCTCAGCTGCACGCTGCCACTGTGTAGCTCCTCCTCTTCTGGTCAAATGTGCTCCCTAATCAGTTGTAGAACATATGCATATCAGCAGCCAGACCTCACTCTTTTTATTTATTTATATATATATATATATATATATATATATATATATATATATATATATATAAAAAATACTGTGTTGGGTCCCCAACCTCCCTGATCCCCCCCAAACAGCTGTCTAACCCTCCCCCCACTACCTATTGGGTGCTATCTTGGGTACTGGCAGCTGTCTGCTAGTACCCAGTTTGTTCAAAATGTGGCAATTTTTTTATAAATACCCCATTTATCTCTAGTGTAGTTGCCCACCCTCAATACACTATCCACCTCCCCCTCCCAGATCCCTTTAATCACACTAATTCCCCCCTTCCTCTCCCTCCAGCTCCTTCACTTACAACATAGCTTATGTAGAGCGCACCCGCGCCCTCGCCACATAGTGGCCCTCTCTGCATCGGTTTGCTTAAAAAATAATATTGCACGATGCCTCAATATTGAGGCATCATTGCAATACCCTGGAAACACCTGTAAGCGAGATCGCTTCCAGCGCTTCAAACCCCAGAGGACGTGCCAGGCGTGTCCTTCGTCATTAACTGACACTTTTTGTAGGACGTATAATTCTTGGAAGTGTTCATACATTACCTTCCTAATCTCACTTGAATTTGTCAATCTTATATTACCTTTTTTAATACTAACTATATATTTGTTTTCACTCTTTCCCGTCTTAATTAACTTGGATAGAAATTTAACTGATCTCTCGTTTTCAAATCCTCCTTTGCCGATTTTATTTTTAGAAACATATCTCTTTCTGTCCTCACTTTCATATATTTAGCCCATGTATTATCATTAGGATTATCAATATAGAGTTTCTAGTTGTTTTTCACCTGGTTAGATAGTTGGATATCCTTGGCAATTAATTTATTTTTCCATTTAACTAAATAAGCTTTGATCTCACCTCTTGAAACTGCTTTCGCAGCTTCCTAGAATATCTCAGTCTTATAATAATAGTTTATGTTATCTATATATACAATATTGTCTCCATTTTTGATTTATATATATTAAAATTAATATCCTTTATGAGATATTTAGGGAAGAAAAAAATGATTTGTCTTATCTTTCCGTTGTCTAACACCTCCTATAGATAAGGCTATTATCGCATGGTCACTATGTCCTGTATCCCGGGATGCAGATCTAGGTACAACATTGGTTCATTTACTAGAAAAAGATCTATTCTGGATATTGCCTTATGTGACTTAGATTCACAGGTAAAGGTTTTTAGATCCGGATTTTTAATCCGCCATATATCATGTAGATTTAATTTATTTTAAAAAAAAGCCCTAAAAACTCAATCTTCAGTTTTCCTACCAATAGGATATTTACCAGTTCTAATTCTATCAATTATCGAAATACATGCCATATCAAAATTCTTTTTCAGATATGATAAGAGTTTAATAAACAATTTATCCCAAAAACTGGGATTTATTTCTATGGGGCCATTTACATTACAGATAACCAATTTTGTTCCACCACATTCCATTTCTAAGATAAGAAACCTGCCTTCCTTTTCCTGTTTTTTTTAAATTTTGTAGCTAAAAGTTTTAGAGAATAGGAATGCAACACCTCTCTTTTGGCCCTGGAGCCGCTACTATCTCTCCTACCCACCTACATTTGAGTTTATTCATTTCTTTGTCCTGCAAATGTGTCTCTTGCATAAGTACAATATCAGGATTCAACTTTTTAAGTTGTTTCAAGATTATACTTCTCTTAGCAGGGGAGGTTAACCCCCCTACATTACATGGTAAAATATTAATAATGTATTTATGCATATCTGTGGGAAGTATAGATAGGGAGAACAAAAAAAGAGAGGGGAAAAAAAGGACATTCAAAAAAAGGGAACCAATCTCTGGTTATCGCATACATGAAGAATAAAATCTCATCTTTTAACACCTCTGAGCCTATATATACAAATATTGGTACATATAGGTAGGCTAAAAATTGGTGATAGAATCTCAATATACATCTTAAGAGCAGATGTTAAATTAAAATAATAAACATATTTGCATTATTGTATTACAGGGTATTAATATAATCCTTAGCTTCTTGTGCAGTCTTCAATGTAATATTCTCACTATTGACTATAAAACAAATTCTAGCGAGGTATAGTAATTTAGCTTGGATTCCTTTCTGGATTAAAATAGTACAATATGGAGAAATTTCTCTACGCTTGGCCAAGGTCTCAGATGAGAAATCTTGAAATAATAGTATTTTTACAGGGCCAACCATTACAGGGTTCTTGTCTAAATTGTCTCATGATACTTATCTTATCTTGGAAGTTTAAATATTTGACCATAATCGGTCTAGGTCTGTGTGTATCATCTATACCCGCTTTGAGGGATCCTCCTAGTCTGTGTACTCTTTCTACTAAGAAAGATGAGTCTGTGATCTGGAGGCCCAAAAGGGATAGCAAATCTGTAGCTGCAAATTTAACCAATTCTTGAGGTGAGACAGATTCTGGAAGACCTATTATTTTAACACTGTTCCTGCGTGAACGGTCTTCCAGTTCCTCAATCTTTATTTGTAGAGTTTGAATTTTGTCACCCTGAAACTTGATTAGATTTTCCTGTGAGCCCATTTGATCCTCCAGATCAGAGACTCGAGATTCAACCTCTGCCATACGTCCTGCAAATTGCCTGACCTCATTAGCAAGACCTGATATCTCATTTTTTATTAAATTAAGTTGAGGCATAACTAATACTGATATGGTCTGTGCATCTTGTTTATCAATGTTTGATCCCTGTATTTCTATACTCTGTTCCAAATCAGTACCTTTGCCTTTCTTATCTCGCTGTTTAGCTGGCATTGCTGGCGATTTGGGATTGGTTAGAGTGACAAATCTTTCCATAGACATGTGATGTGTGTGTGTATTATGGAGTGAATATTAAGACAGAAGAAAAAAAGGAGAAATAGTGGTAGTGAAAACCATGAAGAAATGAAAAAACAGACAAAGAAAGAAAAAAATGTACGTGCTGTGTCTCAGGTATACTTTAGTTATAAGTACACAAAAAAATAATAATAGCGTGCAGCCACAATGTGCAAATAGAAAACAGTGAGTGCTTAACGTGTGTCTTGTGAAGGGGGTAAAATAAACAGATGAATAAATAAGGAGCTGACAGCAGCTCTAAAAAAGTGATTAAGACGACAGTCTCGTATCAAAAAAAGGATGGTAACAATTATTTACAGATTATTCATATAAGAGTAAAGCTATATAGATGCTATAAAAATGGGATGAAAGTTAGCTTAATTCTTTATGAACCTTTAACTTGTATACCATAGGTTAACATAAAGTAGATCCACATTTATTATCATAAATTAAATTATAACCTCAAAGATTTTATAGCTAATACATTTACATTTATATTGAGCATAATAGAAAATTAAATGGATGGATATTGCATTCCCCCCTCTTTTTTCTTTTTTTTTCTTTTCCCCCTTGCAAAGTGGACTAGCTCTTTTATGTAGAGGTTTGTCTTGTATAATATAAACATTCCAGGGAGAAATAAAAAGTTATTTTATGTTGCCAGGGGGTCACAGCATATCATGGACTTCAAGGTAGTACAAGAGGTATATATAGGATAATCTTACCTTCAGCTTTCATAAAGCCGTGTAAAGTTGCACTTTTGATCCCAAATATTTTCATGGTTAGCTTTGGGGGATATTATGGCCATTAGTTCAACTTCTCTGATCTTTCTCATTCGCCCCATAAATAACAAAGTAAGCATTCACATAGGAGCACATACAGGGAGCTGTTCTTAAGTTATATTCAAGTGCAGGTATTTATATATCCAGCCCAGAAACAAAGATATTTGCAAATGAGCAAATACGTAATTAAACAAAGTACTTGCGGTTTTATTGCCCACACGATAAGAATACCTCCATGGACTGGATACTATGGTTAAGATTTTTTTTCCCACTTCAGCTCTCTGCCTCCTTGTAGCTGAGCCACTTCAGATCAAAGGCAGGGTAGATTACCTCCAACGGTACTCTGTATGTACCTCAATGGCTTCTGCACACTTAAGGTGGCATAAACCTCCACCCTCTTTCTGAATCCCTGTGATTCTTTCTTCTTGTGGTAGGTGTTACAGCCGTTCGACTTAGAAATAGCCTGGACTGGGTTTGGCCTGTTCTATGGCTATCGTGATTGTGCACCGGCCGGTACGGCAAGGATGTATGTGCCTCTGTGCCAGGGCCTTTCCACCTCAAACGTTACTAGCACTACGCTCGTAGGCCACTCAGACCAATCTTGCCTGCTCTGTGGCTGTCGGGTATTGGTGTTCTAGGAAAGCTGGCTGTGACAGCCAGGTAGGATGGACCTCAGCGACGGGGCCTATTCCCATGCTCCGGAATTCCGCTATGCCTGCAGTATCCCCCAGGCTCAGGCCGTTTGAGCACGGCAATGGGGAAATTGGCGTGGAGGGTAGTTGGAGCTCTCTGTTGTCCAAAACCACAGGAGTTTCAGGTTTGCGCATCTTCGTGTAGCCCCTCCTCTAGCAGAAGTCTTGACTAGGAGAAATAGATTTAATGACAACCAGTTTAATATGGATTAAAGCCTGAACAAAACAGTGAATATCAGGAAGATTAGCAATCTTTCTGTGCAATAAAACAGAAAGAGCAGATATTTGTCTTTTCAAAGTATTGGCAGACAAACCTTTATCCAAATCATCCTGAAGAATCCTAGGAATTCGAAAAGAATGCCAGATATATTCATGAGAAGAGCACCATGAAATGTAAGTTTTCCAAACCTTATGGTAAATCTTCCTTGAAACAGGCTTGCAAGCGTGAATCATAGTGTTAATCACAGTCAGAAAAACCTCTATGACTGAGGACTAAACATTCAATTTCCATGCCATTACGTTTAGAGATTTGATATCTGGATGGAAGAGCGGACCTTGATATAGATGGTCTGGTCTTAGAGGAAGAGGCCAAGGTGGACAACTGGACATTTGTACAAGGTCCGCATAACAAATCCCGTGAGGCCACGCTGGGGCTATCAGAAACTTATAAGATTGTTCCATTATGATCTTTGAGATCACCCTTGGTAATAGAACCAGAGCAGGAAAAATGTATGCAGGTTGGTAAGACCAGGGAACTGCTAGACCATCTAACATTTCCGCCTGAGGTTTCCTGGACCTGTAGAGGTACCTGAGAAGTTTCTTGTTCAGACGAGATGCCATCAGATCTATTTCTGGAGGGCCCCACATCTGTACAATTTAATAGAACACATCTGGATGGAGAGACCACTCCCCCGGATGTAGAGATTAACGGCTGAGATAATCCGCTTCACAGTTGTCTACACCTGGGATATGAATCACAGTGATTGGACAAGAATTGAATTCTGCCTCAGAAAGTATTCAAGATACTTCTTTCATAGCTAGGGGACTGCGAGTCCCCCCTTGATGATTGACAAATGCCACTGTTGTGATATTGTCAATCTGAAAAAAAAACAATATAAGGTTCTCTCTTTAATAGAGGCCAAGCCTGAAGCGCTCTGAATAGAGCACGAAGTTCCAGGATATTGATTAGTAACCTCATCTCTCGAGGATTCCAAACTCCTTGTGCTGTCAGATACTCCCAGACAGCTCCCCAACCGGTAAGACTTGCTTCTGTTGTGATCACAGACTAGGTAGGATGAATAAAGAAGGCCCCTTGAAGAATAAAGTGGTGGTTTAACCACCAAGTCAGAAAAAGTTGTGCATTGGGATTTAAGAATATCAGTTGTGATATTCGAGTGTAATCCTTGCACCATTGGCGTAACATGCAAAGTTGAAGTGGTCTCCTATAAAAACGAGCATAGGGGATCGCGTCTGATGCTGCAATCATGAGACCTAAAACCATACACATGGCCACTGACGGGAATCGATAGGGACTGAAGGTTTAGACAAGCTGAAACCAATTTCAATCGTCTCTTTTCTGTTAGGGATAGAGTCATGGACACTGAATCTATCTGGAAACCTAAAAAGGTGACCTTTGTCTGAGGAACCAAGTAACTCTTTGGTAAATTGATCCTCGAACCATGTCTTCAAAGGAACGACAATAGTTGTTTTGTGTGAGACTCTGCTAAAGCAAAAGATTGAGAGATAAGTTATTTGGCCGTTTTATACATTTTTAAAGATTTTTAGCCCCCAGTCACTTTATACATGTTTCACAAACTCCATTGTAAAAAACCTGATACACATTGTTAAAAATTTAAGGAGCACTAAACAACTGACTCAGAGCATATACATAAACAATATATAACAACTTTACTTAAAAAGTGATCAATCCATAGCTGATAGTGTTTTCTAAAAAGATAAAATTCATACTTACAGTTTAAGACACTCATCCACATATAGCAGACAGCCAAACCAGTATTAAACATATCAGCAGAGGTAATGGTAGAAGAGTATAACGTCAATCTGTAAAAGGAGGTAAAGGATGAATCCCTGCGACCATATTTACAGAGAGCTTGTATGCAAAGCTTTCCCAGAGGTGAAAACATGGTGGCATAAAGCAGTACTCCCTTCACTTCCCTCAGAGAAACACTGTACTTAGAGAGGAACTGGGCTTCAATATGCTTAGAAGCACCTTTCACTGAAGAAATAAAAAACATCATGCTTCACCACCTCCTAAGGAGGCAACATTTTTAAACTGGGGTATGAGTGAGGTGGGCAGGGCATTTATAGGCTTTTGAGGTTTGGGAAACTTTGCCTCCTCCTGGTAGGAATGTATATCTCATAAGTATAAGCTCATGGACTCTCGCCACCTATATGAAAGAAAGTATATTAATATAACTGTGTTGGTTATGCAAAACTGGGGATTGGGTAATAAAGGGATTGTCTATCTTTTTAAACAAATACAATTCTGGTGTAGATAACTCTCTTACAACATCAGGAATTCTTTTTTCCCAGTAGGCTGGGATGAGGACTTTTGCACTATTTTTCATGATTTTTAGAAAACCTAATTGTAGTTTACAAATAATATTTGGGTGTTTATTGAGAATGAAAATAAGTGGCTCAAGGGGAAGTGTAATGGCTAACACTCTTTCAATTTGGCTCCTACCACAACCCAGTAGTTTCCGAACTTCGGGCATGACCACCATATATGTGTCATAGTACTCGAATCCTTGCACCCTCTCCAGCTAGTAGAATCAACCTGAGGGAAGATTTGTGTCAATCTATGAGGTGTGAAATACCACCTCATTAGTATTTTTGCATTTAAGTCCACAATTCCAGCAAAATAAGAGGATCTGGCAGTATTCATAAAAATAGTATACCAATCCTTTTCTGATATTTCAATATGTTACACCAAGTAGCAGTGTAGTTAGGTAGCTTGCAGGTGTGAGCAGCCAATAACATTTTATGTGCCCCTAACTGGAAATGATGTGTAGCAGAGAGATTCATATAGTGTGAGTGATGTTTTAATATGTCAGGTCTCTTGAGAAGAGGTGAAAAACTAGGAAATTTGGTGATACGTTAGCCATTTAGAAAGAGAGCTGTCTCCTACATTGATAAATTTTGCTTGCATTATAAGTTTGTCATTAATTAACACTGAGTGACATGTTGCTAATTTGTGTAGATTATTTGTATTCAGGAATTCACATCTCTCTGCCAACTGTGGAAATTATGGTTACCAAAAAGGGGAGAATGAAGTGAAGAAATAGAATCTGACAATTTATTTATAGTGTACCACCGTTTAAAGTCAACTTTACAAGAGAAGGAGAGATATCCAACAGAAACATCCTAATTGCGGATATTCTGACATCAGGGCCGGACTGGGAGCAAAAAGAGGCCCAGGCATTTTAGGGCAAAGAGGCCCACTCCGCCACAAAATGTGTTCCTCTTAAAATAACAATATTAGAATCAGTTTTATTTCAGGAAATTTATTAGCAGCCTTTTGAATTTGTTTGCTCTGTGTTTCGTTAAGTTACTAGGCAGGGCCAGGCATTAAATATATAGAAAACAACATGTTTGTAAAGATGTCATGTCTGTGAAATAAAATTTGGCTGGCAAACTCCTCAAGACATGCATCTCTACAAACAAACATGTTGTTTTCTATATATTAATAATAATGCCTGCTGGAAATTGTAGTTTATTAACCTAAATTTCCGGAAATAAAATGGATTCTAATTTTGTTATTTTAAAAGGAACATATTTTATGTAGTGCACTGAGGCCTCGGCGGTAAAAGTTTGGGCGCGCAAAGCTGAAGTCAAACAGGGAACAGCCCCATCCCTTCCACCTGGGCATCCAGGAGACTTACACAACCCATTACTTTACTGGGTTGTTTGTTGGTAGCTGCCCAGCCTGCCCTGCCCTCTAGTCCCCCTGGCCAGCGCAGCGCCTATTTACCTCCTGTCCTCCTCTGACCTTTTCTTCTCTGACAGTTCCGTCCGCGTCCAGCCTCCAGGCAGCAGCACAGCAGTACAGGTTGGGGCCCGGCCCGCTCTGCAGAAGACTCTTTGGTTTTCTGACTGCCTTTGCTCCGCCTCTGGTCTCAGACTCACTTATGCTCCGAGTCCTCCCAGCCCCAGGTCTTAACCTCGCCCCACAGGGGGCCCCTAGCAGAGCTCAGCAGAGGGCAGAAGCAGATGTTCTGCCTGCACGGTCCTTACTTACGCTGGCTCCTCGCTCTCAATGAGGAGGGTCAGGGTAAGAAGGGACCGCTCAGGCTGAGGGAACAGGTCAACAGGACTAGGTAGTTGAAGTTCACACACACTGTGGACGTTCCGTGTCCACCCGGTAACCAGCCTCAGAGGAGCTCAGTCATGCTCTCTGCCCCAGCCAGCCTGCTCCTACACTCCCCTGCCGCCAGGCCGGGCAACATTAAATGCAATCAGCAGTAAAATAGTGGGCAGGGCTAAGGTAACCGGCGGCCCACCGGGCAAATGTCCGGTATGCCCTATGGCCAGTCCGGGCCTGTCTGACATAGTGTTTCAACTGAGCCCATGCTTTACTATTGGCATGCTTACACCAATCAACAATTCTTTGGAGAGTTACTGAGCAGTAATATAGAAAGAGGTTAGGAACTCCAAACCCTCCTATATCTTTTGGTCTGAACAATATATGCATTGCTACTCTGGGGAAATGTCCCTTCCAAATAAAATTATTAATAATATTTTGCAAATATGTCAGGTAAGTCTTTTTTTTAAAACTTTTTTTATTTATAACCAATAATGTATAATAACAAATAAGAAATATGTCAGAGTTGCATATATTCAATAATAACACCATTTTACAATATCGTATAAACATACAATTTTAACCTAGATATTCATATTTGACATGATTTATATCGGCCAGTACCCTCAATCAATATACTTCATACAATTCATACGTCATTATATACATCCTATGGCCTCTATTTAACAAAGTCTACTGGACCTGATCCGACAGTCCGCCAGACCTCGCTGAATGCGGAGAGTAATACGCTCTCCGTATTCCACATTGCACCAGCAGCTCACAAGAGCTGCTAGTGCAACGCCGCCCCCTGCAGACTCGCGGCCAATGGGCCGCCAGCAGGGAGGTGTCAATCAACCCGATCGTACACGATCGGGTTGATTTCCGGCGATGTCTGTCCGCCTGCTCAGAGCAGGCGGACAGGTTATGGAGCAGCGGTCTTTGTGACCGCTGCTTCATAACTGCTGTTTCTGGCGAGTCTAAAGGCTCGCCAGAAACACGTGCCCAGAAGCTCACTACGGAGCTTGTTAAATGTTTACATCATTGGTTTTTTTTATACTGTTAAACATATAACAAATGACCACAAAACCACAATACCAGACTAATAATATAGAATAAAAGAGAAGAAGGTAGGTAGGTAAGTCATAGGTATTGGTATAGGGAGTGCTAGAATCAAATACAATAGACGAGATAAAATTGTCATTTTGATTGCTGCAATTCCACATATGTAGGACAAGTATTTTTAGTGCCAAATATTCAGTTCAACTTGGCATGGCCTTTGAAGACCATCATAATTAAAGGGATACTAAACCCAAATGTTTTCTTTCATGATTCATATAGAGCCTGCAATTTTAAGCAACTTTCTAATTTACTCCTATTATCAATTTTTCTTTGTTCTCTTGCTAGCTTTATTTTAAAAAAAAGCAGGAATGTAAAGCTTAGGACCTGGTCCAATGCTGTATGCATTTATCGATGTGCAGCGGACATGATCCACTATATCGGATCATGTCCGCTCGTACTTACATAAATTGACCCCCAAATCTAGGACTAGAAGTAATGGATCTTCCTTATTTATCTAAGGAATAACTATGTAGCAGGATCAGAAGAGTTGCTACATGCTTATGTATGCAGTATACATTATACATTATAGCTTTTCTGGAGAGTGAAAAAGGACAAGTTTTTAGAGGTGAATTACAGGGAAAGCATGCAAAATAAATAATGAATGTATGATGGGGTTTTTCTACAGTATTTTTTATGATAACTATATTTTTGAGTTGAGTTTGAGTTGCTTGCAGTTTCTCTGCCATAGCTAACAGTTATGCAAAAAGTAATAATATAATAGTAAAAGTCAGATACTATTTATTTTTCATGTATGATCTTAAAGGGACATAAAACAGTGTTTGAATTAACATAAAAAGTACACGAGAGCAAAGCATAAGCAAAATAAAGTATATGTACAACCCCAATTCCGAAAAAGTTGGGACAGTATGGAAAATGCAAAAAAACAAACAAGAGTCATTTGAAAATTCAATTCACTCTGTACTTTATTGAAAACATATTATTAACACATTATTTTATTTTTATATTAAGATATCTTTAATATTAATTGCTCAGAGAAACTGATCTATGAGGCCTAATACCAACAACACACAAAAATCAGATAGCAGTTAAACCATTTATTTGAATACCATTTTTCAAGCTATAGAACGTATCTGTTTATGTGGTTAGGGGGTACTAAATACAACAAAATAGGCCAATACTGTGGATATTTGTCTGCTATATCACTTATGTGGCAGCTGGACAGACACCAGTCCACTCATTTTAAAGAGGAGAACTTTTTCATAAAATAGGCATTCTCACTTCTATGTATTGTGGGGCAGGGTTCGCCTAGTAGGTGATTGTCATTCCTCTGGCACTCACCAGCTACCTTGAACAACATGACTCAGAGACAAATATTTTAGTGACCCTTTTTTATTTCTGACAATTAAAACACTGAACTAACTATGCTGTTTCTAATTGTTTGCCATTTTTTGTAAAATTCTCCTATGAATGTTTAGGGAAACTACTGGTAAGCTTATTGGACTAAATACATATACCTAAAATCAATCTAATATTTTTCTATTTTTAATCATTTAGTGTACGTTTTAATTGACATTATGTATTTTTAAATACATACTAGTAAAATACAACTTTTAGGTTCTTGGGCTCAAAATCTCCTATGAGCACACACTAGAGTTGTGATAATTTCTTTCTTAACAATACTTCTTTTGTCATTTTATTTTTGTATAGTTAGTATGTTAGGCAACTATTGCAGCATTTATTTTCTTCACTCTGAGAACAGGAGGCTGGGTTTGAGTCTTAGGGGGAGATTTAATATTCACACCAGAAACAGAAGTTAAGAAGCAGAAGTTTACACAAAATTCGGACCTTACCATCTGAATGTCGCAGCTGAAATTGAGACTTATCAGACCAGGCAATGTTTTTCCAATCTTCTATTGTCCAATTTTGGTGAGCTTGTGCAAATTGTAGCCTCAGTTTCCTGTTCTTAGCTGACAGGAGTGGCACCCGGTGTGGTCTTCTGCTGCTGTAGCCCATCTGCTTCAAGGTTCGACGTGTTGTGCATTCATAGATGGTATTCATCATACCTTGGTTGTAACGACTGGTTATTTGAGTTACTGTTGCCTTTCTATCATCTCGAACCAGTCTGCCCATTCTCCTCTGACATCAACAAGGCATTTTTGCCCACACAACTGCCGCTTACTGGATATTTTCTCTTTTTCTGACCATTCTCTATAAACCCTGGAGATGGTTATGCATGAAAATCCCAGTAGATCAGCAGTTTTTTAAATACTCCAACCAGCCCGTCTGGCACCAACAACCATGCCACGTTCAAAGTCACTAAAATCCCCTTTCTTCCCTATTCTGATGCTCGGTTTGAACTTCAGCCTCTTCACCACATCTAGATGCCTAAATGCATTGAGTTGCCGCCATGTGATTGGCTAATTAGCAATTTGTGTTACCAAGCAATTGAATAGATGTACCTAATAAAATGGCCGGTGAGTATAGGTCTTAATGAGTGCAGTTTAGATGGTCCCCATTTCATTATAATTCACCTTTTTTTTTGCTGCACTAAATATAGGAGTAGAAGTAATGAATTTCCCTTATTTATCTAAGCCAGTGCTTTCTAAACTGTGTGCTGCGACACATTAGTGTGTCGGCGGCAGTGTGTAGGTGTGTCACTGCTTCAGCACAAACTTTTTAAAAAATGTTTTGGTTTCTGTCTTTCCTCCTGCCTGCTACGCATATCATGTGGTTGACACGTGATTGATACCTAGAGGGTCACAGATCATCTTAAGGGAATAGTAGTGCCTTTGGCTAAAGGGAATAGCACCATCCACCATTGGAAACGTTTTTCCCAAAGCTCTACATTAGAAGCCAGAAAAGGAAACATCATATTAAATTTAGAAGATGGATTAAAAGAAAAGACAAGGCTTGGTTCACTCTCTGAAAATTATTTTAATTAAAGCCTCAGGAACAGGAAAACAAACTCTTGTGTCTAAGCAGAAGGTTTAAAAATAAAATCCAGTTGTTTGGAAGTTTTTTTCACAGATGATTTAGGGTCTTGGACGCCTAAAGTGCATAAAGTCTCTTTAAACAAAGAACTAAGATGTTCAAGCTCGAACATGAAAGAGGTGGACTGTGTCTTGATCTTTAAAAAACCCTGAGCACCATAAAAAACTAACTTTTTTTTTAAATTTTATATTTTTATTAAGGTTTATGCACAAGATTACAAACAATAAAGATTTAGCAGTACAAACATTCATCTCCACGTAATAGATTGGATGCCAGCTTTTTTCAAATAAAGAAAAGTTATAAATTCCATGTATATAAGGTCAAAAATGATAACATAAAACCAATATAAATAAATATATAATGAAATGAAGGAGATTGCAGAGAGTCAAACTCAAATATGGTACTGCTCAGGTAACCTTGATTTTGTTTAGCTTTTAAGAGAATGTACAGTAAATCTTATCTTTTATAAGTAAGCTAGCGGAGACCACGCTGGCCTAATGTAGGGAGTTTCCATCCTATAACTATGGAGCTTGTAGATTTAAATGTCTAACATCAGTTTACAATGATTGTGTAGCTAACAAAGAATAGGATCCAGAACTACCTCATATTCCCCTATATTATGAGTAGAACTCATATGTCAAAGCAAACCGTTGCAACAAACCATAATTATCACATATGGCATAATTAACAGGGAGAGATTGTGCATAGAAGTAGAAAACTGCTGCCTCTAGCATGCAATTACAGATGAACTACAACATAATCCTACACTCTAGAATAAGGCAAAGGGACCCATACATAGCCAATATCAGACGGCATAGAAGATTTATGTAGGCTAAGGGCTAAGATGTAGTTATAGTGTGAACGGAATTTGTTATCCACGATCCCATGCATGTAGACTTTATCACCTGGGCACAGGGCCTATACCTAGGTGGCAGGTGAATTAACAATATTATTAGTCAGCTTAACGGGTTCTCATTTATTATAATGTAGTTCATGGTATATAATATAGTATATAATATTATAGAATATAAATGGAAAGTAGAACATGTGCATGTCGAAAAAATTTGGTTCGGATCAATTCAGATTTTTTCGAATTTCGGTTCGGATCGATTCGAATTCGGAAAAATTCAAATCAATTCGGTTCGGATTCGGTTCGATTCGGAAATTCGGAATTTCGGTAAGTGTTAGGTGGGATGTGCTGTGTATTAGACTAGTATTATGTACTGTATATTAGGTGTAACCCATAGCAGAGTGATATAACCTAATATACTGTACAATACTAGTGTAATCCATGGCCATCCGAATCTACCGAATAAATCCGAACTAATTCAGATTTATTCGGTAGATTCGGCACTATTTTAATTCGGAAATTCGAATCGATTCGAATCCCGAATTTTACGAATTTGGCCGAATTTCCGAATCGATCCGAAACGAATCGCACATTTCTAATGGAAAGGGGAGGGGGGCTATTAGGAGGAATAAGCCTTATGTAATGCCTTATTGGGGGTAGCTAATGGTGGTTAGATAAATATAGAAATATAAATCGCTCACTGATGGCAAATAGTAAACAAGATTGATAGTGAAGATGTCTGTTAGAAGGGCTATGTGAAGGCGGCTGGGTGGAGCATAATAAAAGCACCAGTATTGCTATATTGTGTTATAACTTCTCAGCCTCTAGAATAGAATGTCATTAGGAGTCATTGCATTATATGCCTGTCAGAACATATTACATCACCATAGGAGACTAATATAGATATTTGCTTCTTATTAATGAAACACATATTTATTTAATTAATATGGGAAAATGGACAGCAGGATATATTTTCCTTTGTTTATTAGATAAACAGTGACATGGGGGGGTAATGATAGGTTAATCTTTGTATATATGTAAATATCAGGCATCTGAAGTAGTATAGTAAAAGTTATGAGTTATCTAGTCTAGAAAGGAGGCATTATCAGGTCCAATTTGACCGTTTGAACTATCAACTTTGGACCTATAATAAGTAGTACTGACCTTAAGGTATGATTTGTAATTTGAGTATGATAATTATGCATATCTTAGTTCCTGTTTGGAGGAAGAACATTTATATACAACTGTATGCACCATACATCATTTACTTGATAAGTAATCGCTATTCAGCTGTTCTAAACTATAGAATATGGAAAGTAATATATAATTAGTACACTGACACTTAGTAGGATCTAAGTTCTTTTTTTTTTTTAGAGTTAGCCAGGAGGCCAATATATCAGAAACAATATCATATGTGCAAATTATCAAGTCCGGTTATCAAACAGTCATACATCAGAGCAATCAAATATCACATCAGGGGAACTCTATGGGCATATATGGGCTGATAGGACCTTAACCAATGCCACGTTTGCACTGTGTCCCTAAGGCAGCAGGTAATATCTGAACAAAGTCAGCTGTATAGTGTCTCCCTGCTTCGCCGCTTATGGCATCTCTTCCTCGCCCTGAAAGCCGGTGACTCTCGGCTGTAGGTATCATCCTTGCTCTCCCATATAGGTATGTAGGGTAAATTAGTTCCATAACGTGGAGGAGATAGTCTGCTTCTGGAGAGGATGCTAAATGGATCGCTGAGGCCGCATCAGGTGGTCGGAGTGCACCAGATGTTTCCTGTGTGAACGGGTACATTTCAGCAGTATGGTTTCCTCTCCCTTTGCTAATCTCTGCAGTTCCAGAGGTGGGAATCACTCGTACGAGCAGGTAACTCCGGAGTGCCAAGTCCTTGTCAGGCATAAGAGGATAGTTGTACCAGTTAGGTACTTATGTTATCCGATTATTTTGATGGTATTCACTGTACAGCTGCGGTACTCTATTATCACGTATTGTAGCCGGGACATCAGAAAGAGGCATAGTCACTGAGTGTTCAGTTAGCATATTGCTTGTGATAGCAGTTTCTGTAGTGGATAGGGTCTCAGTGGCCTCAGTTGCTTCAATCCGCTTGGCAGAATTCTGAGTCAGATCCTATATCTGTCCTTTATGACGCTTAGTCATTAGCTTGGAGTCTTCATAACACAACGTAAGTACAAGAATTACCTTATGCTCTAACTATTGAAGCTGGTCATTTAAGATGTCTAGAAGCCTTCTCTCGTGGCTAGGTCTCTCCAACATTATGCCTCCAAGTGGGCTGGAAGATGGCCGCTTCTTCGTAAGTCCCGGCACAAAAGAAACAAAGTGGATTTTCTTTGCTTGCTAGTCACTGGGCTTTATAATCCGGTTCTATGGGCCATTAAACACATTAAGTAGCCAAATTGTACTGAGCTGAACAGTCAAATATATAGTAAATTGTAATATATAGTCGGAGCTATGGCAGTATGCGACCGTTCAGTTTACGAGCTTGCTCCGCCCCCCTATAAAAAACTCACTTTTAGAAAAACAACCAGAGGTGTCTAATTCTGAAAACCATAAGGGCATCCTAAGGTGCTCTGATCTCTGTTTATGCAGAAGAACCTTAGGATGATTTTCAAACATAGAACTTTTGGGCATACTTGGAGGAGGCAAAGCAGCCATAACTTCAGAGCACACAAACCTTTATATTCTACAAAATAGAAAATTTGCATATTTGGAGGAGGCATAGCCACCACAACTACTGCACGCACAAACCTTTAAATCTTGGAGCAAACTCTGAAACACTCTCTTGTATTGAGGAAACAGACACCTAGGCCCATATTTATCAAGCTCCGTATGGAGCTTGAAGGGCCTTGTTTCTAGCGAGTCTTCAGACTCGCCAGAAACACAAGTTATGAAGCAGTGGTCTAAAGACAGCTGCTCCATAACCCTGTCCGCCTGCTCTGAGCAGGCGGACATGAATCGCCGGAAATCAACCCGATCGAGTACGATCGGGTTGATTGACAACTCCCTGCTGGCGACCGATTGGCCGCGAGTCAGCAGGGGGCGGCGTTGCACCAGCAGCTCTTGTGAGCTGCTGGTGCAATGTTAAATGTGGAGAGCGTATTGCTCTCGGCATTTAGCGAGGTCTTGCGGACCTGATCCGCACTGTAGGATCAGGTCCGCAAGACCTTTAATAAATAGACGCCCTAGATTAGGAGTTTTATGGTAATAAGGGTGCGGTGCTAACAAGCATTTTTTTCTCACCGCTCACTTAAGACAATGCTGGTATTACAGGTTTTTGGCGTTAGCCGCAAAAAGGTGAGCCTAGAGCAGAATTTATCTCCACATCTCACCTCAATACCATCGCTGCTTAAGTCAGCGGTGAGCTGGCTGAACATGCTCGTGCACGATTTCCCCATAGGTATCAATGGGGGAGAGCCGGCTGGAAAAAACTAAACACCTGCAAAAAAGCAGCGTTCAGCTTCTAACGCAGCCCCATTGATTCCTATGGGGAAATACATTTTATGTCTACACCTAACACCCTAACATGAACCCCGAGTCTAAACACCCCTAATATTACACTTATTAACCTGCTGCCCCCAATTTCTCTGCCACCTAACTACATTTATTAACCCCTAATCTGCCGCCAACATCGCCACCACTATATTAAAGTTATTAACCCCTAAATCTAAGTCTAACCCTAACACCCCCCTAACTTAAATATAATTTAAATACATCTAAATAAAATTACTACAATTAATAAATAATTCCTATTTAAAACTAAATACTTACCTATAAAATAAATCCTAAGATAGCTACAATATAACTAATAGTTACATTTGTATCTAGATTAGGATTTATTTTTATTTTACAGGCAACTTTGTATTTATTTTAACTAGGTAGAATAGTTATTAAATAGTTATTAACTATTTAATAACTTCCTAGTTAAAATACAAATAACATAATTTATGTAAGAATTTACCTGATAAATTAATTTCTTTCATATTGGCAAGAGTCCATGAGCTAGTGACGTATGGGATATACATTCCTACAAGGAGGGGCAAAGTTTCCCAAACCTCAAAATGCCTATAAATACACCCCCCCCACCACACCCACAATTCAGTTTAACGAATAGCCAATAAGTGGGGTGATAAGAAAGGAGGGAACGCATCAACAAGGAATTGGAATAATTGTGCTTTATACAAAAAAATCATAACCACCATAAGTGTTCAGTTAGCATATTGCTTGTGATAGCAGTTTCTGTAGTGGATAGGGTCTCAGTGGCCTCAGTTGCTTCAATCCGCTTGGCAGAATCCTGAGTCAGATCCCATATCTGTCCTTTATGACGCCTAGTCATTAGCTTGGAGTCTTCATAACACAACGTAAGTACAAGAATTACCTTATGCTCTAACTATTGAAGCTGGTCATTTAAGATGTCTAGAAGCCTTCTCTCGTGGCTAGGTCTCTCCAACATTATGCCTCCAAGTGGGCTGGAAGATGGCCGCTTCTTCGAAAGTCCCGGCACAAAAGAAACAAAGTGGATTTTCTTTGCTTGCTAGTCACTGGGCTTTATAATCCGGTTCTATGGGCCATTAAACACATTAAGTAGCCAAATTGTACTGAGCTGAACAGTCAAATATATAGTAAATTGTAATATATAGTCGGAGCTATGGCAGTATGCGACCGTTCAGTTTACGAGCTTGCTCCGCCCCCCCTATAAAAAACTCACTTTTAGAAAAACAACCAGAGGTGTCTAATTCTGAAAACCATAAGGGCATCCTAAGGTGCTCTGATCTCTGTTTATGCAGAAGAACCTTAGGATGATTTTCAAACATAGAACTTTTGGGCATACTTGGAGGAGGCAAAGCAGCCATAACCTTCAGAGCACACAAACCTTTATATTCTACAAAATAGAAAATTTGCATATTTGGAGGAGGCATAGCCACCACAACTACTGCACGCACAAACCTTTAAATCTTGGAGCAAACTCTGAAACACTCTCTTGTATTGAGGAAACAGACACCTAGGGCTCCATGTACTAAAGCATCAATTTTTTCGCCGACAACGTGTTTGCTCGACTCGCTCTAACTCGCAGCTAGCGAGATGTTGCCCGCCCGCCATATGTACTAAAAACTATTTAAAAAAAAGGCGCGTCTAATCCGCATCGAGCACTGGCGAATGATTCATACATATGACGCCTCGCTATTTGCGAATGTACTATTAATCGCTTACAAACTGTCAGTCATGTTTGTCCCACGTGACTGCAAGGTGTCAGAAACGTCAGCTTTGTCGCGGGAACATATTGCAGCACTATATAAGCTCTATTTAATAAAGTTTTTCAGACTGCATATTTCAAGAACTTGAAGCTTTACTGACTTTTATTGTTATCGATAAATTAAGTATGGCTACTTCTCGATCTGATTCACAGTCCAAATCGAAGAATCCCCACTTCTCACATCAGCAGAACCTGGTTCTTGTCGATATGGTGCTAGACTCATATGACTATTTATTTGGTTGTCGTTCGAAGCAAACGTCTAGTATCCGTAAAAAAAGTATATGGACCCGGATAAGTGATGCTGTCAGTGCTCAGGGACCTGGGAAAAAGGACGTTGATCAAATAAAAAAAAGGTACAACGACATCAAACGATTTGCAAAAGCCAAATTGGCAAAAGAAAAAAATTCAACCCGTGCTACCGGAGGTGGAACAGCTTATGTCGCTGATCTTAATGATTACGAGCAGAGACTGGTGCAGCGTCTAGGCCCAGAAGTAATCGTCGGGATCACAGATGATTGTGATAGCGACCTAAGAGGTAAAACATTTATCGAATTACTATAATTTAAATTGAATGTTGATCATATTGTAATTATCCATTAGAGTTGGTTTATACAAATATGTATCTTGTAAAGATATTTTGTCCAATCAATTTTTTGGTGCGTCAATTTTGATTAAGTTAAATCAATGAAGATTAATGCTAGATTTTTGTATAGCTTAACCAATAACGTATGTAATGTAATATTCATGATCACAGATGATTGTGATAGCGACCGAAGATGTAAAACAATTATCGAATTACTATTATTTGAATTGAATGATGATCATATTGTAATTATCCATTAGAGTTGGTTTATCCAAATATCTATCTTGTAAAGATATTTTTTCAAATCAATTTTTTGGTGCGTCAATTTTGATTACGTTACATCAATGCAGATTACTGTTAGATTTTTGTATAGCTTAACCAATAACGTATGTAATGTAATATTCATGATCACAGATGATTGTGATAGCGACCGAAGATGTAAAACATTAAAATAATTACTATTTTTTAAATTGAATGATGATCATATTGTAATTTTCCAGTGGAGTCGGTTTATAAAAATATTTAACATTTAATTATATTTTGGAAAATCAATATTTATTGGCGCCAATTTTGATTATAGTCCTATTACTGCTTTATTTTTGTATTGCTTTCTAAATAACAATTCTATTTTAATTTACTTCATTTTCTTGATATCCTTTGATGAAAAGCATATTTAGAACTGCTTACTAGCTAATAGACGCCTTTAATGGAAGTAAATTTCGATCTATTTTAAAATCTTAATTTCTTTATGACTGATGAACAAATCTTTTGTGGTTTAATGTCCCTATTCATCAAATCAAAAGCTGCGCCAAACAATATTGTTATTGCTATGTGAGCTCTGTATTCAACGATCGTTTGAAAATACAGTGCTATATTTTTGTAGACAAATTCACAAAAACAAACGTTACAGTATACATTAGACAAGCATGTATACAGACCAAAAAATATACACTTATACATGCAGATACACACACACTAATATTATACACTTACACATGCAGATACACACTCTCAACATTAGTGTATATATAATATCAAGATATTGTTTTTTAAGCGGATTAATGAGTGTTTAAATGCTATTATTTAAAAAAAACTTGAATAGTTGGTTTCACATAAAACAATAGTCCTGTGTTTATGTAATCTTTCATTCTATTCATTATTCTTTCATTCTATTCATTCTATTCATTCATTCATTCAACTAATTTATGATGTATCAACAAGCTCTTATAAGTATTCTTTGAACTTGTCATTTAATTAGCAAATGAGCAGACGACTCTTTTTCGTTTACAGTTAATTGTTAACAAGGTAATTAAATGACAAGTTCAAATAACACTTATAACAGCTTGTTGATACATAATACAATGAATGAATAGAATTAAAGAATATAATAGAATGAATAATGAATAGAATGAAAGATTACATAAACACAGGACTATTGTTTAATGTCAAACAAAGTACTCAACACTTTTTAAATACTAGAAACAAGCTTTACAAAACAGTTTCAATACAAACAACCTTGAGTGTCTACAAAAATTTTTAATTTTTACATTCAAATTCTTCAACCTGGTTACTATTGTGTGTGCTACACTGTCCCTTTCAATAACCACTATTTTAAATTTTAAATATTAGTTGTTTATTAATCTTCTATGGATCGAAACATGAATAACGATTGATTTTATTTATCTCTTAACAGCTCGACCACAATCCGTGACAGCTAGGGGTGGTGATGACCCTGCTTCAGCCATTCCATCAACCTCCTCTGGGACATCGATGACTAGTGGTGGTGTCGTTATTGGGCAAACGATAAGAAGCACATCATCTGCTAGCCATACCTTTTTATCAGCGGATACACTTCCAGATATCCGTACCAGCACCCCTGAAACCAGTGTTGGTAGAGGTACAGGTAAACAATATATTTTCATTTTTTCCATTCTCCTCTGGTCATACTGGTCAAAGCTAACCGAAATTCGCTTTCTCTCAAAAAATCTAATTACTTGAATTCCCTTTTTTTTTTTTTTTTCTTTTAAAAGCGTGGTAGTTTTTGCTCACTTAGGCCATATAGATAACATTGCTTTATTGTAATTTTTTTATTTTGGATTTTTCACTAAAGAAATTTTATTTTAATATATATATATATTTTTTTTTTTTATCATAGCTGACCTTGGACATCTTTTTCGGGACATGACGGGAAGTTCTCCACGGTTGTTTGATGGTGAGAATCTGTACTATTAATACATTCCTTTTTTTTTAAATTTTCTTCTTATACATAAATATCAAGATATCAACATCTTCATATATATTATTATTTTTAGGATATATAAAGATATATATTTATATAAATAAAAATATATATATTGCTATCTATATATATATATATACATATATATATATAAATATATCTATATATATACACATTTATATATATAGATAGATATATTTAGAATTTTAGATCATAAAAAGGCATCAATCACTCGTCATTTAAAATTAAAAAGAGCATTTAATAATACAAAAGCTTCATTAAATTTTCTAAAAAAAAAAAAAAAAAGATTATTTAATTTTGTGTTATGAACAGTTGAATTTGAGTTACAAATGACATGTGAGTGCTGCCTTTTTTCCATAGTACATATTCACAGCTGCTACTAAATATTTTAAAATCGTTAAAAAAAAATTTACATTTTTTTTTAAAATATATATATAGATATATATATATATTTTTTTTTATATATATATATTTATATATCTACATTATATTTTTATATAGATATTAAAATCTTAATATATTCATATATATTTATTTTTTTATTTTTAATTTTCACAGATCCAGAGGAGTCATCGAGGGAGGTCATCTTAAACCTGGTTGCTGTACAACCAGAAAGACCTGAGGAGGAGGAACTTCAATCCAGGGATCATGGAAGTGAGACCCCAGATTTGTTGGATGATATCATGGATGCTCAACCAATGGAGATCCATGAACCTGTCCCTGATGAAGCAGAAGTACAAGAACAAACAATTCAAGGAAATGTAGAGCCAGCGGAAACACAATCTAATGAAAGACCTGTGGTACCTGGCAACAATGAAATTGAAGAAGTGGATGATGTCTGTCTCAATGAAATGATCTCTCTTGCTAGACAATATAGGGTGGATCATAGAGAGTTACAGAATGTTTTAATCGCACACCTGGACCGAAGTGCATCATTAGCAGAAAGACAATTGCAGTTAGACAGAGAGAGGTTTGATTGGCAGAGGCGAATGGACGAGGAGCACAACGAACAGATAAACCGTTCATTACGCCTCGCAGAACAAACAATGAATTCTCTCCTGTCCATTATTCGTGAAAGACAGGGTCCTTCTGAACCAAATAGGCCAGGACAGTAGTGATAGACATCTTTATTAATTGTATTAATAACTTGAGTTTATACTGTTTTTGATGTTGCACTTTTTGATTTGTTTTATATTTTTGTTCAAAATATATTTATATTTTCGAGTTGCACTAATATTTTTAAAAAAAATTTTTTGTGTTTTTTATTAAAATTTTTGAAAAAAGAATGAATACAAATTTTTTTTCATTGAAATTTTTTTTTTATTGATTACAATATTTTTTTTTTTTATGAAATGGTAAAAAAAAAAAAAAAAAAAACTTCAATTTTTATAACAAACACTCATCATCCCTTTTTTTTTTTGGATGTTTCTAAATTTGTAATTTTTTAATAACTTGAGTTTATACTGTTTTTGATGTTGCACTTTTTGATTTGTTTTATATTTTTGTTCAAAATATATTTATATTTTCGAGTTGCACTAATATTTTTAAAAAAAAAATTTTGTGTTTTTTATTAAAATTTTTGAAAAAAGAATGAATACAAATTTTTTTTCATTGAAATTTTTTTTTTATTGCTTACAATATATTTTTTTTTTATGAAATGGTAAAAAAAAAAAAAAAAAAACTTCAATTTTTATAACAAACACTCATCATCCCTTTTTTTTTTTGGATGTTTCTAAATTTGTAATTTTTTTTCTCAAAACAATAGAAAGTGTTTTAAAAGATTTATTTAAAAAAAAAATACTAAATGCCATATTTCTGGTACAAAAAATCAACTTGCTCCATCAACATTCCCATTATAGACCTAATTTTTGCCAATTTAATTTTGAAGTTATCATCCAAAAAAGTTTGTGTGCTTTCATCGATTTTTTCTTCAAAAACTTCTATACCTTAAAATAAATAAAAATAAATTAAATTCACATATTAATCACATAACAAAATATAAATAATATATTGATATCTGTATATACCTTCATTGTCTTTGGGAGGTATGATATCCATATCATTTTCTGTCTGCACAATTTTTTCCTCTAATGTGTAAGCATCGCTTGAACCGGAGGCTAAAGTAAAATAAATAAATAACATTTTTAATTTTTAATTTATTGTTTTTACAATTATTCTATTTTTGACAAAGGTAACTAAATAAAATACCTTTGTCTATCAGATTTTTTTTAGGAGGAAACATGTTTTGTCCAATATCATTACTTGTTGCGTATACCATGCCATCCAATTCTATTTCAACTTGTACCGCTTTGTCCAAAGGTTGACCTTTTTATAAATATATAAAAAATTAAAATTAAAATTAAATTATTTTTTCTATATTTCACTTCCCTAAAAAACAAAAATTCTAATACCTCTTCCAAGATTAGTATCATCATCTTTTGTGCATGGCTCATCGACCTCAAGATCAAAATAATAATTAGGTTCTTTTTCAAAGGATGGAATTTCTTCATAAGAACATCCAGGGATATCTAAATGTGCATTAGATTATTAAACATCATTTTTTTTTTAATTATTATTTATTTTATTTACAATTTATAAAACCTTGTTAACGCTGTTCTATAGTTATGTACCTTTTTGAGTGTTGACAGCCATTTTTTTCACTGCTCTGTTATTTTTGGGAGTCATTGGTATGTCCATAAGTGTCAAAGGAAGGGGTGGTGAAGTGATCCCACTATTTGGCGTTTCAATCCTTATTTCTCTTAAATAACGTGGAATTTTTTGAGTTTTTGATTTTGATTTTTTCATATCTGTTTGTAAAAATTGACTTTATTTTTATAGTTGTAATGATTAATAGATGTTAATTTTCATTTCATATATGCAAGTTGAAGATATACTAAAAACAAACATTTTCTGTATTAATAATACTAAAAATATATGATTAAATCGATTATCGAATGCTACTATCAATGTAAAATTGGATTTTGAGATTTCTATTAATTAAAGGATTATTATACACTACATTCTAGTTTAATCAACAAGTATATAGCTTACTTAAAGGTGAATAGCTTTATAAAAAAATAAGATACTATAAATAACAGTCTATTAAAGCTAAAGGAACAATGAACATAATTTTTGTCTTTCAATGTTCAGATAGAAAAGTTATAACGGAATACTGAAAGTCAAATGTGTTGTCCCTTGTTCCTACTATTATTGAAAATCAATCAATGGTGAAAGGTAAAAGATGACGCAGTTATTGGACTTACTATCAATAACTATTAAAATTGAAAGTTACTATAAGTAACACTAAACATTTATACTTACAGTTTCTTATTAGTCGTTTAATTGAATTGTAATAATTAGTTTCCCTACGCCTCAAATCGCTGTACTTTCTTAGGCATTGACGTCTTGTCCTTTTTATCTTTGATACTCTATACATCCTTCTTATCATTTCGTATATAATATGATCACGACTGTCCTGCTTTACCAATCGAACTCCTCCCATACGATGAGGAAAATATCGTTCCATTGCATATACCAGAATGACTATTTCTCCAGCTGTGAAAGGCTCCGTTAGCGACATGTTAGTATCTGACGTCACAACTATACTTGTCAATCAAATTGACGCATGACTATTTTTACAATGTATCATTATTTTTTGTTGAATCTTTATTTTTCTAATACTATGTAACATGAATAATATTGTTGTTCCGACTAACCATTAATAACCAATATTATATTAAATTTCTGTTGGAACGATAATTTTTGCATGAGGAATGAACAATGACGATATAAATATATCGTCAGGGATAATCTTTTTTTTAGTACATCACTATATCCTAGGTCATTGACCACAGATAACACTACCAATATATATATTCTCAAATTTTGTGATTCATTTATATTTGATACAATTACTATGTAACAAAATCACTGGTTAAATGTAGAATAGTAAGTCTAATATGTAACCTTTTGAATAGATAAATGTTGAACTTTTTTAGTTATGTAAATATATTAGTTGTATTAGGATAGAAATAGTTATAATTCTTATTCTTGTTGCCTTTTGAACTTAAAATAAATTGTTATATTATTTTCATTTAAAAAAAAATCTGTTTCATTTATTTTTGTGGTGTGAACAATGAAAATAAGGTTTGTTTAGAAAAAGGGCTACAAATAAATAACAATATGATGATGTTGCACACAAATTTTATTTGAAAAAAACAAAAAAAAATGCAGAACACAATTTACATAAGATGAACAAATTGTTAGAGAAAGATCAATCTTCGAAATATTGGTCAGAAACCATATCCCTTGTGGCCATGCCACGTCTATTGGTGTTTTCTCTGAAAATTTCTTCTGGAAAGTCATTAAAAGGCATGGCAATATCGTCATCAATGGGGCATCCTCTTTTGGTGGCAATATTATGCAAGACACAGCAAACTAAGATGATTCTTGCAACTTTTTCTGTAGAATACTGCATTGCACCGCCAGATCTGTCCAGACATCGGAACCTCATTTTCAATAATCCAAAAGTCCTTTCGATGACACCCCTTGTGCTCTTGTGTGCTTCATTAAAACGAATATGTTTCCGGAGTTGGGGGTTATTATAGGGTGTCAGAAGCCATTCATAACAAGGGTAACCGGCATCCCCTGTAATTAAAAAAAAAAAAATATTGATGTAAGTCATTCCAAAAAGACAAAATAATTTTTATTAGTTATTGAGGCTAGCGTCAAATTAGTATAAATTTGTAACAAATTAAAAATTTAATTATATAATGTGTTTTTTTTTCAGAATTTATTTATATATCCTTTGTTGAAAAAATATCAATGCACAAATGTGAGCCAATCAAACAAGGCCTCTAGGTGCATCAACCAATCGGCAGCTATTGAGCATATATCTAGATATGATTTTCAACAATTGATATAAAAAGAATAAAAAGTCAATTTGAAAGTCGTTTAAAATTACATGCTCTTTAGAAAACCTTTAAAAATTTTGGTTGAGTTCAATTCAAGCTTACCTAATAACCATCCCTCTGGCATTTCCCCATTTTCGAATTTTTGGTACAGTCCAGTCTGCCGCAGGATATAAGCGTCATGGCAGGAGCCAGGGTAATTTGATCTCACGCTGATAATTCTCATTTTGGGGTCACAAACCATCTGTACATTCAAGGAATGGCAGGACTTTCGGTTGCGGTAAATCTCCTCCCGTAACCGTGGCGGTCGAACTGCAATATGGGTACAGTCTATTGCCCCAAGAACATTTGGCATTCCAGCCACACTGTAGAATTGCGACTTTATCGATTGCCACTCTTCTGTGGTAGATGGTAGACAAACATATTCGGGGAATATATGCATGAGTGCATCGATAACTTTGGAAAGATGACGAGAAAAGGCAGACTGACTGAAACCAATGATGACGCTGGACACTGCCTGAAATGATCCGGTGGCAAAGAAGTGCAAGGCAGCAAGAAACTTTAGTATTCCGGGAATGGCCCTTGAACGAGCCGTCACAGGCTCTAGAAAATGTGCTATTTGAGAATATAAAGACAATATTGAATGTCGATCCAGACGGAACCTTTGAATAACCTCTCGATTGGAAAGGGCATCTAAAGGAACCCGAGGAAGGAATACCCGCTGTACTCGTAATCGCCTTCTTCGAACCGGATTTGGGGCATCAGGTTGACGAATTTGCCTTCTACCCCTCATTTGCATCAGACGAACAATATAAAGTTGAAGAAGTGTCTCCATATGGCTAACAGGATCAAAAGTGAGTAACCATTCAATTGTACACCTCTTTTAAATCAGTTGTAGGCGTTGATCTGATAGACCCTATTGTTTATTATGGTGCTCGCCACCTATTAGCTGGCGAGGGATTTTTAACGAGGTAGGTGCGGAGAAATTCACGAGCGTAGAAATAGATAGTTTAGTAATTCCTGTTTTGTGCGAGATTTATGTCGAGCGAGTATTTTCTAGCTACAAAAAAGACGAGAATTCAAGATTTGCGGGCAAGTTCGCTCGCCGTTTTTTAATATAAGGTTTTCAATGGATTCGTGGGATAGTACATACGGTTATTGATCCGCACGCAGAAATTTAGACGAAAATAGTCACGAAGACCTCGCAGACAGCTTAGTACATGGAGCCCCTAGGCCCATATTTATCAAGCTCCGTATGGAGCTTGAAGGGCCTTGTTTCTAGCGAGTCTTCAGACTCGCCAGAAACACAAGTTATGAAGCAGCGGTCTAAAGACCGCTGCTCCATAACCCTGTCCGCCTGCTCTGAGCAGGCGGACATGAATCGCCGGAAATCAACCCGATCGAGTACGATCGGGTTGATTGACAACTCCCTGCTGGCGGCCGATTGGCCGCGAGTCAGCAGGGGGCGGCGTTGCACCAGCAGCTCTTGTGAGCTGCTGGTGCAATGTTAAATGTGGAGAGCGTATTGCTCTCCTCATTTAGCGAGGTCTTGCGGACCTGATCCGCACTGTAGGATCAGGTCCGCAAGACCTTTAATAAATAGACGCCCTAGATTAGGAGTTTTACGGTAATAAGGGTGCGGTGCTAACAAGCATTTTTTTCTCACCGCTCACTTAAGACAACGCTGGTATTACAGGTTTTTGGCGTTAGCCGCAAAAAGGTGAGCCTAGAGCAGAATTTATCTCCACATCTCACCTCAATACCATCGCTGCTTAAGTCAGCGGTGAGCTGGCTGAACATGCTCGTGCACAATTTCCCCATAGGTATCAATGGGGGAGAGCCGGCTGGAAAAAACTAAACACCTGCAAAAAAGCAGCGTTCAGCTTCTAACGCAGCCCCATTGATTCCTATGGAGAAATACATTTTATGTCTACACCTAACACCCTAACATGAACCCCGAGTCTAAACACCCCTAATATTACACTTATTAACCTGCTGCCCCCAATTTCGCCGCCACCTAACTACATTTATTAACCCCTAATCTGCCGCCAACATTGCCACCACTATATTAAAGTTATTAACCCCTAAATCTAAGTCTAACCCTAACACCCCCCTAACTTAAATATAATTTAAATACATCTAAATAAAATTACTACAATTAATAAATAATTCCTATTTAAAACTAAATACTTACCTATAAAATAAATCCTAAAATAGCTACAATATAACTAATAGTTATATTTGTATCTAGATTAGGATTTATTTTTATTTTACAGGCAACTTTGTATTTATTTTAACTAGGTAGAATAGTTATTAAATAGTTATTAACTATTTAATAACTTCCTAGTTAAAATACAAATAACATAATTTATGTAAGAATTTACCTGATAAATTAATTTCTTTCATATTGACAAGAGTCCATGAGCTAGTGACGTATGGGATATACATTCCTACAAGGAGGGGCAAAGTTTCCCAAACCTCAAAATGCCTATAAATACACCCCCCACCACACCCACAATTCAGTTTAACGAATAGCCAATAAGTGGGGTGATAAGAAAGGAGGGAACGCATCAACAAGGAATTGGAATAATTGTGCTTTATACAAAAAAATCATAACCACCATAAAAAGGGTTGGCCTCATGGACTCTTGCCAATATGAAAGAAATGAATTTATCAGGTAAATTCTTACATAAATTATGTTTTCTTTCATGTAATTAGCAAGAGTCCATGCGCTAGTGACGTATGGGATAGCAAATACCCAAGATGTGGAACTCCACGCAAGAGTCACTAGAGAGGGAGGGATAAAAATAAAGACAGCCAATTCCGCTGAAAAATGAATCCACAACCCAAAACAAAAGTTTTAATCTTATAATGAAAAAAACTGAAATTATAAGCAGAAGAATCAAACTGAAACAGCTGCCTAAAGTACTTTTCTACCAAAAACTGCTTCTGAAGAAGAGAAAACATCAAAATGGTAGAACTTAGTAAAAGTATGCAAAAAAGACCAAGTTGCTGCTTTGCAAATCTGATCAACAGAAGCTTCATTCTTAAAAGCCCAGGAAGTAGAAACTGACCTAGTAGAATGAGCCGTAATCCTCTGAGGCAGGGATTTACCCGACTCCAAATAAGCATGATGAATCAAAGGCTTTAACCAAGATGCCAAAGAAATGGCAGAAGCCTTCTGACCTTTCCTAGAACCAGAAAAGATAACAAATAGACTAGAAGTCTTTCTGAAATCTTTAGTAGCTTCAACATAATATTTCAAAGCTCTTACCACATCCAAAGAATGTAAAGATCTCTCCAGAGAATTCTTAGGATTAGGACACAACGAAGGGACAACAATTTAGCTACTAATGTTGTTGGAATTCACAACTTTAGGTAAAAATTTAAATGAAGTCCGCAAAACCGCCTTATCCTGATGAAAAATCAGAAAAGGAGACTCACAAGAAAGAGCAGATAATTCAGAAACTCTTCTAGCAGAAGAGATGGCCAAAGGGAACAATACTTTCCAAGAAAGTAATTTAATGTCCAGAGAATGCATAGGCTAAAACGGGGGAACCTGTAAAGCCCTCAAAACCAAATTAAGACTCCAAGGAGGAGAGATTGACTGAATGACAGGCTTGATACGAACCAAAGCCTGTACAAAACAATGAATATCAGGAAGATTAGCATTTTTCTGTAGAACAGAACAGAAAGAGCATAGATTTGCCCTTTCAAGGAACTTGCAGACAAACCTTTATCCAAACCATCCTGAAGAAACTGTAAAATTCTAGGAATTCTAAAAGAATGCCAAGAGAATTTATGAGAAGAACACCATGAAATGTAAGTCTTATAAACTCGGTAATAAATCTTTCTAGACACAGATTTGTGAGCCTGCAACATAGTATTAATCACTAAGTCAGAGAAACCTCTATGACTAAGCACTAAGCGTTCAATCTCCATACCTTCAAATTTAATGATTTGAGATCCTGATGGAAAAATGGGCCTTGAGATAGAAGGTCTGGCCTTAACGGAAGTAGCCAAGTTGTCAACTGGACATCCGAACAAGATCCGCATACCAAAACCTGTGTGGCCTTGCTGAAGCCACCAGCAGTACAAATGAACGCTCCATTATGATTTTGGAAATCACTCTTGGAAGAAGAACTAGAGGCGGAAAGATATAAGCAGGTTGATAACTCCAAGGAAGTGACAACGCGTCCACTGCTTCCACCTGAGGATCCCTGGACAGATACCTGGGAAGTTTCCTGTTTAGATGAGAAGCCATCAGATCTATTTCTGGAAGCCCCCACATCTGAACAATCTGAAAAAACACATCTGGGAGAAGAGACCACTCTCCAGGATGTAAAGTCTGGCGGCTGAGATAATCCGCTTCCCAATTGTCTATACCTGGGATATGGACCGCAGAGATTAGACAGGAGCTGGATTCCGACCATGCAAGTTTCCAAGATACTTCTTTCATAGCTTGAGGACTGTGAGTCCCACCTTGATGATTGACATACGCCACAGTTGTGACATTGTCCGTCTGAAAACAAATAAACGGTTCCCTCTTCAGAAGAAGGAGTTCGAAAATATTGATTGGTAATCTCGCCTCTTGAGATTTCAAAACCCCCTGCACTGTCAGAGATCCCCAGACAGCTCCCCAACCTGAAAGACTTGCATCTGTTGTGATCACAGTCCAGGTTGGACGAACAAAAGAGGCCCCTTGAACTAAAAGTCAGAGATAGTCGAATATTGGGATTTAAGGATATTGATTGTGATATCTTTGTATAATCCCTGCACCGTTGGCTCAGCATACAAAGCTGAAGAGGTCTCATGTGAAAACGAGCAAAGGGGATCGTGTCCGATGCTGCAGTCATGAGACCTAAAACCTCCATGCACATAGCTACTGAAGGGAATGATTGAAACTGAAGGTTCCAACAAGCTGAAACCAATTTCAGATGTCTTTTGTCTGTTAGTGTCAGGATTATAACCTGGAATAGCTCCTGCTTGTTTTATCTGGGGTTGTACTGTTTCTTTAACTGCCTCCTTTTCACTTCCTCTCACTATAAATTCTAAGCACTCCTACAGATCCTTGCTTGGTATTGATCTGTTTTCCTTCACAAAGACATTCCTGCTAAGCCTCACTTGCAGACCGGATTGCAAGTTCCTCTATCTCTGCTTATTGTTTGACAAGCAAGATCTCTCTGCAGCTCCGGCACTTCTGCCTTCCATCTACAGTGCAGCCGGATCTATCGGATCACTCCGCGGTGACGTCACACGCCAACGGCACCAGTCGCATCAACTCCTCACTCCGGAGCTCCTGAACTGAAGCAGCTAGGAAGCCGCCTACACTTCCAGGGGTACCCTTCTGGCCTCACTCAGGTACACCCTGCCAACTATTTATTATGGTTGTAATAAGACTTTACCAGAATACAAGTATTTATCTTCACTCTGACAATAACGCTTGCCTGCTTGCTTTTTCTAAGTAAATAGTGACTGTCCTATTTTTGTGAACAACACCTGCTTGTTACTTACCTTGATTACATCTATTCTAAAAGAACATTGTAAACATAATGGTTATATCAGCTTACCTATCAATATGTTATATCTGAGTATAACACAGGTTTTAGATGTTAGGGGCTATGCTGCATCTATTCAGTGAAAACTCACATGTGGCAACTATCATAGTCTCCTTACTCTAAGTAAACCAGTATATAAAACTGCTCCATGAAAATTGTGGGACTCACTTTGCCTTCATAGGTAATTCTTATGAACTCCACATTTTTCACAGCAACAAAACAAAACTTTATTTTTTATGAATCTCAGCAGCTGAGGTCTGATAATAGAACTTTTCTTTCTCCAGTTTGTTACAGCCTGACAGTTAGAGACAAAGTCATGGATACTGAATCTATTTGGAATCCTAAAAAGGTTACCCTTGTCTGAGGAATCAAGGAACTTTTTGGTAAATTGATCCTCCAACCATGTCTTTGAAGAAACAACACTAGTTGATTTGTGTGAGATTCTACAGAATGTAAAGACTGAGAAAGTACCAAGATATCGTCCAAATAAGAAAACACTGCAATACCCCGCTCTCTAATTACAGAGAGTAGGGCACCGAGAACCTTTGAAAAGATCCTTGGAGCTGTTGCTAGGCCAAAAGGAAGAGCAACAAATTGGTAATGCTTGTCTAGAAAAGAGAATCTCAGAAACTGATAGTGATCTGGATGAATCGGAATATGAAGACATGCATCCTGTAAGTCTATTGTGGACATATAATGCCCTTGCTGAACAAAAGGCAGAATAGTTCTTATAGTCACCATCTTGAATGTTGGTATTCTTACATAACGATTCAAAATTTTTAGATCCAGTACTGGTCTGAAAGAATTCTCCTTCTTTGGAACAATGAACAGATTTGAATAAAACCCCAGACCCCGTTCCTGAAAGGGAACTGGCACAATTACCCCAGATAACTCCAGGTCTCAAACACACTTCAGGAAAGCCTGAGCCTTTACTGGGTTCACTGGAATGCGTGAGAGAAAGAAACTTCTCACAGGCGGTTTTACTTTGAAACCTATTCTGTACCCTTGAGAAACAATGTTCTGAATCCAATGATTTTGGATTGAATTAATCCAAACATCCTTGTAAAATCTTAGTCTGCCCCCTACAAGCTGCGCTGGAATGAGGGCCGCACCTTCATGCGGACTTGGGGGCTGATTTTGATTTTTTAAATGGCTTGGATTTATTCCAGACTGGAGAAGGCTTCCAATTGGAAACCGTTCCTTTAGGAACGAAAACGGTTAGCAGCCCTAAATTTACCTTTAGATTTTTTATCCTGAGGCAAAAAAGCTCCCTTCCCCCCAGTGACAGTTGAAATAATAGAATCCAACTGAGAACCAAATAATTTATTACCTTGGAAAGAAAGAGATAACAACTTTGATTTAGAAGTCATATCAGCATTCCAAGATTTAAGCCATAAAGCTCTTCTAGCTAAAATAGCTAAAGACATATATCTGACATCAATTCTAATGATATAAAAAATGGCATCACAAATGAAATTATTAGCATGTGGAATTAGCTTAACAATGCTATACACATTATGATCTGGTACTTGTTGCTCTAAAGTTTCCAACCAAAAAGTTGAAGCAGCAGCAACATCAGCCAAAGAAATATCAGGCCTAAGAAGATGACCTGAACATAAATAAGCCTTCCTTAGATAAGTTTCAAGCTTCCTATCTAAAGGATCTTTAAAAGAAGTACTATCTGCCATAGGAATAGTAGTACGCTTTGCAAGAGTAGAGATGGCCCCATCAACTTTGGGGATCTTTTCCCAAAACTCCAATCTATCAGTCGGCAAAGGATACAGTTTCTTAAACCTTGAAGAAGGAGTAAATGAAGTACCCAGTCTATTCCATTCCCTATAAATTACATCTGAAATAGCATCAGTAACTGGAAAAACCTCTGGAATAACTACATGAGGTTTAAAAAACGAATTTAAACGTTTACTGGTTTTAATATCAAGAGGACTAGTCTCCTCCATATCTAATGCAATCAACACCTCCTTTAATAAGGAACGAATATACTCCATTTTAAATAAGTATGACGATTTGTCAGTGTCAATATCTGAGGCAGAATCTTCTGAACCAGATAGATCCTCATCAGAGATAGATAAATCAGAATGCTGTCGGTCATTTAAAAATTCATCCAATTTATGAGAAGTTTTAAAAGACCTTTTACGTTTATTAGAAGGTGGTATAACAGACAGAGCCTTCTGAATAGAATTAGAAACAAATTCTCTCACATTAACAGGAATATCCTGAACATTAGATGTTGAAGGAACAACAACAGGTAATGGATTGCTACTAATGGAAATAGTGTCTGCGTTTGAAAGTTTATCATGACAACTAACACAAACTACAGCCGGAGGAACAGTTACAACCAGGGGCGTAACTATCACTGGTGCATAAGTCGCAACTGCGACCGGGCCCGGCAGGTCCAACCCTCAGGGGGGCCCCAGCTTTAGCATAACATTTATTTATTTTTTAACAACTTTTTTTTTTCAAACTAACTTTTTTTTCTAGCAAAATTTGTTTGTTTTCAGCGGTGCAGGGGTTGCATAACGTTGCGCAGTGCACACTAACAGTTTTACATTAGAGCGTTGCCGTGGGTTACCATGGCAACGCGCTGCTGAGCGGGAAAGGAGGCAGGAGCTGTCCTGCGTGAATGCAACCAGTAATGCAGCTTTCTCAGCTCAGGGACTGTGAAGTGGAAGGAAAAGGTAAGTCAGACAGTGCATTGCATCCTGGCTAGCCTAGAACCCTAACCACTATCAGCCGTTAGTTGTTCATTGTCCCCAGGCGGTCGCACAGGGCTGATCCGGGGACAGCTGTGGAAGACAGTGAACCAACTGGGTCCCAGGCGGCACTTGACAGGGGCGGCAGTTCAATTAGTGACTATCAGTATATCACAGTCATAGTCAGACCGCCGCTCCTGTGATTGTCTTCTGTTGGGGATTGTGATTGACAGTGGGGCACCCGGCAGCAGCAAAAACCGTTGCAAATTGAATCAGTACTCAAGGTATTTGAATTCAGTGTCCTTGTGATATAAATTCCTAGTTTTCACTCACACGCTAACAAAGTTACTTTTTACATTGGGCGTTGCTCCTAAACACTTGTCTCTGAGACTGTGGCTGGGAATTGGGATTGTCAACTGGGCAGGAGCGGCATTGGGGGGCCCACACATAGATGTTCATGCTGTAATACGTGTGCACAGTGTGACTGTCAATTGTATGCACACACTGTCCAGAGCAGCACAGTTTCTCTATGAACTTATTGCTAGCCTGCCTGAAGTTGTGCCCCGCCCCCTGATTCTCACAGCACACTAAGCGTGACTCAGACTTACTATCCTCTCTCTTGTCTGCAGCAGGCTCACAATTCTATTCTTCTCTTAGCTCTGTGCTACTAACTGGGTCTGTGTGTGGTCTGTGAAGCACTATGCAGATTTTCAATCACGGAGCTCAGCTCAGCTAGAGGGAAAAGCAGTGGTGAGAGAACAGCAGAGAGATTCAGCAGAGGAAAAAAAACGGAATGAGAAATCCTTTCAGTCAGTTTTCTTTTCCTCTGCTGAATCTTTGCTTTTCCCTCTCTGTAGCTGAGCTCCTGATTGAAAATCTGCCTAGTGCTTCCCAGATCACACACAGCCAGTAAGAAGCACAGAGCAGCAAGCTAAGCTGATGCTTATACTTCTTCAAGACAGTGGCACAAGGATAAAACACATTCTAATCATCATCTCATATAGCTGGAACATAAGAGTACACTTTACACTTTTTTAAGATTGTATGCTCTATTTTTTATTTTTATAAAAGAATCATGTTTATTACCTTTCTACTAAAAGATTGATCTAAATCTTCAACTAATATTGTGTCAGATGTCTTACTGCACTAGATTTCTCAAATGGGTATGAGTTTGCAACTACTCACATGTAAGTTGCTTTCTGTAATGCATTCATTGTCATTTAGTTTTGGAATATCAGTGTCTTTGGGGAGCATTCTGTAATATTTGGCTCTGGTAATGATTCTGAAACCTCCCTACATTGGTGCAAGGTGAGATATTGCCTTGACTGTGAATTCTTTATCTTGCCATTTTTCTTGACTCAATATGGGATCCTAATTATATCAGACCTCTGCAGTAAGCTCTGTGAATTGTGAGTTGATGACTGTGTGCAGAAGATATTTTTTTTATAGAAACATATCGGTTATGTAAGTATTAAAGGGACAGTAAAGTCAAAATAAAACTTTTATGATTCAGATAGAGCTCTCTTTGTTCTCCTAGTATAATTTGTTAAAGGATATGCCTAGATAGGCTCAGAAGCAACAATAAAGGTAGCTAGCTGGAAGGGCAATCCTTAGGATTCACGGAGCCAAAACAAATTTGTGGACAATATACACAGCCACAAATCAGAACATAGGTTCCAGCAGTGCACTGCTGCAGCTTCTGAGCCTTTTCAATAAAGGATACCAAGAGAACAAATCAAAATAGATAATTGATGTAAACTAGAAATTTGTTTAAAATTGCATGCTCTATCTAAAACATTAAAGTTTAATTTTGACATTATTATTATATTGACATTTTTTTTTTTTATCAAATTCACATTTTTTTGGTGGGGGGGGGGCGGGGTTGGGGGGGGCCCTTCTTAGATTCTTGCACCTGGGCCCTGTGGTTTCTAGTTACGCCCCTGGTTACAACAAGTTTACAACAAATGCACTTAGCTTTGGTAGAACCGACATCAGGCAGCAGGATTCCAGTAGTAGATTCTGAGACAGGGTCAGATTGAGACATCTTGCAATATGTAATAGAAAAAACAACATATAAAGCAAAATTATCAATTTCCTTATATGACAGTTTCAGGAATGGGAAAAAATGAAAACAAAATAAGCCTCTGGAAACCAGAAGCAAAATGAAATAAGGACTTAAATAATGTAAAAAATCTGGCGGCAAGTATGACGCCCACAACTGACAAAATATTTTTTGGCGCCAAGAACGACTGCAACAAACACGAGCGTCATAGATGACGCAACTATGTGAAAACTCTCGGCGGCAACTAAGATGCCGGAAATGACGAAATTACGTCAACAAACATAATTCTCACGCTAAAAAAGTCTCTCGCCAAAAACGACGCAATAAATTATAGCTTTTTGCGCTCCCGCGAGACTAACAGGCCGCAATTTAGAAAAGAGAGTCAATTTGAAAAATTTTCAGGTAAGAATTTTTTTTTATTTTTTTTATTTTTCTTTTATGCATTTCCCGAAATGAAACTGACAGTCTGTAAGAAGGAAATATACTGATTAACCTGAATCATGGCAAATATAAGTACAAAACATATATTTAGAACTTTACATATAAAGTGCCAAACCATAGCTGAGAGTGTCTTAAATAAAAGAAAACATACTTACCAAAAGACACTCATCTACATAAAGTAGATAGCCAAACCAGTACTGAAACGAGAATCAGTAGAGGTAATGGTATATAAGAGTATATCGTCGATCTGAAAAGGGAGGTAGGAGATGAATCTCTACGACCGATAACAGAGAACCTATGAAATAGATCCCCATTAGGATGACCATTGTATTCAATAGGTAATACTCCCTTCACATCCCTCTGTCATTCACTGCACTCTGAGAGGAACCGGGCTTCAGCATGCTGAAAAGCGCATATCAACGTAGAAATCTAGCACAAACTTACTTCACCACCTCCATAGGAGGCAAAGTTTGTAAAACTGAATTGTGGGTGTGGTGGGGGGTATATTTATAGGCATTTTGAGGTTTGGGAAACTTTGCCCCTCCTTGTAGGAATGTATATCCCATACGTCACTAGCTCATGGACTCTTGCCAATTACATGAAAGAAATACCTGTAAAATAAATCCTAACCTAAATTACAATTACACCTAACACTACACTATAATTAAATAAATTACCTAAACCAATTACAATTAATTACAATTAAATAAAATAAATTAATGTACGAAAAAAAACAAACACTAAATTACAGAAAATAATAAAATAATTACAATAATTTTAAACTAATTACACCTAATCTAATCCCCCTAATAAAATAAAAAAGCCCCCCAAAATAATAAAAATCCCTACCCTATACTAAATTACAAATAGCCCTTAAAAGGGCTTTTTTTGGGGCATTGCCCCAAAGTAATCAGCTCTTTTACCTGTAAACAAAAAAATACAATACCCCCCCAAATTAAAACCCACCACCCACACACCCAACCCTACTCTAAAACCTACCCAATCCCCCCTTAATAAAACCTAACACTAACCCCTTGAAGATCACCCTACCTTGAGATGTCTTCACCCAGCCGGGCACAAGTGGTCCTCCAGAGGGGCAGAAGTCTTCATCCGATCCGGGCAGAAGAGGACCTCCAGACGGGCAGAAGTCTTCATCCAGGCGGCATCTTCTATCTTCATCCATCCAGAGCGGAGCGGGTCCATCTTCAAGCCAGCCGATGCGGAGCATCCTCTTCTGATGACTCCCGATGAATGAAGGTTCCTTTAAATGACGTCATCCAAAATGGCGTCCCTTGAATTCCGATTGGCTGATAGGATTCTATCAGCCAATCGGAATTAAGGTAGGAAAAATCCTATTGGCTGATCCAATCAGCCAATAGGATTGAGCTCACATTCTATTGGCTGTTCCAATCAGCCAATAGAATGCAAGCTCAATTCTATTAGCTGATTGGATCAGCCAATAGGATTTTTCCTACCTTAATTCCGATTGGCTGATAGAATCCTATTAGCCAATCGGAATTCAAGAGATGCCATCTTGGATGACGTCATTTAAAGGAACCTTCATTCGTCGGGAGTCGTCGGAAGAAGAGGATGCTCCTCGTCGGCTGGCTTGAAGATGGACCCGCTCCGGATGGATGAAGATAGAAGATGCCGCCTGGATGAAGACTTCTGCCCGTCTGGAGGTCCTCTTCTGCCCGGATCGGATGAGGACTTCTGCCCCTCTGGAGGACCACTGTGCCCGGCTGGGTGAAGACGTCTCAAGGTAGGGTGATCTTCAAGGGGTTAGTGTTAGTTTTTACTAATGGGGGATAGGGTGGGTTTTAGAGTAGGGTTGGGTGTGTGGGTGGTGGGTTTTAATGTTGGGGGCATTGTATTTTTTTTTTTTACAGGTAAAAGAGCTGATTACTTTGGGGCAATGCCCCGCAAAAAGCCCTTTTAAGGACTATTCGTAATTTAGTATAGGGTAGGGATTTTTATTAATTTGGGGGGCTTTTTATTTTATTAGGGGGATTAGATTAGGTGTAATTAGTTTAAAATTCTTGTAATTATTTTATTATTTTCTGTAATTTAGTGTTTTTTTTTCGTACTTTAGTTTATTTAATTTAATTGTGATTAACTGTAGTTAGCTTAGGTAATATATTTAATTATAGTGTAGTGTTAGGTGTAATTGTAATTTAGGTTAGGATTTATTTTACAGGTATATTTGTATTTATTTTAACTAGGAAGTTATTAAATAGTGATATTTAATAACTATTGTACCTAGTTAAAATAAATACAAAGTTGCCTGTAAAATAAAAATAAACCCTAAAATGGCTACAATGTAATTATTAGTTACATTGTAGCTAGCTTAGGGTTTATTTTATAGGTAAGTATTTAGTTTTAAATTGGAATAATTTATTTAATTGTAGTAATTTTATTTAGTTTTATTTAAATTATATTTAAGTTAGGGGGGTGTTAAGGTTAGACTTAAGGATTACTTTCTGTTATAATTTTTAAGCTAAACAACTAACATATTAAAGTTAATAAACATTAATTAAAACCTACTGACCTATATTTTCTCCAAAACAAAGTTTCATAACGTTCTAAAAGTTATATCTTTTATTCGCCGATGATGTCACGTTATCCTGCCCACTATTTTCAGCACTGCATGTTCAAAATACTTAAACCAATAACTTTGTGTTTATAGCGCCATTTTGAAACCTAGGTACTGTAAACAGATTGGTACAGAGCAAAGGATACCCACGGAGTGGGTTTGGAAAACAATTAAATTTCTGATATACGGTAGAGATATGTTAATGAAATGCTATTGATAAAAAGCGTATTTGGGGTAGTTAGTTAGTAACAAGCATAGAAAATATTTACTTACAGTGGCCCTTTAGGTTTAGGGGTTACTACATTTAATATAGTGGTGAAGACGTTGGGGGCGGCAGATTAGGGGTTAATAAATGTAGGTAGGTGTCAGCAATGTTAGGGACGGCAGATTAGGGGTTAATAAAATTTAACTAGTGTTTGCGAGGTGGGAGTGTGGCGGTTTAGGGGTTAATATATTTATTAAAGTGGCGGCGATGTCCAGTCGGAAGATTAGGGGTTAAAAGCTTTAGTTAACTGTTTGCTATGTGTGGGGGGGCTCGGTTTAGGGGTTAATAGGTAGTTTATGGGTGTTAGTGTACTTTTTATCACTTTAGTTAAGAGTTTTATGTTACGGCGTTAGCCCATAAAACTCTTAACTACTGACTTTTAAATGCGGTAGGAGTCTTGACAGGAGAGGGCCTAACGCTCACTTTCTCCAAGACTCGTAATACTGGCGTTAGGCAAATCCCATTAAAAAGATAAGATACGCAATTGATGTAAGGAGATTTGCGGTATGCTCGAGTCGCGGAGAAAAAGTGAGCGGTACACCTGTACCTGCCAGACTCGTAATACCAGCGGGCGTTAAAAAGCAGCGTTGGGACCTCTCAACGCTGCTTTTTAACCCTAACGCAAGACTCGTAATCTAGCCGTGAGTGAGTACAGATTCCTTTAGACGCAAGAGCAGCATTAGACTTAGGGACCAATTTATCAATGCTTCAACTAATAATACGCTGGAATTCTGCATCAAATTAGATGCAAAGTTGATCCGCTGTAAAGCGTCAAGATTGTCAAATGTTGAAATGTGTGACGTAATATACACTCCTGTGATATCAATCCAACGCAGATCGATGCTTGTGCTATTCGAGCGGAATACTGATCATCCGCCATCACATTCAACTCTATTTGACCCTTCAACAGGTACGCTCGCTTCTATTCCGACGCAGCATACCTATCGTTCAAATCGCCACCCTTGAGGCCGCGAATGCGATAGATATCAATAGGAGTCTGAAAACACGGAAAGGTTATGTTAGATGCTGCAATACAATAAAGCATATTAGATAATAAAAGTAAATTAGAAACTTTATTAAAATTGTATACTCTTTTTAAATCATACGACAAAATATGGGTTTCATGTCCTTTGAAGTTGATTTTATTTAGCCCTTATTACTAAATAAAATCAAGTAGGGAGATGTTACCCTACTTATGGATTGTTACATCTTTGTCTCTCATTACAAAGCAAGGGGACAATATTATTGCTCCAAATTTGGTGCAAAGTATTGCTTCAAATTTGGTGCACTAGTAGATATAGGGATAAAAATGAAATAAATACATTACATAAAATAGCTAACTTCCTTTTTTGGATAAATCTATTTGCACCATGTCCCATTCTCCACTTCGCACCAAATTTGACGCAACACTTTTTGCACCAAATTTGACACAATACTCAAACTCCTAAACAACCCACAAACTAGTAAAGTTTTCCACAACTTCTTATTGGTAAATGCATAATCACGTGATTAATGAAATCAGCCAATCTGATTGAAAAATACATCTTCTACTATCACTAAGGAATCAAATTGCTCGATACTTATGTCATTGATCACTCATCAGAACTTGTAAGTGCCATTTGTTACATTGTGTATTATATTTTGAATGTATGTATATGTGAAATTGGTATTAAATATAAACATTGATGATGACATTAGGACACACAGTGTAATATTTTTGACAATGATTTTAACCCCTTAGTGCACAGTCCAGAAAAACAGCAGCACTCAGCACTGTTTCCATTTTTTTTGAGACTTCAAAGTAAAAACGACAACGTTTTGGACCTCTAGTCCTTAGTCATGTCAATACATAATGCAGGTAACACACCTTAATATAGGGGTAAAGATTACAAACCACACCTCCTAATTAACTCCTTGTTATTCATTCCAATTGGATACTTAGTATCCAATGTATTAATCCAAAACACCTCCCTCTGCTTTAGGTACAATTCCCTATCCCCTCCCCTTCTAGGTGTAGTAATGTGATCAATGATCTGAAACCTAAGTTGGCATATGGTATGACCTGCCTGAATAAAATGTTCTGTTACTGGATTTTTTATTTTGCTGTTCCTAATATCAGACCTATGTTCACATATCCTCTCCCGGACCATCCTAGTGGTCTCTCTGATATAGCTCCGCCCACAAGGGCATTTAATCATATATATGGCATAGGTAGTATTGCATGTGAATAGACCCCTGATGCTGTATTTCTTGCCAGTATGGGGATGAAAAAAGGTATTCCCCTTAATCATACTATTGCAACTGGCACAACCCAAGCAAGGGTAACAACCTGAGTTTTTGTCAGAGATGTATGTCTGTATGTTGGATTTTAAAGGGCCTATATCAGCTTTAATAAGTCTATCCCTTAAATTTTTACTTCTCCTATATGCAGGCATAAAACCTGACTGGAACTCCTTAACTAGGGGATTACCTGTGCTCAAGATATGCCAATGTTTCCTAAGTGTGTATGGGTATGTGGTGTGTGTGTGTATGGTGTGTGTGTGTATGGTGTGTGTGTATGGTGTGTGTGTATAGTGTGTGTATGGTGTGTGTGTGTATATGTTGTGTGTGTGTATATGTTGTATACACAGGCTGTACATGAACCTGTCCTCATGCACACCGAGTAAGGGCAACAAACACAGCAACACCAGCTTCTTAAAGACACTGCAGAAAAATTTTCACTAAAAAAAATCTCATCGCAGAAAATGAAAAAAAGTTCTGCCTCTGGGTATGAATATTAAGTTTACCTTAAAACACAGTGAGGAAAGCATTGAGTTTTTGGACACCAAGGTTTACAAGTCTGGTTATGGCTTTGGAACAGACTTGCATATAAAATCTACTGATAAAAACAGTCTGCTCCACTTTGATAGCTTTCACCCTGAGTCGCTTAAGAGGTCATTGCCCCGTAGCCAACTCCTTAGAGTCAGGAGAATTGTATCCGATGATACACTTGTTAAGCAGAGACTAGACAAAATGGGAGATAAGTTTAAAGCTAGGGGTAACCCTTTGGAATTAGTAGACAAAGAGATTAAGGAAATAGCAATGTTATCTCGTAATAGTCTACTCGAGTCATCCAAACCTAAAGTTAAACTTAAGAATAAACAAGATAGACCTGTCTTTGTCACTAAATTCAATACTTTGAGTAATCGGATTAATTCTATCCTTAGGAAACATTGGCATATCTTGAGCACATGTAATCCCCTAGTTAAGAAGTTCCAGTCAGGTTTTATGCCTGCATATAGGAGAAGAGAAAATTTAAGGGATAGACTTATTAAAGCTGATATAGGCCCTTTAAAATCCAACATACAGACATACATCTCTGAAAAAAAATCACGTTGTTACCCTTGTTTGGGCTGTGCTAGTTGCAATAGTATGATTAAGTGGAATCATTTTTTTCATCCCCGTACTGGCAAGAAATACAACATCAGTGGTCTATTCACATGTAATACTACCTATGCCATATATATGATTAAATGCCCTTGTGGGTGGAACTATATCAGAGAGAACACTAGGATGGTCCGGGAGAGGATATGTGAACATAGGTCTGAAATTAGGAACAGCAAAATAAAAATCCAGTAGCAGAACATTTTATTCAGGCAGGTCATAACATATGCCAACTTAGGTTTCAGATCATTGATCACATCATTACACCTAGAAGGGGAGGGTATAGGGAATTATACCTAAAGCAGAGGGAGGTGTTTTGGATTAATAAATTAGAGACTAGGTATCCAATTGGGATGAATAAAGAATATGACCTTTCGGTCTTTCTTTGAACCACCTCTGCTTTGGTTAACAATTATGATATATGTTAGATCAATATCATGTATTCTGTACCTTTTATGTATAACATTGAATCTAATATGTAACTATTTTTATTTATATTCATTTTTGTCACTAGATGGCGCATCCTCTATAATTGCCAGGTAGCATTAAAACAGTAGTTGTGATTTTCCTAACAAGGGGTTAATTAGGAGGTGTGGTTTGTAATCTTTACCCCTATATTAAGGTGTGTTAACTGCATTATGTATTGACATGACTAAGGACTAGAGGTCCAAAATATTGTCGTTTTTACTTTGAAGTCTCAATAAAGATGGAAACTTTTGCATATGTGGTGATTGCTGCTGTTTTCTGGACTGTGCTATATTATTGGGGACTTGTGTGGTACCCCCACAGCTTGCACCACCCATTACCTCAGTGCTGTGCCATATGGACTGTGTTTAACCCCTTAGTGACCAGAGCACTTTTCCATTTTCTGTCCGTTTGGGACCAAGGCTATTTTTACATTTTTGCGGTGTTTGTGTTTAGCTGAAATTTTCCTCTTACTCATTTACTGTACCCACACATATTATATACCGTTTTTCTTGCCATTAAATGGACTTTCAAAACATACCATTATTTTCATCATATCTTATAATTTACTATAACAAAATTATAAAATATGAGGAAAAAAACACAGTTTTTCTAACTTTGACCCCCAAAATTTGTTACACATCTACAACCACCAAAAAACACCCATGTTTAATAGTTTCTAAATTTTGTCCTGAGTTTAGAAATACCCAATGTTTACATGTTCTTTGCTTTTTTTGCAAGTTATAGGGCAATAAATGTAAGTAGCACGTTGCTATTTCCAAACCACTTTTTTTCAAAATTAGCGCTAGTTACATTGTGACACTGATATCTTTCAGGAATCCCTGAATATCCCTTGACATGTATATATTTTTTTCAGAAGACATCCCAAAGTATTGATCTAGGTCCATTTTGGTATATTTCATGCCACCATTTCACTGCCAAATACGATCAAATAAAAAAAAATTGTTCACTTTTTCACAAAGGTTTTCACAAACTTTAGGTTTCTCAATGAAATTATTTACAAACAACTTGTGCAATTATGGCATACATGGTTGTAAATGCTTCTCTATGATCCCCTTTGTTCAGAAACAGCAGACATATATGGTTTTGGCGTTGCTTTTTGGTAATTAGAAGTCCGCTAAATGCCACTGCGCACCACACGTGTATTATGCCCAGCAGTGAAGGGGTTAATTAGGGAGCTTGAAGGGTTAATTTTAGGTTAGTGTAGTGTAGTAGACAACCCCAAGTATTGATCTAGGCCCATTTTGGTATATTCCATGGCACCATTTCACTGCCAAATGCGATCAAATTTAAAAAACGTTACATTTTTCACAATTTTAGGTTTCTCACTGAAATGATTTACAAACAGCTTGTGCAATTATGGCACAAATGGTTGTAAATGCTTCTCTGGGATCCCCTTTGTTCAGAAATAGCAGACATATATGGCTTTGATGTTGTTTTTTGGTAATTAGAAGGCCGCTAAATGCTGCTGCGCATCACACGTGTATTATGCCCAGCAGTGAAGGAGTTAATTAGGGAGCTTGTAGGGAGCTTGTAGCGTTAATTTTAGCTTTAGTGTAGTGTAGTAGACAACCCAAAGTATTGATCTAGGCCCATTGTGGTATATTTCATGCCACCATTTTACCGCCAAAATCAAATCAAATAAAAAAAACTGTTCCTTTTTTCACAAACTTTAGGTTTCTCACTGAAATTATTTACAAACAGTTTGTGCAATTATGGCACAAATGGTTGTAAATGCTTCTCTGGGATCTCCTTTGTTCAGAAATAGCAGACATACATGGCTTTGGCATTGCTTTTTGGTAATTAGAAGGCTGCTAAATGCCGCTGCGCATCACACGTGTATTATGGCTAGCAGTGACGGGGTTAATTTGGTAGCTTGTAGGGAGCGTACAGGGTTAATTTTAGCTTTAGTGTAGAGATCAGCCTCCCACCTGATCCCTCCCAAACAGCTCTCTTCCCTCCCCCACCCCACAATTGTCCCGCCATCTTAAGTACTGGCAGAAAGTCTGCCAGTACTAAAATAAAAACATAATTTAAGTAAGAACTTACCTGATAAATTCATTTCTTTCATATTAGCAAGAGTCCATGAGCTAGTGAAGTATGGGATATACATTCCTACCAGGAGGGGCAAAGTTTCCCAAACCTCAAAATGCCTATAAATACACCCCTCACCACACCCACAATTCAGTTTAACGAATAGCCAAGAAGTGGGGTGATAAGAAAGGAGCGAATGCATCAAAAATAAGGAATTTTAATAATTGTGCTTTATACAAAAAATCATAACCACCACAAAAAGGGTGGGCCTCATGGACTCTTGCTAATATAAAATAAATGAATTTATCAGGTAAGTTCTTACATAAATTATGTTTTCTTTCATGTAATTAGCAAGAGTACATGAGCTAGTGACGTATGGGATAGCAGATACCCAAGATGTGGAACTTCCACGCAAGAGTCACTAGAGAGGGAGGGATTAAATAAAGACAGCCAATTCCGCTGAAAAAATAATCCACAACCCAATTCAAAAAGTTTTAATCTTATAATGAAAACAACTGAAATTATAAGCAGAAGAATCAAACTGAAACAGCTGCCTGAAGTACTTTTCTACCAAAAACTGCTTCAGAAGAAGAGAAAACATCAAAATGGTAGAATTTAGTAAAAGTATGCAAAGAAGACCAAGTTGCTGGTTTGCAAATCTGATCAACAGAAGCTTCATTCCTAAAAGCCCAGGAAGTAGAAACTGACCTAGTAGAATGAGCCGTAATCCTTTGAGGGGGTATTTACCCGACTCCACATAAGCATGATGAATCAAAGACTTTAACCAAGACGCCAAAGAAATGGCAGAAGCCTTCTGACCTTTCCTAGAACCATAAAAGATAACAAATAGACTAGAAGTCTTTCTGAAATCTTTAGTAGCTTCAACATAATATTTCAACGCCCTTACTACATCCAAAGAATGTAAAGATCTCTTTAGAGAATTCTTAGGATTAGGACACAATGAAGGGACAACAATTTCTCTACTAATGTTGTTAGAATTCACAACCCTGGGTAAAAAATTTACTGAAGTCCGCAACACCGCCTTATCCTGATAAAAAATCAGAAAAGGAGGTTCACAAGAAAGAGCAGATAACTCAAAACTCTTCTAGCAGAAGAGATGGCCAAAAGGAACAAAACTTTCCAAGAAAGTAATTTAATATCCAGAGAATGCATAGTTTCAAACGGAGGAGCCTGTAAAGCCCTCAGAACCAAATTGAGACTCCAAGGAGGAGAGATTGACTTAATGACAGGCTTGATACAAACCAAAGCCTGTACAAAACAATGAATATCAGGATGATTAGCAATCTTTCGGTGAAAAAGAACAGAAAGAGCAGAGATTTGTCCTTTCAAAGAACTTGCAGACAAACCCTTATCCAAACCACCTTGAAGAAATTGTAAAATTCTAGGAATTCTAAAAGAATGCCAAGAGAATTTATGTGAAGAACACCAAGAAATGTAAGTCTTCCAGACTCGGTAATAGATCTTTCTAGACACAGATTTACGAGCCTGTAACATAGTATTAATCACTGAGTCAGAGAAACCTCTATGACTAAGAATTAAGCGTTCAATCTCCATACCTTCAAATTTAATGATTTGAGATCCTGATGGAAAAATGGGCCTTGAGACAGAAGGTCTGGTCTTAACGGAAGTGTCCAAGGCTGGCAACTTGCCTTCCGTACGAGATCCGCATACCAAAACCTGTGTGGCCATGCTGGAGCCACCAGCAGTACAAACGAACGCTCCATTAGGATTTTGGAAATCACTCTTGGAAGAAGAACTAAGATATAAGCAGGTTGATAATTCCAAGGAAGCGACAACGCGTCCACTGCTTCCGCCTGAGGATCCCTGGATCTGGACAGATACCTGGGAAGTTTCTTGTTTAGATGAGAGGACATCAGATCTATTTCTGGAAGCCCCCAGATTTGAACAATCTGAAGAAATACCTCTGGGTGAAGAGACCATTCCCCCGGATGTAACGTATGGCGACTGAGATAATCCGCTTCCCAATTGTCTATACCTGGGATGTGAACCGCAGAAATTAGACAGGAGCTGGATTCCGCCCATACAAGTATCCGAGATACTTCTTTCATAGCCTGAGGACTGTGAGTCCCCCCTTGATGATTGACATATGCCACGGTTGTGACATTGTCTGTCTGAAAACAAATAAACGATTCTGTCTTCAGAAGAGGCCAGAACTGAAGAGCTCTGAAAATCGCACAGAGTTCCAAAATGTTGATTGGTAATCTCGCCTCCTGAGATTCCCAAACCCCCTGCACTGTCAGAGATCCCCATACAGCTCCCCAACCTGAAAGACTCGCATCTGTTGAGATCACAGTCCAGGTTGGACGAACAAAAGAGGTCCCTTGAACTAAACAATGGTGATCTAACCACCAAGTCAGAGAAGATCGAACATTGGGATTTAAGGATATTAATTGTGATATCTTTGTATAATCCCTGCACCATTGGTTCAGCATACAAAGCTGAAGAGATCTCATGTGAAAACAAGCAAAAGGGATTGCGTCCGATGCAGCAGTCATGAGACCTAAAATTTCCATGCACAAAGCTACCGAAGGGAAAGATTGAGACTGAAGGTTTCGACCGCAATGCCCTGCTCCCTGATTACAGAGAGTAGGGCACCGAGAACCTTCGAAAAGATCCTTGGAGCTGTTGCTAGGCCAAAAGGAAGAGCAACAAACTGGTAATGCTTGTCTAGAAAAGAGAATCTCAGGAACTGATAATGGTCCGGATGAATTGGAATATGAAGATATGCATCCTGTAAGTCTATTGTGGACATATAATGCCCTTGCTGAACAAAAGGCAGAATAGTCCTTATAGTCACCATCTTGAATGTTGATATCCTTATATAACGATTCAATATTTTTAGATCCAGAACTGGTCTGAAAGAATTCTCTTTCTTTGGAACAATGAACAGATTTGAATAAAACCCCAGGCTCTGTTCCAGAACTGGAACTGGCACAATTACTCCAGCTGACTCCATATCTGAAACACATTTCAGAAACGCTTGAGCCTTTACTGGGTTTACTGGAATGCGTGAAAGAAAGAATCTTCTCACAAGCGGTCTTATCTTGAAACCTATTCTTGTGAAACAATGTTCTGAATCCAAAGACTTTGAATCGAATTGATGAAAACATCTTTGAAAAATCGTAACCTGCCCCCTACCAGCTGTGCTGGAATGAGGGCCGCACCTTCATGCGGATTTGGGAGCTGGTTTTGACTTTCTAAAAGGCTTGGATTTATTCCAGACTGGAAAAGGTTTCCAAACGGAAACTGTTCCTTTAGAGGAAGGGTCAGGCTTTTGTTCCTTATTCTGACAAAAGGAACGAAAACGATTAGCAGCCCTATATTTACCTTTAGATTTTTTATCCTGAGGTAAAAAGGCTCCCTTCCCCCCAGTAACAGTTGAAATTATTGAGTCTAACTGAGAACCAAATAATTTATTACCTTGGAAAAAAAGAGACAGCAAAGTTGACTTAGAAGTCATATCTGCATTCCAAGACTTAAGCCATAAAGCTCTTCTAGCTAAAATAGCTAAAGACATATACCTGACATCAATTCTGATGATATCGAAAATGGCATCACAAATAAAGTTATTAGCATGTTGAAGGAGTTTAACAATGCTATAAGCATTATGGTCTGACACTTGTTGCGCTAAAGCCTCCAACCAGAAAGTTGAAGCTGCAGCAACATCAGCCAAAGAAATAGCAGGTCTAAGAAGATTACCTGAACATAAATAAGCATTCCTTAGAAAGGATTCAATCTTCCTATCTAAAGGATCCTTAAACGAAGTACTGTCTGCCGTAGGGATAGTAGTACGTTTAGCAAGAGTAGAGATAGCCCCATCAACTTTGGGGATTTTTTCCCAAAACTCTAATCTATCAGATGGCAAAGGGTACAATTTCTTAAACCTTGGAGAAGGAGTAAATGAAGTACCCAGACTATTCCATTCCCTAGAAATTACTTCTGAAATAGCATCAGGAACTGGAAAAACTTCTGGAATAACTACATGAGGTTTAAAAACTGAATGTAAACACTTAGAAGTTTTAATACCAAGAGGACTAGACTCCTCCATATCTAATGCAATCAACACTTCTTTAAGTAAAGAACGAATAAACTCCATCTTAAAAAAATATGAAGATTTATCAGTGTCAATATCTGATGTAGAATCTTCTGAACCAGAAAGATCCTCATCAGAGATAGATAAGTCAGAATGATGGCGGTCATTTAAAAATTCATCTGAAAGATGTGAAGTTTTAAAAGACCTCTTACGTTTACTAGAAGGAGGAATAACAGACAGAGCCTTCCGAATAGAATTAGAAACAAATTCTTTAACATTAACAGGAACATCCTGAACATTAGAAGTTGAAGGAACAACAACAGGTAATGGTTTATTACTAATGGAAATATTATCAGCGTTGGATAGCTTATCATGACAACTAACACAAACTACAGCCGGAGGAACAGTTACCAAAAGTTTACAACAAATGCACTTAACTTTGGTAGAACCGACATCAGGCAGCGCTTTTCCAGAAGTAGATTCTGATCCAGGGTCAGGTAGTGACATCTTGCAATATGTAAAAGAAAAAGAACATATAACGCAAAATTATCAAATTCCTTAAATGGCAGTTTCAGGAATGGGAAAAAATGCAAAATGAATCAAGCCTCTAGAAACCAGAAGCAACTAAAAAGTGAGACTGAAATAATGTGAAAAAAAAAACTGGCGCCAAGTATGACGCCCACATTTTTTGCGCCAAGTATAACGCCCACACATTTTGGCGCCAAGAATGACGCCCATATTTTTTGGTCTCAAAAAAACGTCCGCAATACACATACGTAAAAAATGACGCAATTACGTGAAAACTTCCGCCGCCAACTATGACGCCGGAAATGACAAAATTTTTGTGCCAAAAAAGTCTCGCGCCAAGAATGACACAATGAATAGAACCATTTTCTGTACCCGCGAGCCTAACAGCCCGCAATTTTGAAAAAAAGTCAATTGAAATTTTTAAGGTAAGAAAAATAAAATTTAAATGCATTTTCTCAAAAAAATGAAACTGACAGTCTGAATGAAGGAATACTGATTATCCTGAATCATGGCAAATATAAGTTTAGACACATATATTTAGAACTTTACATATAAAGTGCCCAACCATAGCTTTGAGTGTCATAAATAGAAATACGACTTACTTACCCTAAGACACACATCTACATATAGTAGATAGCCAAACCAGTACTGAAACGAGAATCAGTAGAGGTAATGGTATATAAGAGTATATCGTCGATCTGAAAAGGGAGGTAGGAGAAGAAATCTCTATGACTGATAACAGAGAACCTATGAAATAGATCCCCTAGAGGAAGACCATGGTATTCAAATAGGCAATACTCTCTTCACATCCCTCTGACATTCACTGCACTCTGAGAGGAAAACCGGCCTTCAGCCTGCTGCGAAGCGCATATCAACATAGAATCTAGCACAAACTTACTTCACCACCTCCATGGGAGGCAAAGTTTGTAAAACTGAATTGTGGGTGTGGTGAGGGGGTGTATTTATAGGCATTTTGAGGTTTGGGAAACTTTGCCCCTCCTGGTAGGAATGTATATCCCATACGTCACTAGCTCATGGACTCTTGCTAATTACATGAAAGAAAGGTATATATTTTTTTTAATTATTATTTTTAAGCATATTTACATATGCTGCTGTGTAGGATCCCCTCTTAGCCTCCAACCTCCCTGATCCCCCCAAACAGCTCTCTAACCCTCCTCCTCTGCCTTATTGGGAGCCACTTGGGTAGTACCCAGTTTAGAATAAAATACATTTTTTTTTTTATTTAATTTTTTTTATGTAGTGTAGCTTCCCCCCCATAGACCAACCCCCCTCCCAGATCCCTTAGATAATTTTTTTTATTGCTTTCCTCCCCCCTTTCTCCCACTTATTCATCAAAATAATACACGCCCGCTGCCCCCCGTGCACGCGCGTGTACGTGCATGCCCCGACGACCCCGCCCCCTCACTCTTCTGGAATACATCAATGGCTGCCCACTCGCCTCCCACGTCGGCTCCCACCCACCAATGATTGTGGCCATCGATGCCCGGTGCAGAGAGGGCTACAGAGTGGCTCTCTCTGCACCGGAGGGGTAAAAAAGGTTATTGCAGGATGCCTCGATATCGAGGCATCACTGCAATAACCGGAAAGCAGCTGGAAGTGATCAGGATCGCTTCCAGCTCTTTCCAAGACCGACGACGTCCTCAGATGTTAACTGTATTTTTTTTGAGGACGTACCCTGTACGTCGTCGGTCATTAAGGGGTTAATAATGGAATGATGTTTGATTCAATATAATCTTAAGCTGATAGTTCAAAGGGATAGTGTACCTAACATTAAACTGTCATGTATCAGATACAGCAGAAATTAAAATCACCTCTTTACTGTCATGCTATTTTCAGTATTTTTTTTCCTTCTCTTGAATTTCATTTTCATTAAGAAACGTCATTTTATATGCCAGCCCATGTTTTATCACCTGTGTAGGGGTGGTGTTTAAAACTAGACTTCAATCAGGAAGGGAAACTGGCCCAGCTCTTAAAATATCCATTGATTGCAAATAAATACATATGATACCCTGATTACATGTTATATTCACAATTATTCTTGCTCAGAATAATAATATATTTACACTATATACATATAGTGGTATAAATAAACACAGAAATATGAAAGACAACATTGTTTAGAACAAAAAAGCAATTTAGGGACATGTAAATATGTTTGCAAAAGATTTCTGACATAACACTTATATATATACAAGTATGTGCAAAGATATATGTACAAATTCTAGCATTAATAATCATTTAAAGAAAAGATAAAAACATGGGACAGGCATATCATGATTTATAGAAATACAAATACACATTAATTTATGTGAAAACATCCTATATCAGATGTTTTGTATAACAAATAAATAGAAAAATAACTTTCTATGAGATATTATTGTTTGTTCAGGTATAAATATAGCTATTTCTTGGACATTAACAGATGAAAAATAAAAGATTAGCTTTAGAGAAATGTGCTTGTTCATGGACAGTAATGAAATGGTATAAATAAAGGAGGAAAAAACAGAATATCCGTGACATCGATGACTCTTATTTATCAACACTTGCACGTGTTTTTGACAGACTTTTTAATAAATAAGGCCGTCGTATGTAGATTCGCGGCAGCAATGTCTGGCGATGTCTGGCGAGCGTATTGACTCAAGCGAATGCGCCAAGATTGATTCTTTGATAGATCGGCCCCTTAGAATGCCTAATGAGACACCATCTCACATTGCTTAAAGGGACATTAAACACTAAATAAATGCTAGTTAGAATGATGCAGTCAAAGAAAAGATTAGTCTGAGAATAACACATAGATGTACTTTTTAAAGTTTAATTAGCTGTTTAAATATTGACAAAATAAGTGTAACATTTTTGTGTGTGTAAAACAATGGAAGCTGCCAGGTTGTTTCTTAGGTTACCTTCTCTGCTGTTGCCAATTAGGGACAGTTATAAATAGGTCACTAGAGTGTGCAATATAACAGTGTTCTGCACTTCCAATTCTAGCAGGAACTGAAAAGCTCACAATTTCAGAATGGAAAAGGGGACAAAATAAATAATGAAATTATATTGCAGAGTATTTTTTATATATACGATTTATCATTTTATATTACCATCTCAAAGTGTTTAATGTCCCTTTAACAGTTAAATCCCTTTTACTGTATATATAACAGAAGGTTGCATTGAGATGAAAGTTAGCTGAATAGGAAGAAGCAGCTATTAACACATAATAACATTTCCATAATTACTAGAATAAGTATAAAATGTCTATGTAATGAAGGTGGAATTAGTCTGTTACATGTGTATGTCCCCTGGCTATGGTGTACCTACTAATAGCCTGTGGGCTATGTGAGTGCAAGAAATGGCTGCATATTGGCTACAGAAATAACTGCTTCTGGTAGAGAGCCTTTCCAGTGTATTTTTTCAGATCAGGTTTACAGTAGTCTTTATATAGGCATTTATAATCATTTGTTTAAAAAAAGTCGGTTTCGGTTTTCAGCTAAGGGCATTCTGAATTTTCGGTTTCAGTCCAGAATTTTCATTTTGGTGGATCCCTACTTTTTACTTTTAACTTGTAATTCGCGCAAAAAAGTTACTTAGCAGGCCACTTGTAATCTGGCCCGCAGTGTTTTTGCAAGAGTTTTAACAGACCTACTTAAAAGAAAAACAGTGGAAATATTTGATTTAATATTGATATCTTTTTTTTCCTCTTCTTTTATTTTTTCACTTGGCAGTTGCAAGCACATCTTTAACCTTTCACATAGAATCAGGTAAGGGAAATGTACATTTATACCTGTATATTAACTTCAGATAGGTAGAGACAGATAGATAGATAGATAGATAGATAGATGATAGATAGATAGATAGATAGATGATAGATAGATAGATAGATAGATAGATAGATAGATAGATAGATACCTAGATAGATACATAGATACATAGATAGGGAGAGAGTCATCTACTTAAGAAATGTGTTTGAAAATATTACATGTTTATTTCACCTTTAGGTGGCTGTATTATACATTGAATCTCTAGGTAATGCTCTTTCAGTTTTCTAGATACAGTTTCTATTCACTTTCTTAAACAAAACAAAAAGGCCAGTAAATCTACCTTGTCCATGAATAAAAAAGGGCTTCACTGTGTAAATGGTCTGAAATTAAATTCCAGTGTGAATTTTTTTTTGCAATACATTACAAAAATGTTATTTTCAAACGAAGTTATAAAAGGGTTCACCTTTACAATCATCATATACACACAGTTTGTATTATGGAGCAGAAGCTGCTGTTGGTTGTGATAATGAGAGGGGAAATAATCCATCAGGATAAAACTGTTAATCTATTAGTGCTTCTTCATAAGTGATGACAGCTGCAGGACAATATTCTGTAAAAAAAAAAGAAAAAAAAAAGAAAACAATTTAATATATAACTTTGACATGACAAGTATTAGAGCATTGCTTTATGTGTATTGCTGGCAGCAAATGACTAAATCCTATGTCATTTGTTACTGGCAGCCAAAGACTATAACTACTAATGTGTATTTACTGGCATTCAAGGGGTGCCAAATGTCTGCTTGGTGTAAGAAATAAATATCGTGATCTGGGGGGAGCAGAACCTAGAGTTTTAATGTTAGGGAGGGCCATTGAATGAACCCATGATCTAAAGCTTCTGACCTTTTTTCAGCCTAGCAATTCCGTAGAGATAAAGGCCACAAGTTATCAAGGTCTATCGGACTTGATCCGACAGTGCGGATCAGGTCCGACAGACCTCGCTGAATACGGCGAGCAATAATTCAGCATTGCACCAGCAGCTCACAGGAGCTGCTGGTGCAACGCCGCCCCCTGCAGACTCGCGGCCAATCGGCCACCAGCAGGGGGGTGTCAATCAACCCAATCGGCTTGATTTCCGGCGATGTCTATCTGCCTGCTCAGAGCAGGTAGACAGGTTATGGAGCAGCGGTCTTTGTGACCGCTGCTTCATAACTGCTGTTTCTGGCGAGTCTGAAGACTCGCCAGAAACAGGGGCCATCAAGCTCCATTCGGAGCTTGTTAAATAGAGGCCAAAGTATGGAAGTAGAGAAAACTGGGCAAGGGAGAGTGTGAGTGGTACAGAAACACAGAGTAATGGAAAAACATGCAAAGAGTATATTAGGTAAACATTTAATAATTTTTAAGGAGGGAGCGAAATAATTAGGAGACCTAGATAAGATGTGAAGTGAAAGATAGATGGGGTGAAATAAGCGATAGATGAAAAGAAACTATACTGGTATAATATTAGGTTCTGTTATTTTTTACTTTGTGTAATTTGTGTTTTGTTAATTCCCTTTTATATGAATGCACTGAGACTATTGTTGTTAATAAGTTTTGGCTTTGTCTAATATTTTTCTAATATTTTAACCACTTTACCAAAGAGACTATTAATAGCACTCTTGTGTTTCTAGATTAATTTTTGCCAAATTGTGTTTTGGGTTTTTATATCTATTAAACTATGTTTTTCCTTAAAATATGCCAAAATGGTGGCAGCAGAAATAGATAACTGTGGGTGTAATTAAAAATGGAGTTTTGGGGATTTTTCTAGGTCTACTACAAACTAGTAATTTTGTAACCCTAGCACCCACTGAACTCATAGCCTTGCCTGCAGTGGCTTAGCTGTGTCAATCTGATTAAAAGTGGAAAGGCGTGGCAATCCCTTTATGTCACAAACTGGTGACAGTTGCAGAGTTGTTTAACACTTTATGTGACAGTATACAGCACAAAAGATGGGATGGTGGTACAATGAATAGATTAATATGTGGCTTGTTGATCCTCCCGAAGTTAGGTGGTACATTAAGGATATGGCTTGAGATCAAGACACTGCTTAAAGGGACAGTCTACACCAAAATTATTCTTATTTAAAAAGATAGATAATCCCTTTATTACCCATTCCCCGTTTTTGCATAACCAACACAGTTATATTAATATACTTTTTACCTCTGTGATTACCTTGTATCTGATCCTTTGCAGACAGCCTCCTTATCTAAGTGCCTTTGACAGACATGCAGTGTAGTCAATCAGTGAAGACTCCTAAATAACTTCACGGGAGTGAGCACAATGTTATCTATATGACACATGTGAACTAGCACAGTCTAACTGTGAAAAACTTTCAAAATGCTCTGAGCTAGGAGGCGGTTTTCAACTGTTTAGAAATCAGTTTGAGCCTTGCTAGGTTTAGCTTTTCAAAAATACCACCAAGGGAACAAAGAAAATTTGATGATAAAAGTAAATTGGAAAGTTGTTTAAAATTGCATACCCTATCTGAATCATGAAAGTTTAGTTTTGACTTTACTGTCCCTTTAAAGCTGGTCAGTCCTTTCATGGGGGAATGGCTGAGGCAGCAAGTGGGTAGTCTGTTGGTAACACAGCTGTGATTAGCATACATGATCTCTGGTTTCAGTTTACGTGGGGCTTTTAACCAAAAGGTTTGAGCGTAAAATGCTCATACTGTTTTTCTTTAAATTTTTATGTACTATTTTTTAAACTGGTAGTGTTTTTTTTATATTTTGTAAATTAGGGGGTCTTGAGGGGTTATCTGTTAGGGGGTTAATAGAGTAGGGGGTTATTGTGATGGGGTTTTTGGCATTTAGAGGCTAATAAAATAGAGGGTTTATTACGATGGGGGTTGTGGCAGTTTAGGAGATAATAGAGTAGTGGGTTTATTGCGAAAGGGGGTTATGATGGTTTAGGGGTTAATAGAGTTGGTGGTTTATTGCGATGGGGGTTGTGGCGAGTTAAGGGTAATAGAGCAGGGAGTTTATTGAGATGGTGGTTGTGGCGGTTTAGGCGTTAATAGAGTTGGGGGTTTATTGCGATGGGGTTGTGGCAGTTTAGGGGTTAAGTAGTGTAGCGGGTGTTTTGCAATGGGGTTGTGGCATTTAAGGGGTTAAGTAGTCTAGGGGGGATTTTGCGATGGGGGTTGTTGTGGTTTATAGGTTAAGTAGCGTAGCAGGGGTTTGTGATTGGGGTTGTAGTAGTTTAGGGGTTAAGTAGTCTAGAGGGGGTTTTGAGATGGGGTTGTGGCAGTTTAGGGGTTAAGTAGTGTAGAGGTTAAATAGTGTAGATTGCTTTTAATTGTAATACTTTATTTTAATGTATTCATGTTGTATTTAGTGCAACCTTTTTTAAGCCCAAACCCTTTACGTGGGGCTTTTAAGCAAAATGTTTGAGCGTAAAATGCTCGTACTGTTTTTATTTATTTTTTTATTTTTGTGTACTATTTTTTTAACTGGTAGTATTTTTTTTATTTTTTTGTAACCTAGGGGTCTTCGCTTCGGGGTCGTGAGGGGTTAGCTGTTAGGGGGTTAACAGAGTAGGGGTTTATTGCGATAGGGTTGTGGTGGTTTAGGAGTTAATAGAGTAGTGGGCTTATTGCAATGGGGGTTGTGATGGTTTAGGGACTCTAATGTCACTATGAAGTCTTCTGTGAACGCCGAGTTTGCCGATTTAACGGTCGGCTGTGTGATTCTGTTCTTATGTTTCCTTTCTAACCCAAGTGATTTGTGAGTTAATAAACTGCTTTTATCAAGCTTGATGTCCCCTGATTAATCTGTACTTTATACATGAGCTATTTTACTGAGAGTTAAGTTATAGCTCTACCGAGTGTGAGTAGACGTATTCCACTTATTTTTTAAACTGTTCAATACAGAACTTTACTATCTGTTGCTTGTTCTTTCCCCTTTTTTAAGGATTCCTAAAAGATTGTATATCCTTCTCTAGGTGCTTTATCACATTTTTGTTTATTGTTATTTATTATTTTTGTGATTGATTATGTTACCCATTTTTATTGATTGGTTTAGAGGTTAAGTAATGTACCAGGGGTTTTGCAATTGGGTTTATGGAAGTTTAGCGGTTAAGTAGTGTAGTATAGGTTGTTTTTCAGTGTAATACTTTATTTTGTTGTATTTATTTTTTGTTTAGTGCAACCTTTTTTAAAGTGCAAACCCTTTACACAGGCTTTTAAGTCGAGCAAAAGGTTTGAGCGTAAAATTCGTTTGCGTTTGCTCGATTGCATTTACTTTTAACTTTTAAAATGAGCATAAGTTAACACAATTGCAATATCATGTTTGTGCTAACATTACTGCTTTACTTGTAATCTAGCCCATACATTATTTTTACCCACTCTTGCCTGACACATACATACGTAGTAATATTAACCCTGTATAAATAATTATTAATCATTTGTCTGCTTTACAGAGTATCAGCCACATATAAATCATGTTAAAGCCTTGTCAACTGCATATATAGAATAATTAACCAATTGACAGTGATACAAAGGGAATTAGCCATATAAATAACATATTAACACCTCATCAACCACTTATAGAACATTATTAAATAAAAGTGTCAGTCACATATAGAGCATTGTTAACCCCAAGCTATGTTTGCCACTTCCAGGTGTGGGGCCTATGATCCTTTCAGTTATAACAACAAATACATATAATAATAATAATAATAATAATAATAATAATAATAATAATCAATATGTAGGGAGCCTGACAAGACAGCATGTCCCTGAACCACCCCTACAAATTCCAAATGTGTGCCATCTAAAGGTATAGGTATGTGTGCCTTGGCCAAATTGCAACAAGGATTTCCTGGTAATAAATAATGCTAAGCTAGCTTATCTGTTTCTTTGGAGGGTATAGCTGGGAATGTCAAAAGCTAGAAAAGCTGTATTATCTCTAATCAAAGGAAATACTTGGGTCTTGGTGCCTCCCCATTTAACACCAATGGTTTATTAAATAGAAACTAGCATGAGGAGAGCTGAGGTCTGAGGAGTGACTCCAGCTTTAGAACAATCACAATGTATCCAGCTAGCCCCCTGCTAGAAGCCAGAAATTCAAGCTATTAATGTGAATTATGCCCATAACTCTTTCCAGAACACATCTTCAGTATACATGTAGACATACTTGAGGTGCTGGCAAAAGCAGGGATCCAATAATTCTAAACAATCCTGGGTAGGATAAGTGCCAAGGGGCTACTGGGAAATGCCAGCCATTTAAACTTGGGTGTGGGGTATTTGGTGTCTATGGGTTTGTAATAAAGTCATGAAAAATTATATGCCATAATGTTTTTTTTATGTAGGTCGGGAACACTGGGGTGTTGGTCTGTTTCCCTAGGACTAATATCTCAAATTCAACAGAGTAAACCAGGTCAGTGGGAGATACTGGAAGCTGGGCAGTGTCCAACTAGCCCTTTGGGGTGGGTCATGTGACCTAAGCTGGATATAAAACAGAATGTGTTTGTAAAAAAGTTAGACTTCATTATACTGTTACCTCAAGGAATGTACCATCTGAAAAGATTATTGGGAGTCTCCACAGATTTCATTTGAAATTGTAAGTTTAGGATTTCTGTGTATTTGATCCTTTTTAATTTTTTATAATTGTTTGCAATTGTATGTGTCTATTGTTTAATTACCTTTTCTTTCTTAAAATGATGATGGTCCACAGTCCTCCATATCATATGGGATATATTTCCCTCCACTAGGAGGAGGTCATGGGACCTCAGCCAAAACTATCCTCAGGTGTCACAGAGACTTGTCCCTAGCCTCCCACTGAGGGACTCAGGCATATCCTACTGCAATCATCTGCGGTACTTGATACCTGTACTGGGCGGGCTCTCTACTGGATATTGCTGCAGATGCATTGATATAGGCTGACATGCCTAGTAAGCCAGTGGAGGGGTGCTGCGTTTGGTCAGTGCCTAAACACAGCCCAAATGCTATTTGAAGTTACTCTAACACAGGTACAGCATAGCCAGGGGACTTAACCTGCTCTCCTCATGTCACATTTTTTTCTTCATATCATGTCCCTAACAGTTTTGCTTGCATTGGGAACACTATTAGGTAAGCCTCTAGCCATTTTTAACCCTCTGGCTGCTTTAAGGATAATTTTTGGAGCACTTTGCAAAATTATGTGTATGGCCCTTTAAGAGAACTGGCAATAGCTTAATGCATGCCAGTCCCAGGAAGGGGGTGAATACCCATACAGGAGCTGCCAGGGGTTACTTAAGGGCTTTTCTTATTTCTTGGGGCTTGTTAAGCTTACTACATTGAGAGATTGTACAAATGTCTGTGGGAGTGTTACTGTAGTGTAGAGGGCTCTCTACCAGGTTTTCTCAGTACTATTTATTATATGTCATTGTATACTGTTATAAAAGTACAAACATGGAACAAAATGTTTCTGTCCCCACTGATATTTCTTTAGAGGAGTCAGTTTCTGATATCCCTCTAGTTACATATATCTGTTTATTTTGCAAATCTGTTCCAGTATGTCAGGTCAACCAAATCTATGAGAATTGTGTAGCTCGGATTTTGCATGCAAACCAAACACAGCCTTACACTTCTCAGAGGGAAGATTGCCTAATACTCTACTGATTTTACTCCTGAATTTAAAAGCAGCATATATAAAGGATACAGATATTTCTAAGTCTAAGTCTGCCTGATCCTGCATATGACAAGGCCTTTAGATTTAAGGAGGGTTATATCTGCAATTTATTGCAGGTATTAAAAACTCTAGAAATTTATGAGGATAAACCTGCTGAAAACAAGCCTGTTAATCAGCTAAATATTGTTTTCAAAGTGCCACCAAAAATTCCACATGTGTTTCAGGTCCCTGATTTGGTCTCTGACTATATTGTTAAGTAATGGAAAAAGCCAGGTGTACCTTTCGCCCCTTCCACAATATTTAGGAAAATGTACCCCATTCCAGAACAGAACGTGGAAGTGTGGTAAACAATCCCTAAGGTTGATGGTGCTATTTCCACTCTTGCCAAATGTATGACTATCCCTATGGAGGATAGCACTTCATTTAGAGACCCAATGGACTACAAATTAGAGTCCTTTTTAAGGAAACTCTTTCTTCAAACGGGTATTTTACTAAATGTTTCACTCACCTGTGTGGCTGCAGCAGGAACACTATTGTGTGACTCCCTAGCCAAAATGGTGGCGGACAGTTCCTCTACTGAGGATTTACAAAACAAGCATTCATGTGCAATACGGTAATGGACATTATTAAAGGGACATAAAACAGGTTGAGATCTGTGCATATCCTAAAAGGGCTAATAAATTAAAAATAGTTTGCATAAAAAAATTGTTTAAAAATTGCTGGCAAGTATTTTAAAATAATTTTCAAAAATAAGCAAAATTAATTACATAGCTAAGCTGCCTGGAGCAGCCAACTCCACCACCCCTTAACAGTGGTTAGACACAGGCATTGTATTTCAAGTTCACAGCCTCTAGGCATGCTCCAGCAGATAATCCCTATATACTTTTGCATTCTACCAAAACAACAATAAAGAAAGGGTTAATGGTGAGGCACTGCAGTATAAATTTGCAGGTAAAGTAATTATAGTACATATTATTATATTTTGTCTTTTTTTGTCAAAAATATGTCTATGGCAGTGCTGGTGAGAAGATCCTTATGGCTAAAATCTTGGTTAGCAGACATAATCTCTAAAAATAGACTGACTTCCAAGGGAAGATTCTATTCGGTTAAGACCTTGGGGCCGAATTATCAAGCTCTAAATGGAGCTTGATGCCCCTGTTTCCGCATGAGCCTTCAGGCTTGCCGGAAACAGCAGTTATGAAGCAGCGGTCTTACGACCGCTGCTCCATAGCTGGTCCGCCTGCTCTGAGGCTGCGGACATCAATCCACCTGATGCTATATGATCAGGCTGATTGACACCCCCTGCTAGCGGCCAATTGGCTGTGAATCTGCAGGGGGCGGCATTGCACAAGCAGTTCACAAGAACTGTTTGTGCAATTATAAATGCAGACAGCTTATGCTGTTGGCATTCATCAATGTCTGTCGGACAGACCGATGATAAATCGACATCTTGGACTCCATTATTAAGACAGTCACTGGTGGGAAAGGAGCTTTTCTTTTTCAGGATAAAAAATCCAATGGAATGAACAAAAGAGGAAATCAGTTTCATTCCTTCGCTCCTCATAAAATTAGAAGTCCTTCTTTTCTCAGAAACCTGAGCCCTCCAAGTCAGCCTGGAAGCCTTGTTCTTTGTGGTCAAAGAACAAGCAATGCAAAAAGTCAAACAACACCATTAAACCAGCATGAAGGTGTGACACCCGAACCAGAATGTGTTCTGGTAGGGGGCAGGCTGAGAAGGAATGGTGCAGGTCGTCCAGGACCTCTGGGTTTGAAACATAATTTCTTAGGGTTTGCGGATAGGCTTCAGGTCCAGACCTCCTCGAGGGTGATTCCCAAACTTTAGTCAAATGCGGCTGCCTTTCCACAGTATGTTCGGAAATTTGAGGATATGGGGGTAATTTTTCAAAACAAATTCTAGCGAGGCAGCGGATGTAAAAAGTTAAAATAAAACTTTTATTATAGCAAAAATAAAATTCAACGATTACAAGATCTTAGAGGCCAGTGCAGCACCGGTCTTATGCGTTTCAGCTTGCGCCTTCCTCATAGACCGTGCTGCTCTGACCTTACAGCCTCATTATAATCATGTGTGATCTCATGTCGTCGTTCTATGCTAAAGACTTAACTCTTCACATTCAAGATTTTCAGCAATCCACAGGTGCCTGAAGATGAACAATTATAACATAGCAGAAAGCACACAGTGTCACTATTATCATCATATTAATTGCTACTGTTACCTATTACTGAAATCTATATTAGGTTAACATTTACAAAAATGACAGCTTCCCAAGTTTAACCAAAGCGAAGGAGATGATAACTCTATTAACAACAGTATCATACCATCTACCAAATTAATCTTTGTTGTTTCGCTTTAATTAACTAAATTATATTGCTACATCTTAAGTTAGTAAATTCTATATTATGTTAACATCTATAATTATAACATCTTCACATATTTGGAAGAAAACTTAGAAGATACATATTCAAAAAATGACATATTCAAAATAAAACAGTTGCTCCTATCTTTTTCAGCATAAGTTTTCGGTAGAAACCTTATTAAGGTAAAAAGTTTATATTCTACCTAAAAGCTAAAGGAACAAATGCATCTACCAAATTGTTTTTCATTAAATTACTTAAATTAACAAAAGTGAACTGCTACATTTATAGACTCAGCATTAAAGCTATTGTAGACTTAAACATGGATCAGAATATGTAATTCAATGTGGATATATATGACCCTCAATTTGTAATTGGAGCTATCTGAACTAATAGTTACAAAATGAACAGCTCTAGTTTACATTCTCATTCCCAAAAGTTGATCAGATCAGTTTGTATATTTAGACCTTGAGGAGATCTGGTTTTTAACTTAAAAATCCAGAATGCTCCTCGTTTTTGTAGAAGCTTATCTCTATTTCCTCCTCTCCAAGGCGTTTTCACATGCTCCATTACTTGCCATCTAAGATTATCCAATTGTTCATTGTGTATAAAATTAAAGTGATAAGCAACTTGTGAGTTTGGAGAGGCTGACTTTACATCATAAATATGTTCCTTAATCCTGTCTCTTGCCTCTCTAGAGGTGAGACCAACATACTGTAAATTGCAGTGTATACATGTTACCAAATACACCACATAGGTGATACGACAATTAGTACAAGAGCCAATGTCAAAAACCCTTTGTGTAGCAGCCGACTGGAAATGCTTGCCTACCTGAGTATAGGTGCAGGCTCTGCAGCTATTTGCACCACATCTATAATGGCCCTTACAATGTAACCAGCTATTTTCTTTTATGTCTCTCATTTTTATCTCACTAGGTGATAAAATGTTACCTAATGTTTTATTTCTTCTGGATACGCATTTGCAACCATCCTTAATCCAAGTATAAAGCTGTTCATCTCCCTGCAAAATAGGTAAACATTTCTTAATGATTTTCACAATTTCTTCAAACTGGTTACTGTAATTTGTTACAAACATGGGTAAATTCCTTTTCCCATTTGTCTTGCTGTTCTTACGACTGCCTCCCTCATATATCATTGATCCTCTATCCAGACTTTCTACTTCTTTAGCAGCTTTCTCTATGAGATATTTAGGGTATCCTCTTCGCGTAAAACATATTTTAAAATTTTCAGCTTCTTTGACATAAGTATCATAGGATTAATAGTTTTGTTTAAGCCTAATGAATTCAAATTTCAATATCCCATATTTAGTATGTCTAGGATGCATGCTTTTTGAATGCAACAAGCTTTTTCCTGCTATCTCCTTTCTATGTAGACCTGTCTCAATAGAATTCAATGATGTATTTCCCTTTAATGTCAGGTCTAAATAGCCTTTTGTTGGGGGGTTCATTTCAAAAGTAAAGCTTAAACCTTTGTCATTATTGTTCATATTAGTCAGAAAATTTTCAAATTCTATATCTGATCCCTCCCATATAAATAGGAGGTCATCGATATATCTCTTTATACAATTTTACTTTTCCTTTCAAAGGGCAATCTCCCCCATAGATATAAGCTAGCTCCCACCAGCCCATATAGAAGTTAGCAAAAGCAGGCGCAAATATTGCACCAATTGCAGTTCCTCTCTTTTGTAGGAAAAACTGCCCTCCGAAAGAAAAATAATTATGTGTTAGCAAAAATGTAAGAAATCTCAGTACATAACTCTTATATTCAGATGTATAATTTGTAAAGGTATCAAGAAAAAAACTCACTGCCTCTATTTCTTTGTCTAGGGGTATGCTAGAGTATAGGCTGACTACATCAACAGTCATCCAGATGAAATTCTGTTTCCATTCCATATTATCCAATATACCCAATAGCTGCTTAGTTTCCCTTAGATATGAGGGTAACAACTTCACCAGTGGTTGTAATATATTTTCAATACATTCTCCCAAAGGCTCCAACAGAGACCCTATGCCAGAGACTATGGGTCTACCTTGTACTTTGATTAAGGATTTGTGAGTCTTTGGGAGATGGTGAAAAATTGGTACTTTCGGGCTTTTAACATCCAAAAATCTATATGTGTCATCAGTAATAATTCCCAATTCCTTCCCTTCATCTAGTATATGATTTAAGCTCTTTTTGCAAATTGGGGTAGGGTCAAAGTCTAGTTCTTGATACACATTAGTATGCTTCAACTGTCTGTAGGCTTCAGAGATATAATAATGGTTTTTTTTGGTTAAGCACACCACAAAAGGACTGTTTAATCTTAACACACATATTGTGGGAGTGCTACCAAAGTGACCAAAACAATTACAAAACAACAAAAAGTATTGGTGCACCAATACTTTTTGTTGTTCAGAGATATAATACCTTTTATTCAGCACTACAATATTTCCACCTTTGTCACTGCATCTTATGACAATATTTTCATTCTCTGCTAACTTCTGTAAAGCTTCTTTCTCTTGTTTATTGAGATTGAATTTATTACATGCTAGATTATCTTGTAATTTGTGTAATTCTTGCTCTACTCTCCTATGAAATGATTCCAAATAGATCCCTCTGGTTCTTGTAGGGTAAAAGGTGCTCTTGGGTTTTAACTGGACATTCACATTTTCTATTTCTGAGAATTCAGCCTCTAGGTTAAGCAGTGCTAGATAATGTCCAGCATCTTCAAAAGGAATATCATTCAGGATTCTTTCTTCCTGCTTATTAACTTCCCCTGATTCTGAATCCTCAGGACCAGTTTAAAATACTTCTTAAGGGTAAGGTTTCTTACAAATTTGTTAAGATCTACAATTGTGTCAAACAGATTAAAGTTATTAGATGGAACAAACCCTAGCACATATTTAAGTACTTTTTCCTCTAACTCACTTAATTCTATGTCAGTTAAATTTAACACTGTTATATCTTGTATTTGTTTTTCTGTTGGGTATTGGTTCTTAGGAAGTATCTGTTTCTTCCTACGTTTCCCCCCTCTTTTATGGGGCCTCCCCCCTTAGGTCTGACCTGCCCGTCTGAAAAACCTGTTCCAATTGTGGTTGAGAGTGATGTTGTATTTGACCTTGTATGCGTATTTCATCTATATGACTTAATGCATTGCTATGTCCTGTTTGTACACCTTGCAATGCTGCCCTATACATATTGGTAGAAATCTCAGATACTGCAAAATTGTCATTTGTATTTATAGATATACTATTTTCTTGACCTCGTGCCTCTTGCAGTACGTTAGTATTAATTGTGAGTCCAGTTTTTTTTATCATCTGAGTCATAGTCTGTATCCGAAAAGGTCACCCTTCTCCTATTTCGTCTTCCCCTTGATCTTGACCTCGAGGAACGAGAGCTGTTATTCTGTCTCCATTTATACACCATATTGGTACTATAATCCAAGTTGTCATGCTCAAATTTACTCTTCTTCGTCATATCAGTCTCCTTTTTAATAGATGTGATGGTTTCACTAAGTATATTGTCCAATGTAGTATACTTGTCATGACCAATGAATTTATTAAGCTCTTTCTGTAATTCAATTCTTTCTTCAGTCAGAATTTTGTGCTGTTACTCTTTAAAAATAATTATGAGTTTCATTAGCTTATAGGAGCATTCTGAGAGCACATTGTTCCATTATTCAATGAAGCCTGCCTCCTGCACCATAAAAGTGGGGAACTTTTTAATCCTAAACCCCCTTGGGACCATTTTTAACACCAAATACTTTTCTAGTAGTTTTATATCCCACCATAAGCGATACTCTTTAATGAGTTTAGTTTCCATCTGCTGAAAGACATTGCTTATATTATATGTAGTTACTATGTTGGAAAAAAGGTCCTCTTTATTGGGTCTCTGTGGATGCTTTTTCACTAGTGGTAAACAGATGGAGCAGGTGGAGCCTATTGCTTGTAAGGTGACGTGGTTGGTAAACGAAAGCACGAGAAGAGAACAGTGATGGACACAACCGAAAACGGAATGGTTTGGAGGCTAGCCTGCAGCAGTCGTTGAGACCTAAGGACATATGACAGTAAGTCAGTTAAAGTTGTTTCTGATTTGCTCAACGTAGGGGCTGGGATGTGATAACCTCACTTATAACCATCTGTTATGTTATATATTGTGCACGGTGTGCTGATAAAGGGAAATATACTTTAGAGATGGGGCTAATTATACCAGTAACTGTATCTCAACAGGATCAAGGTTTTACTCCAATATGTTTATTGTCCCAAAGAAGGTAGGGACCTACAGACCCATCTTAGACTTAAAGACGTTAAACATATTTGTCAGGGTTCCCACTTTCAATATGGAAACCATTCATGCAATCATGTCCTTAATTCAACAGGTCAATTTATGACTACAATAGACCTCAAGGATGTATACCTGCACATTCCCATCCACAGGGATCACTATCAGTTCCTGAGGTTTGCGTATACGTACAGACACTACCAGTATACTGCTCTTTTGTTTGGTCTGGCTACAGCTCCACACATCTTTACAAAGGTGCTAGGTGCCCTGTTAGCGGTGATCATAGCTCAGGGGATTTCAATTGCACCGTATCCGGACTGCATTCTAGTGCAAGCTCTTTTTCTGTCATTAGCGATCACTTATAGTTGCAATCTCCTATTATTTCTCCAAAAACATGGTTGGAAGATCAATGTTCCTAAAAGTTTGTTTTATCTTGCTACAAGGGTAACATTTTTAGAAGTCATAATAGATTCAGTCCATATGCGTCTGTTCCTGATGGAACCACTCAGGTTAAAACTCTAGAGAGCATGTCTCTCCCTACAGAATACTCCATTGCTCAGTGCATGGAGGTAGTGGGTCTTATGGTAGCCCCTTCAGACACGGCTACCCTTGCCTGCTTTTGCTTACGTCCTCTTCAACTATCCATGCTCAGTCAGTGGTCAAAGAATTATCTACATTTGGAGCAACAAATTGCTCAAGATTCATCCATTAGACAAGCTATGTCTTGAGGGACACAAAGTCCTTCTTTGATCCTTGGGGCATCTTTTCTTTGTCCGTCGTGAGCTATTGTCTCAACAGATATTTCTGTTCGGCTGAGGGGCAGTCTGGAATTCTCGAAGGGCGCAATGAGTTTGACCTCCTTTAGAGGCAAGGTTACATTCTGGAACGTTGAATGATTCTTTGAGATTTTCAGGCCTGGTCTCTATTGAAAGAGGAAAAATTTATCAGTTTCCAATCTGACAATATCACAGCAGTGGCCTATATAAATTATCAAGGAGGTACCCGCAGTCTACTGGCAATGCAGGAAGTCTCTCAGATTCTGTCCTGGGCAGAGAGGAATCAGAGCTCCCTATCAGTGATTCACATACCAGATGTGAACAATTGGGGAGCAGACTATTTCAGCCCTCAATCAGTTCATCCAGGAGAATGTTCTCTCCACCAGGATGTATTCAATCAAATTGTAATCAAATGGGGCTTACCAGACAAAGATCTAATGGCTACAGACTTAAATCACAAACATCCCAAGTACTGTGCAAGATCAAGAGATCCAAGGGCTCACATGGTAGATGCTTTTGTATGTCCATGGAAATTCCATATAGCATACCTGTTTCCTCCATTTGTTCTTCTGCCAAGAGTCATTGCTCGGATCAAACAGGAGTCAGCATCAGTAATATTAATTGCTCCAGCCTGGCCCTGCAGGACATGGTATGCGTACCTAGTACAGATGTCATCAACGCCTCCATGTCGACTTGCTCTGAGACACGACCAGTTATCACATGGTCCTCTTTTCTGTCAGGATCTCAAATCCTTTAAGTTTGATGGCATGGAGGTTGAACGCCTAGTGGAGAGCATATTTTGTGTGGTGCTCATCTAAGGGATTTTCTTGGTGTTCCCTTTTGATTCCAAAAATTCTTCAGTTCTTACAAAATGGCTTTGAAAAGGGTTTATCAGCTAGTTCCCTGAAGGGTCAACTTTTAGCTTTATCTGTTCTTTTTCATATGAAGTTGGCTAAACTTCCTGATGTTCAGACCCTTGTTCAGGCATTAGTTAGAATTAGGCCATTTGTAAGACCTATTTCTCCTTCCTGCAATTTGAACCTAGTTCTTTCAGTTCTTCGGGGTCCTCCCTTTGAACCAATGCACTTCACAGACATAAAACTGTTGTCTTGGAAGGTGTTTTTTTTAGCTATCTCTTCTGCCAGAAGAGTTTCTGAGTCGTCCATTATCCTGTGATCCTCCATTTTTTATTTTTTAAATGGATAAGGCTGTGCTGAGTACCAAATATGATTTTTTTTCAAAAGTGGATTCTACTGATAACATTAAAGGGATAGGAAAGTCAAAATTAAACTTGCCTGATTCATACAGAGCATGTGTTTGGTTCTCTTAGTATCCCTTGTTGAAAAAGAATATGCAAATATCATACACCAGTGGGAGCTGCTGCTAATTGGTGCCTGAACACATTTGTTTCTTGTAATTGGCTAACTAGATGTATTCAGCTAGCTGCCAGTAGTGCAATGTTGTTCCTTCAGCAATAGATAAGAGAATGAAGCAAATTTGATAATAGAAGTAAATGTAAAAGTTGTTTAAAATTGTATGCTCTATATGAATCCTAAAAGAAAATTTGGGGGTTTACTATCCCTTTAATCAAGAAATTGATGTTCCTTCTCTTTGTCCAGAACCTGCTAACTCTAAGAAAAGATTGTTACATAATCTGGATGTAGTCAGCGCTTTGAAGTTCCATCACCAAGCAACTAAAGAGATTAGAAAAACTTCTAGTTTGTTTGTCCATTACTCTGGGAACTGTAAAGGACAGAAAGCTACCAAAGTAGCGTTGGCATCTTGGCTTAAACAGGTGATTCACAAGGCTTACTTGGTGGCGGGTAAGTCGCCTCCTTAACTTATTACAGCTCACTCTACTAGAGCAGTGGCAATATCGTGGGCATTTAAGAATGATGCATCTTTGGAGCAGATTTGCAAAGCTGCCACATGGTCCTCCTTACATACTTTTTCCAAATTTTGTCATTTTGATGTCTTTGCTTCTTTGCAAGCAGCTTTTGGCAGGAAAGTCCTTCAGGTTGAGGTGTCAGCTAAATAGAAACTGTCAGAGAAAGTATTTTCCCACCCTATTCATAACAGACCACTGTCTTAGGTATTAATATACAGGCCCCTCCCCTTTCATTAGGTGAGGGATCTAATGACACCTCTATAGACCCTGCTGTGCCTTTCTTACATTTCTTTCCTATTCTCTACTCGGCTATACATACAACTAAGATAGAGATGAGAGGTTGGAGGGTTTTAAAACTCTTGTATGGGTTCTTGACCTCCTCCTAGCGGCAGGAAATATATCCCATATGTAATGGAGGACTGTGGACCATCATCAAAAGAAAATAATTTATCAGGTAAGCATACATTTTGTTTTTTATATACCATCTAATTTCATGTATTTCCTTTTTATTTTTTATGCACTTTGAACTTTTTTTCAAATTAAACTATAAATTTAATCAGATCTATGTTTGTACTCTAGAAACTGAATTTACGACTACTGTGAGATTGGGAATAACGTTCTCAAAGTGTTATTTTTTTTATATCTGTGTTTTCTATGTTTTGCTGCAACTGTAATTTATGGGTAGCCAAACAAGCTCTTAATAATAATACGTTTTTAGGCAGTGGCAGTAAATGTTCATGTTTGGGGAAGTGTAGGTAAGATTTTGGGGATAAATGTGGGTTGGCTTCCTGTTAGGTTACCCCTTTAATGCCCGCACTTACCCTGTTGTCATAGCTTAACAAGTGGCTCTTTCTGTGGCAAGCTGGCAGAAGAAGTGGCTAGTTGTGAAGATTGATTTATGGGTATATGGTAGCTGGAGACCCTGTGCTATTACCCTTTCATGCCTGCACTCTCCCCACTGTCGCAGCTGGACAAGTAGTCCTGTGTGTGGCAAATTTGAGGAAGAGGCTGGCATTTAGCCCTGTCTGGAGTAAATATACTGTTAGGTTTAGTTAACCCTGTGTTGTACAATAGTGATAATGGTTATAGTGATAGGGGTGAGGGAGTAATTAACGTCTTGTAACCCTCTTGTACCTTTAGAGTCTTACAGATAGAGGAGGTACTGACACCCCTGTCCAGTTTAATAGCCTTTTATGCAAGAAAAGTTAATGAAAGTAAGTTAAAATCTTTGAGCTCCTAAAATAGGAGCTTGATTTAAATTGTACTCTTTAGGCTAAAAAAAGGAAATGCACTCCACACATAGGCCCAGATTACAAGTGGAGAGCTATTGACAGTGCAGGCTGCGATAACAATATCGCTGGGCTGCACTATAATTAGCAAGCAAATTGACATTAGGGGGCATATTTATCAATCTCCGTAAGGAGCTTGATGCCCCTTGTTTCCGGCGAGCCTTTAGGCTTGTCAGAAACAGAATTTATGAAGCAGCAATCTAAAGACTGCTGCTCCATAACTTGTCCACCTGCTTTGAGGCCGTGGACAGAAATCAACCCAAATGAATACGATCGGGTTGATTGACAGCCTCGATTGGCCGCAAATCTGCAGGGGGCGGCATTGCACCAGCAGTTCACAAGAACTGTTGGTGCAATGATAAATGCCGACAGTGTATGCTGTCTGCATTTATCGATGTGTGGCTGACATGATATGCTACCTACTTCGTATCATGTCCGCTCGCACATTGATAAATATGCCCCTAAAAGTCCATTTTAAAACTGATTTTCTAGAGAAGGTATAACACAGACAACATTCCTTAAGTGATCCCTATACTTTAAATGGATATCCCGACCACTAATATGCAGTATATATGTTGATAATTTTGTTTTCCCTATGGGCTGTGTTAATAGTTTTGTTTTGTAATTTTCCCTATGAGCTTTTTACCCAGGCTGATCAAGGGTTAACTGCCTGTGAGCTGTGCAGCTGTTTGTGAGTATCCAGAGCTGTGAGTTTTATAGTGACATGGGATGTGTACTCAGTCCTGTTTGAAGCCCTAATATTCAAAGATTCTCTAGCTTGGAGAGAAATTGTAGTTCAGACTTCACAAAGGCTGAACTCAGTGAATTTTCAAACGAAAAAGAGCACAACTCTCCAGCACCTTGAGATCTCTTTTTAATGTATGTATGTGAAGCAAATACAAGCCCAGTGCAATATAGCACTGCATTATATGAAAGTTGTATTATACTTTGTGCATTGTATTTTATAATACTATACATTTCAGGTTGTGCCCTTTCAGTATTATTGCATTTAAGCTTTGTACTTTCTTATTTATATTTTAATACATTTAGATCTAGCAGAGATTTTACACAATCTGATCATACTTTGTATATTTCTGTGTATCTTTTACAATTTATATTGTACTTTGTACTTTCTTCATTGTAAACTAAAACTGAGTTTCAGAAAGTGGGAGGGACAGGGCAGTTCACCTGGGCTTAACAGGGGAGTTCCCAGGGTATATCTAAAGCTCTCTCACAAGTCTTGTGACATTTTCAAAGCATTTTAAACAAGCTGGTTTGCCAGCTTTATGCGGGTGAAGTTTGCTCAAAATTCACAAAACACTTATTTTAGCTAACAGAAAAGTAATATATACTAAAATATAGACAAAATTAAAATTGTAGTGAAAACATTTAAATTTAATTTGGAATTGATGCAAATTAAACCTTTATATCAGCCCCAGGTGTTCTCCAGTTACCTTCTCTCTCCCATGTGAAATTTTGTATCCCAGAGAGCTTCCTTACTTTCTGTGGATATATCTAAGATCCCTAGGGGGTGCTAGTTTCTCAATTTAAATGCATATAACAAAAATAGTGCACAAACAGACAAATATAAATGCTGAAAATACAAAAACAATAAAACATTTTTCTTTTACAAGATATGACGAGTCCACGGATTTCATCCTTACTTATGGGATTACGCCTCCTGGTCAGCAGGAGGAGGCAAAGAGCACCACAGCAGAGCTGTATATATAGCTCCTCCCTTCCCTCCCACTCCAGTCATTCTCTTTGCCTGTGTTAGTAATAGGAAGAGGTAAAGTGGGGTGTTAGTTTAGATTCTTCAATCAAGAGTTTATTGTTTTTTAAATGGTGCTAGTGAGTACTATTTTTCTCAGGGTGGAGCATCAGATGTTTCAGCAATGGGATCTGAGTAGTTTTTCTACATTATCACCTCACTCCCCATGCTGGTGCTGCCCTGCTGATGGTCTTATAAGATGTCACATAAGGCCCTATTTGTCCCCACAGACCTACAGGAGGTGATGTAAAGAGTCCTCTTCTTCGTGTGGGACAGGTTCAGATCAGCACTACGGTATATACAGTCTTTTTGTTTTCTGGGGAAAGTGTAGCTCAGAACAGACTGGACGTTAGCTGCTGCAACACAAGTGGGGTAACTAACTTGCAATGAAGTTTTATTTCCATATCTGTTTCCCTTCTAATACAATCTATACAATAAGCAGTGGGTTGGTGTTATGTGACCCGGTTTCATCAGGGGTAAAAAACGGTGACACTATATGCAGGCTGACGCTGGGGATTGGGACAAAGAGCCTGTGTAAAAAATGGTTCTCAATACCTTCATTTTGTGAGGCATTAGTTTGTTTGAGGGACACATTGGCCTCTAGTTATCAATGTCTGTCGGACCTGATCCGACAGTGCGGATCAGGTCTGACAGACATCGCTGAATACGGCGAGCAATACGCTCGCCGTATTCAGCATTGCACCAGCAGCTCACAAGAGCTGCTGGTGCAACGCCGCCCCCTGCAGATTCGCAGTCAATAGGCCGCCAGCAGGGAGGTGTCAATCAACCCGATCGTACTCGATCGGGTTGATTTCCGGCGATGTCTGTCCGCCTGCTCTGAGCAGGCGGACAGGTTATGGAGCAGCGGTCTTTGTGACTGCTGCTTCATAACTGCTGTTTTTGGCGAGTCTGAAGACTCGCCAGAAACACGGGGCATCAAGCTCCATTCGGAGCTTGATACATATGCCCCATTGGCTTTTATTCTGGTTGGGTTTACCAGACATTGATTTCTTACATGTGGCGCTTTTTCTTTCTGCATACCGCCCACGAAGGGCGGGGCTTACGTTCGCGCGCTTTGCTGCGCACTTGTTATTCCGGCTTCTACACGGAGGAGTATTAGGAGCTCCAGTTGCTTCCTATGTCCGCTTGGTTTAATTTACTAGATAAAACAACAAGCGGACTTATGCAGTGGTTCTTGGAGGGCATCTTGTTGGTGTGAGGTAGGTGCCACAGCGGAGCTGTGGTTTGGTGCAGGGGTTATTTTAGTCATAATACAGGATAGGACTATAATAACCTAAGATGTAAATATAATTGGTATAGCAACTGCATATTACTTGTTTATTACACTTTTCAGTAAAAAACTTATATCATTTCACATTGCAGTGAAAAGTTATGTCGTTTTAAAATTTAAAGGCACAGTATCGTTTTCTTAATATTTAAAGGTACAGTATTTTTGTGTTACTTCATATATCTGACACGACCAATATTGCTCTTGTTTTTCTTTTTTTCATGGCTGACCTACTGGAACAGACTTGTTCTATGTGCTTAGCTGCCAATCTGGAACCCCCTCTTACATTTTGTCCCTCCTGTACTGAGAGGGCTCTACAGTTTAAAGAACAAATTTTCTTTAATGCAAATAGCTCTAAGGATGCTTCTCAGCTTGATGAGACTAAGGGTATGCCGCTACTTTCTCCCCAAGCATCACAGCCTTTAGCACCCGCTCAGGCGTCGTCAACTGCATCCACCTCATTTACTCTGCAGGATATGGCGGCAGTTATGTCATCTACTCTTACAGAAGTTTTGTCTAAGTTGCCAGTGTTGCAAGGCAAATGTAATAGAAGAGCGGACCAGGTGGTCCAGGCAACTTCTGACTCTTTGATGGCAATCTCCGATGTACACTCCCAGGGCTCTGAAGTGGGAGGTAGGGAGTCTCTATCTGACGGGGAATTGTCTGATTCAGGAAGTGCATTACCCCAGACAGATTCGGATGTAATGTCCTTCAGATTTAAGCTTGAACACCTCCGTCTGTTGTTGCGGGAGGTTTTGCTGACTCTGGATGATTGTGACTCTATTGTGGTACCATAAGAGAAATTGTGTAAGATGGACAAATACTTAGAGGTTCCTTCTTATTCTGATGTTTTTCCGGTTCCTACGAGAATTTTGGATATTATTACATGGGAATGGGAAAGACCGGGTATTCCGTTTTCACCTTCGCCTACCTTTAAGAAAATGTACCCTATAGCTGAGACCGTTCGGGATTCTTGGCAGACGGTCCCTAAGGTGGAGGGAGCTATATCTACCCTGGCTAAGCGTACGACTATCCCTATTGAGGACAGTTGTGCTTTCAAAGACCCTATGGACAAAAAGTTGGAGGGTCTTCTAAAGAAACTATTTATTCATCAAGGGTTTCTATTACAACTGACGGCTTGCATTGTCCCAGTTACAACTGCGGCCGCATTTTGGTTTGATGCCTTAGAAGAGTCTCTTAAGACTGAGACTTCTATAGAGGAAATAATGGATAGAATTAAGGCCCTTAAACTGGCAAATTCTTTTGTTACGGATGCCGCTTTCCAGATCGCCAAATTGGCGGCTAAGAATGCAGGATTTTCCATTTTAGCACGCAGAGCCTTATGGTTAAAATCTTGGTCTGCGGATGTGTCCTCTAAATCCAAGCTTTTGGCTATTCCTTTCAAAGGTAAGACCCTATTCGGGCCTGACTTAAAAGAGATTTCTGACATTACGGGAGGTAAGGGTCATCTCCTACCTCAGGATAAGACTTCTAAGCAGAGGGGTAGACAGAGTAATTTTCGTTCCTTTCGAAATTTCAAGGGCGTCCCCTCTGCCTCTTCCGCTAAACAGGAAGGGAATTTTGCACAAGCCAAGTCCGTCTGGAGACCCAACCAGGCTTGGAACAAGGGTAAACAACCCAAAGAGCCCGCTGCTGCTACCAAGACAGCATGAAGGGGCGGCCCCCGAACCGGGACTGGATCTAGTAGGGGGCAGACTTTCTCTCTTTGTCTAGGCTTGGATAAGAGATGTTCAGGATCCCTGGAAACTGGAAATCGTGTCTCAAGGGTATCAGCTGGAATTCAAAAATTCCTTCCCAAGGGGAAGGTTCCTTCTTTCACGATTGTCTGTAGACCTGATAAAAAGAGAGGCGTTCTTATGTTGTGTAAAAGACCTCTCCACTATGGGAGTAATTCCAATTCTGGAACAGGGACAGGGGTTTTACTCAAATCTTTTCGTGGTTCCCAAAAAAGAGGGAACGTTCCAACCCATTTTAGATCTCAAGAGTCTAAACAAGTTTTTCAGAGTCCCATCCTTCAAGACGGAGACTATTCGGAAAATTCTTCCATTGATCCAGGAGGGTCAATATATGACTACCGTGGATTTAAAGGATGCATACCTTCACATTCCTATCCACAAAGGTCATCACCAATTCCTAAGATTTGCCTTTCTGGACAAACATTTTCAGTTTGTGGCCCTACCCTTCGCGCTGGCCATGGCACACAGGATCTTCACGAAAGTTCTAGGTTCTCTACTGGCGGTTCTCAGACCATGGGGCATTGTAGTGGTGCCTTATCTGGACGATATTCTGATCCAGGCGTCGTCTTATCAACTGACAAAGTCTCCTACCGACATGGTTCTGTCCTTTCTAAGGACTCACGGGTAGAAGGTGAATCTAGAAAAGAGTTCACTAATTCCACAGACAAGGGTTCCTTTCCTGGAAAGAAAGTTAAAGATTCTGAATACATGCCGAGCTCTTCAGTCCAATTCTCGGCCTTCAGTGGCTCAGTGCATGGAGGTAATTGGGTTGATTGTAGCGGCAATGGACATCATTCAGTTTGCTCGTTTTCATCTCAGACCTCTGCAACTGAGCATGCTCAGACAGTGGAATGGAGATTATGCAAATTTATCTCCTCAGATAGATCTGGATCAAGAGACAAGAGACTCTCTTCTTTGGTGGTTGTCAGAGGATCATCTGTCCCAGGGGACGTGTTTCCGCAGGCCCTCGTGGGTGATCGTGACAACAGATGCCAGCCTTCTAGGATGGGGTGCAGTCTGGAATTCTCTGAAGGCTCAGGGTGTGTGGACTCGGTCGGAGTCTCTACTCCCAATCAATATTCTGGAATTAAGAGCGATATTCAATGCGCTTCAGGCTGTGGCTTACATCAATAATCAGGGAGGAACAAGGAGTTCCTTAGCGATGACAGAAGTATCCAAGATAATTCGGTGGGCGGAGGCTCACTCTTGTTATCTGTCAGCAATCTACATCCCAGGAGCGGACAACTGGGAAGCAGACTTTTTGAGCAGACAGACATTTCATCCGGGGGAATGGGAACTCTATCCAGAGGTCTTTGCCGCTCTGATTCTCAGGTGGGGCATACCGGAATTGGATCTGATGGCGTCTCGTCAGAATGCCAAGCTCCCAAGATCCAGATCCAGATCAAGGGATCCTCAGGCCTTGGCAGTGCCTTGGTCGTTCAACCTAGCTTATGTGTTTCCACCGTTTGCTCTCCTTCCCCGGGTGATTGCACGGATCAAACAGGAGAGGGCTTCGGTAATTCTAATCGCTCCTGCATGGCTGCGCAGGACTTGGTATGCGGATCTGGTGGACATGTCCTCTCTGCCACCGTGGAAGCTTCCATTGAGGCAGGACCTTCTCATTCAGGGACCCTTCCATCACCCGAATCTAGTTTCTCTGTAGCTAACTGCTTGGAGATTGAACGCTTGATTTTATCTAAGTGAGGGTTCTCTGATTTGGTCATTGATACCTTGATTAAGGCACGTAAGCCTGTTACTAGAAATATTTACCATAAGATATGGCGTAAATATCTTTATTGGTGCGAATCCAAGGGCTACTCATGGAGTAGGGTTAGGATTCCCAGGATTTTATCTTTTCTCCAAGAAGGATTGGATAAGGGGTTGTCAGCATGTTCCTTAAAGGACAGATTTCTGCTTTGTCTATTCTGTTACACAAACGTCTGTCACATGTTCCAGACGTTCAATCTTTTTGTCAGGCTCTAACTAGAATCAGGCCTGTGTTTAGACCAATTGCTCCTCCTTGGAGTTTGAATTTAGTTCTTAATGTTCTTCAAGGGGTTCCGTTTGAACCTATGCATTCCATAGATATTAAGTTGTTATCTTGGAAGGTTTTATTTTTGGTTGCTATTTCTTCTGCTCGCAGAGTTTCTGAGCTTTCAGCTTTACAATATGATTCTCCTTATCTTATTTTCCATTCTAATAAGGTGGTCTTACATACCAAACCTGGTTTCCTTCCTAATGTTGTTTCTAATAAGAATATTAATCAGGAAATTGTTGTTCCTTCCTTGTGTCCCAATCCTTCTTCTAAGAATGAGGGTCTGTTACATAACTTAGATGTGGTTCGTGCCCTGAAGTTTTACTTGCAGGCAACTAAGGATTTTCGTCAATCATCTTCATTATTTGTTGTTTTTTCTGGAAAACGTAGGGGCCAGAAAGCTACGTCTACCTCTCTTTCTTTTTGGCTGAAGAGTATCATCCGTCTTGCTTATGAGACTGCTGGACAGCAGCCTCCTGAAAGAATTACGGCTCATTCCACTAGGGCTGTGGCTTCCTCATGGGCATTTAAGAATGATGCTTCTGTTGAACAGATTTGCAAGGCTACAACTTGGTCGTCTCTTCACACTTTTTCCAAATTTTCCAAATTTGATACTTTTGCCTCGTCCGAGGCTGTTTTTGGGAGAAAGGTTCTTCAAGCAGTGGTGCCTTCCGTTTAGGTTCCTGTCTTGTTCCTCCCTTTCATTCGTGTCCTATAGCTTTGGTATTGTATCCCATAAGTAAGGATGAAATCCTTGGACTCGTCATATCTTGTAAAAGAAAAGGAAATTTATGCTTACCTGATAAATTTATTTCTTTTACGATATGACGAGTCCACGGCCCGCCCTGTCAATTTTTCAGACAGGTTTTTATTTTGTTAAACTTCAGTCACCTCTGCACCTTGGCTTTTCCTTTCTCTTCCTAACTTCGGTCGAATGACTAGAGTGGGAGGGAAGGGAGGAGCTATATATACAGCTCTGCTGTGGTGCTCTTTGCCTCCTCCTGCTGACCAGGAGGCGTAATCCCATAAGTAAGGAAGAAATCCGTGGACTCGTCATATCGTAAAAGAAATACATTTATCAGGTAAGCATACATTTCCTTTTTTTTTAATACTTAGATATAAAAAGTCCAACAGGATTCAATCCACAAAAAGTGTAAATATGTGTAAATGGAGTTCAAAACCGATAGTCATATAAATCTGTAAGACACAAAAGCAGGCAGCTCCTTTTCATTCCCTGACTACAGATTTCAGGACTCTACAAATACAGACAAACAAAGAGGGCGCCTCATGTGTGTATCAGTAATTCCATCAACTGTTCATCGGTATGAAGATGCAGGGTGCTCACATTTAGTAGCAGCGCCCTGGTTTGCTGATAGAAGCGTATTGTAGATTTACAATGCTCCAGCTCACTGAAACCCTGCTGCTGATCTTCCTGAGGCTGTTCAACATGACTTTCAAAGGTAGTAGAATCTAGTACACTAGTACTGGATGTGGTATAAAATCAAGTTTAATATTCATAACATGCATGTTAGGGTGCACATATTGTACAGTGCCACTTTTATTGTACACTATTGTTTTAACTGGTTTTACTGATGTTTTATTAATCTTGATTTTATAACACATCCAGTACTAGTGTACTAGATTCTGCTACCTTTGAAAGACACGTTGAGTAGCCTCAGGAAGATCAGCAGCCGGGTTTCAGTAAGCTGGAGCACTGTGAACTACAGTACGCTTCTATCAGCATACCAGGATGCTGCTACTAAATCTGAGTACCCTGCATCTTCATACCGACAAACAGTTGATGGAATTACTAATACACACATGAGGCGCCCTCTATGTTTGTCTGTATTTGTAGATTACTTTCTATCACCAAGATTACAAGTTGTGCGCTAAACCCGGTGCGCAAATAACGCAAATAAATGAGTGGTATCGCACTTTCCATAGCGCTGCCATTACAAGTTTCACAAAAACCTTCTTTTGTTGTGCGATATGGTGCGTTAAGTTCCATATTACACAAAAGCCAAGGCCTGACTAGTGCAAGTTTTCCCCCACAAGTTTTCCCCCCCAATGGAGAGAAAGTGGTAGAAAAACTAACACCTGTGATTACAGAATGGCGATCGCTATAACTCAATGCCCATTGATATGTATGGGGAAAAGAAAGTTATGTAAAAACCTAACACCCTAACATAAACCCCTAGTCTAAATACCCCCCTACATCGCCAACACTAAATAAAGATATTAACCCCTAATCCGCCGCCCACCCACATTGCTAACACCTAAATAAAGTTATTAACCACTACTAACCCGCCGTCCCCGACATCGCCGACACTAAATAAAACTATGAACCCCTAAACCGCCGCCCCCCATCACTAACACGTAACTAAACCTATTAACCTCTAAACGGCCGCCCTCCACATTGCAACTACTATAATAAACCTATTAACCCCTAAACCGCCGACCCCCCACATCGCAACTACTATAATAAACCTATTAACCACTAAACTGCCGCCCCCCCACCTCGTAACACACTAAATGAAACTATTAACCCCTAAACCTAACACCACCTAACTTTAAATTAAACTTACAAAACACTGGAATGGACCGTACTCACAGACTGGACTGGGTACAGGTTTTCTGTGTATTGTGTTTAGATTAAACTTACAATATAATTACCTTAAAATAAATAAAAACTTACCTGTAAAAAAAAAAAAAAAACCAAGATTAAACTATAAATTAACCTAACATTACTTTTTAAAAAAAAATAAAATAAAAATAAAAAAACAAGAAAAAAAAAAACACTAAAATTACGAAAAATTAAAAAACACATTACCAAAAAAACCCCCACTAAAACTCTTGAAAAATAAAAAATACTAAGAAATACTAAGATTACAAAAAATAATAAACAAAATTATTCAAACTAATAAAAATAAACCTAATCTAATACCCCTATAAAAACAATAAGCCACCCAAAAATAAAAAACATAATTTATGTAAGAACTTACCTGATAAATTCATTTCTTTCATATTGGCAAGAGTCCAGGAGCTAGTGACATATGGGATATACAATCCTACCAGGAGGGGCAAAGTTTCCCAAACCTCAAAATGCCTATAAATACACCCCTCACCACACCCACAATTCAGTTTAACGAATAGTCAAGCAGTGGGGTGATAAAGAAAGGAGCAGAAAGCATCAACAAAGGAAATTTGGAAATGATTGTGCTTTATACAAAAAATCATAACCACCATAAAAAGGCTGGGCCTCATGGACTCTTGCCAATATGAAAGAAATGAATTTATCAGGTAAGTTCTTACATAAATTATGTTTTCTTTCCTGTAATTGGCAAGCGTCCATGAGCTAGTGACATATGGGATATCAATACCCAAGATGTGGAGTCTTCCACTCAAGAGTCACTAGAGAGGGAGGGAAAAAAAATAAAAACAGCCATATTTCACTGAAAAAATTAATCCACAACCCCAAAAAATAAGTTTATTTTCATTTTTGAAAGAAAAAAACTTAAATCAAAAAGCAGAAGAATCAAACTGAAACAGCTGCCTGAAGAACTTTTCTACCAAAAACTGCTTCAGAAGAAGCAAATACATCAAAACGGTAGAATTTAGTGAATGTATGCAAAGAGGACCAAGTCGCCGCTTTGCAAATCTGATCAACTGAAGCTTCATTCTTAAAAGCCCACAAAGTGGAGACTGATCTAGTAGAATGAGCTGTAATTCTCTGAGGCGCGGCCTGACCCGACTCCAAATAAGCTTGATGAATCAAAAATTTCAACCAAGAAGCCAAGGAAATAGCAGAAGCCTTCTGACCTTTCCTAGGACCAGAAAATAAAACAAATAGACTGGAAGTCTTCCTGAAATCTTAAGTAGCTTCCACATAATATTTCAAAGCTCTAACCACATCCAAAGAATGTAAGGATCTCTCCAAAGAATTCTTAGGATTAGGACACAAGGAAGGGACAACAATTTCTTTACTAATGTTGTTAGAATTCACAACCTTAGGTAAAACTATTCGGCCAGTAGTCTTGTTATCCCGGCGTAGAGCTGGAAAGAATATTCCAGAGCAGAGAAGGTTTGTAAGATGAGGTAAGTGGCACTCACCACAGGCAGGACAGTCCTCGGCAGCAACAGGCAGGAAACCAGAGAAAGGCAGTTCAGGGGCAAACCACCAAAAAGGTCAGATAGGCAGGACCTGGCAACAGCAAGGCAATCCAGAGGCAAACCACTAGTATTGTCAGGCAGGCAGGGTTTGGCAACAGTAAGGTAGTCCAGAGGTAATCCACTAGGATGGTCAGGTAGGCAGGGTTTGTCAACAGTAAGAAAATCCAGAGCAAAAGGGGTTAAACAGGCAGAGTGGTCAGACAAGCAAGGTTCAGCATCAGTATATCAATCCAGCAGTTAACGGATAAACAGGCAGAGTGGTCAGACAAGCAAGGGTCAGCAACTATATAACAGTCCAGCATAAGAATAAAGAACACCCAGGAGAACAGTAAGTAACACCTATACTTTGGCAGTGATAGGTAGCAAGTGAGTTACTTACATAGGCTCAGGGTTCGTACCACAGGGGATCCGACTGGCTTCAGAACAGGGAAAGGGTGCGGCAATGACATCACCGCTGCACGCAGAGAAGAGCCTACTCCCCCCTAGGCAATGAGCATAACAGCAGTGGCCGCGTCCCTAGCACTGGCTAAAGCGGTACAATATAGTCCCCCTCTCAAGGGTTCCCTCCGGGAACCAGAGTCGGCCTCAAAGGATGATCAGCATGGAATCTGGATACCAAAGATGGAGCATGCACATCACTGGCAGGAACCCAGGAACGATCCGCCACGAGTAACCCTTCCAATGCACCAGATATTGCAGTTGTCTGCTCCTGTATCTGGAGTCCAGGATCTTAGTAACCTCATATTCAGGGTCACCACGGACTAGGAGCGGAGGAGGAGAAGCTCGGAGCCGGGTATATCTATTCTTGATGTAAGGCTTGAGTAGGGAGATATGGAAGACTGGGTCTATGTGCAGGATTTTGGGCAAGGCTGCTTTATAGGCAACAGGAGACAGTCTTTTCAGAACTTTTTTAAGGGCCAATAAACCTAGGCCCCAATTTCTGACAGGGTTGACGTAGATTAATATGTTGAGTAGAGACCCAAACACATTCACCTATTGAGATGGCACGTGCAGAAGCTCTATGACGTTCAGCAAACTTTTTATAACGAGAGACAGCTGAACTTAGCTGAGAGCGAATACGTTGTCAATGAGTGGTGAGTTCAGTAACATGTCGGTCTGCAGCAGGAACCCCAGTGGACTGAGCAGATAGAGGGAAGACACGAGGTTGATACCCTGCTGTGGCTTGAAATGGAGAACATTGAAGAGAAGAGTGCCAATAAGTGTTTTATGCCAGCTCAGCTAGGGGTAACAACTCAGACCAATTAGTATGGAGAGCGTTGACAAAGGCTGTAAGATAAGCCTCAAGATTCTGATTCACTCTCTCAGTTAGTCCATTAGTCTAAGGATGGTAGCCAGAAGACAAGGAAACAGTGGTTCCAATCAATTTACAAAAGGCTCTCCAAAAGGTAGAAATTAATTGTGGACCTCTGTCGGAAACAATATTTGCAGGAATGTCATGATGTCGTACCACATGCAGGAGAAAAATAGACAATAATTCTTGGGCAGAAGGCAGTTTTGTTAGGGGTACAAAATGAACCAGTCTGGAAAAGCGATCCACCACGACCCAGATAACTGTATGGTGGTCAGAAGGAGGAACGTCCACAATGAAATCCATGGTTATATGTGTCAATGGTTGTTTGGGAATGGACAATGGTTGGAGTAAGCCGGGAGGCAAGGATTGGGGGGTTTTGTTGGCAGCACAAGTTGTGCAGGCTTTTACATAATCCTGAGCATCAGACTTCATAGTAGGCCACCATACGTGTTGGGAAAGATGCTTAAAGGTCCTTGTTAAACCAGGGTGTCCTAAGAGTTTACTGTCATGAGCCCAGGACAGTACAGAAGTGTGTAGGTTCAGAGGTACAAAAAAGATATCGGAAGCCACGGAGGCTTCAGGAGGTTTACTGGACAGGGCACATTGCAGTATTTGAAGAAGGGTGGTATTCAATTGAGCAACCACACAAGAGGGAGGTATGATGTGTTCAATAGGAGCTTCAGAGGAATCACTTGAGTGAGGAAACTGACAGGAAAGGGCATCCGTCTTCTTGTTTTTGGTCCCAGGAATATTAGAGACTACGAAGTTAAAACGGGAAAAGAACAAGGCCCACCCGGCCTGTCGAGGATTGAGTCGATGAGCAGTCTCTAGGTAAGTCAGATTATTGTGGTCGGTGAGAATCTGAATGTGATTAGTGGTGCCTTCCAACAAATGACACCATTTAGTCAAGGCCATCTTAATGGCTAAGAGTTCACGATTACCCACATCGTAATTCCTCTCAGCAGAAGTAAAGCGTTTGGAAAAAAAGGCTACAGGGTGTGACTTGGAGGTTACAGGATCCCTTTGGGTTAGAACTACTCCAGCCCCTATCTTTGATGCATCAACCTCTAAAGTGAACTGTAGGTTAGGATCAGGATGGCGGATCACAGGAGCAGAACAGAAAGCCTTTTTAAGATGAGTGAAGGCATATATGGCCTCAGGGGGTCAATGTTTACAGTCTTTGTTCCGTTTTGTTAATTCAGTGAGTGGAGCGACTGTTTGAGAAAAGTTCTTCATAAACTTGCGGTAATAATTGGAGAACCCCAATAATCTCTGCAATTCTTTTAAGGAAGTAGGTTGAGGCCACTCTAAAACTGCGGTGAGCTTAGCAGGATCCATGGCAAAACCTTCTTTCGAGATGACATAACCAAGGAACTGGATCTGAACTTGGTCAAACTCACATTTTTCTAGTTTGGCTACCAAAGAATTGTCTCTGAGACATTGAACTACCTGTCTCACGTGCTTATGATGCTCCTCCAGAGTGAAAGAGAAAATAAGGATGTCATCCAGGTAGAAGATGACAGTGCGATGGAGGAGGTCATGGAAGACATCGTTGACAAATGCCTGGAAGACTGCAGGGGCATTACACAGCCCAAAGAGCATTACAAGGTATTCATAATGCCCTGATCTTATGTTGAAGGCGGTCTTCCATTCGTGACCTTGAAAGATACAGATCAGATTGTATGCCCCACGTAAGTCCAGCTTGGTGAAGAAGCAAGCATTCTGGAGTGAGTCATAGAGCTCGGTGATCAAAGGAATGGGATAGTGGTTCTTGATAGTTATGTTGTTCAAGGCCCTGTAGTTGATGCAGGGTCTGAGCACACCATCCTTCTTACTGACGAAAAAGAAACCTGCCCCAGCAGGAGAGGAGGAAGGGCGAATGAAGCCTTTAGCCAGATTCTCTTGGATATACTCTTCCATTGATTTGTTTTCAGCTTTGGAGAGTGGATAAGTCCTCCATTTAGGAAGTGGGGCTCCGGGAAAGAAGTCAATTTTGCAGTCATAAGGACGGTGGGGTGGTAGCACGTCGGCTGCTTTCTTCTCAAACACATCTGCGAAGTCCATATATTGTGAGGGAAGGTTTGGAGTAGTCTGTATACTGGCTATGGGGATGCGGAGCAGAGGAGTGACTTTAGCAAGGCAGGAATGGAAACAGGAGGTACCCCAGGAGGCCAGTTGTCCTTCAGCCCAGTCAAACTGTGGATTGTGTATCCGAAGCCAAGGAAGACCAAGGATGACAGGCTGTGCTGGAGAATGAATGACCTCAAACTGCAGTTGTTCAGTATGAAGGACTCCCACAGTCAGGGTTAGGGGTGCTGATTCAAAATGGATCAACCCTGAACCAAGGGGGGTGCCATCAAGGGTATTTATTTTGAGACTATGTCTTTTCTGCAGAAGAGGCAAGACAGCTTTATTCATAAAACGGTATATCTAGAAAGTTTCCAGATGCCCCTGAATCAATGAAGGCTTGAGTGTGGACAGTATTCTGAAGGAAGGTAAGGGTTACAAGTACCAGAATCCTAGTGGAATGAGGGGATTTAGTAGTTATCATGCTTAGAGGTACCCCAGTGTTATCCCCAAAACATTGGCTTTTCCCGGCCGAATGTCACAGTCCTTTAGTTGGTGGGTGTTAGATCCACAATAAAAGCATAATCTCAATCTCCTTCTCTGTCTTTCAGACTCTGAAGGTTTGAAGGAGGAGGGATCGATGGGTTCCTCCACTGGGGTACTGGAGCTGCTAAAGGGGTAGAGGATACTGCTGAAACCAGATGAATAGGAGGACAAGAGGTAAGGACCCTCCTAGATCTGTCTCTCTCATCTTGTCTCTCCTAAAAGTGAGAGTCCAGACTGATACAAAGCATTATAAAGTCACCCAAAGAAGAAGGAACATCACAATAAGTGAGTTCATCTTTGATGCATTCATGCAGACCCCTCCTTGAGGCTGCCTTGAGAACACTGCCATCCCAAGTGGTTTCAAGTGCCAAGGTGCGAAGCTCAATGGCAAATTGTGCCACAGTTCTATTATCCTGGCAGAGGTCCAGGAGAGAAAATTCTGCAGCAGAGGTACGGCCAGAAGTCCCAAACACAGAAGATAATGCAGAATTGAAAGCATTAGCATCATGCAGGATTGAAGCGTTCTGTTCCAAAAGGGAAGAGACCCAGGCTAAAGCCTTGTCTTTCTGTAAGGAAATGATAAAGGTGACCCTTGACTGGTGAGACTGAAAGGTATGAGTATCATTGCGGAAGTACAGCCTGCGTTGGTTAAGAAAACCCCTGCAATCAGTAGTACCTTCATACTTGTCAGGCAATGGTATCCGGGGTATACTTCCAGAAGCAGAGGAAGAAGCCACAGTACTAGGAGTAGAAATGGGTGGTACAGCAACAGGAGCGGTATTCTTTGTTGTAACTAGTAAATAGAGTTGAGCGTCTAGCTTGGAATCCATATTTTGCAACTGTGTGGTATGGGTTCCCAACATCTGTCCCTGAAGATAAACTGCTCGTGCCACCTCATCTGGCTCCATGGCCCAAGTACAATGTAATGCTTGTGCGATACTTCGCTATCAGGCCGAACTTGGCCAGTAGTCTTGTTATCCCGGCGTCAAGACGGAAAGATAGGTAATATTCCAGAGCAGAGAAGGTTTGTAAGATGAGGTAAGCGACACTCACAACAGGCAGGACAGTTCTCAGCTGCAACAGGCAGGAAACCAGACAAAGGCAGTTCCGATCAGAACCAATCAGCCAATCGGATTGAACTTGAATCTTATTGGCTGATTCAATCAGCCAATCAGATTTTTCTACCTTAATTCCGATTGGCTGATAGAATCCTATCAGCCAATCGTAATTCGACGGACGTCATCTTGGATGACATCATTTAAAGGAACCTCATTCATCGGGAAGTCGTTGTGCCGGATGGATGTTCCACGTCGGAGGAGCGAAGAAAGAAGATTGAAGATGCCGCTTGGAAGAAAACTTCGCCCCGATGGAGGACCTCTTCTCTGCCGCTTGATTGAAGACATCGCCGGATGGAAGACTTCTTCTTTGCCGCTTGGATGAAGACATCGCCGGATGGAAAACTTCTTCTCTGCCGCTTGATTGAAGACATCGCCCGGATCGGATGAAGAGTTCTGCCCGGCTGGGTGAAGACAAGGTAGGGAGATCTTCAGGGGGGTAGTGTTAGGTTTATTTAAGGGGGGTTTGGGTTAGAGTAGGGGTATGTGGGTGGTGGGTTGTAATGTTGGGGGGTGGTATTGTGGGGTTTTTTTTACAGGCAAAAGAGCTGATTTCTTTGGGTAACTTTTTTAATTTAGAATAGGGTAGGGAATTTTTTTTATTTTGGGGGGCTTTATTATTTTATTAGGAGGCTTAGAATAGGTGTAATTAGCTTAAAAATCTTGTAATCTTTTTTTATTTTTTGTAAAGTAGTGTTTGTTTTTTTTGTAATTTAGTTTATTTTATTGTATTTTAGTTTAGATATTTGTAGTTTATTTAATTTATTGATAGTGTAGGTGTATTTGTAACTTAGGTTAGGATTTATTTTACAGGTAAATTGGTAATTATTTTAACTAGGTAGCTATTAAATAGTTATTAACTATTTAATAGCTATTGTACCTAGTTAAAATAAATACCAAGTTACCTGTAAAATAAATATAAACCCTAAAATAGCTACAATGTAATTATTAATTATATTGTAGCTATCTTAGGGTTTATTTTATAGGTAAGTATTTAGATTTAAATAGGAATATTTTAATTAATAATATTAATATTAATTAGATTTATTTTAATAAGAATTTAGTTAGGGATGTTAGAGTTAGATAGGGTTATTATACTTAATATATATATAATATAATAACTAATTTAACCCTAATATAATTAGGGTTAATATAGTTAATATATATAATATAATAACTATATTAACTATATTAACCCTAATATAATTAGGGTTAATATAGTTAATATAGCTGGCGGCGGTGTAGGGGGATTAGATTAGGGGTTAATGTATTTAATATAGCTGGCGGCGGTATAGGGGGATTAGATTAAGGGTTAATTAATTTAATATAGCTGGCGGCAGTATAGGGGGATTAAATTATGGGTTAATGTAATTAATATAGCTGGCGGCGGAGTAGGGGGATTAAGTTAGGGGTTAATGTAATTAATATAGCTGGCAGCGGTATAGGGGGATTAAAATTGTGGTTAATGTAATTAATATAGCTGGCGGCGGGGTAGGGGGATTAAATTAGGGGTTAATGTAATTAATATAGCTGGCGGCGGTATAGGGGGATTAAATTAGGGGTTAATGTAATTAATATAGCTGGCGGCGGGGTAGGGGGATTAAATTAGGGGTTAATGTAATTAATATAGCTGGCGGCGGTATAGGGGGATTAAATTTGGGGTTAATGTAATTAATATAGCTGGCGGCGGTGTAGGGGGATTAAATTAGGGGTTAATCATTTTAATATAGCTGGCGGCGGGGTAGGAGCTCACATTAGGGGGTAGTTAATGTAGGTGGCGGCGGGATAGGAGCTCACATTAGGGGGTAGTTAATGTAGGTGGCGGCGGGGTAGGAGCTCACATTAGGGGGTAGTTAATGTAGGTAGCGGCGGGGTAGGAGCTCACATTAGGGGGTAGTTAATGTAGGTGGCGGCGGGGTAGGAGCTCACATTAGGGGGTAATATAGATAATATAGGTGGCGGCGGGGTCCGGGAGCGGCGGTTTAGGGGTTAATAACTTTATTAGGTGGTGGCAGGGTCCGGGAGCGGCGGTTTAGGGGTTAATACATTTTTTATTGTTAGGATAGTGAGGGGGGATAGCGGATAGAGGCTTAGATGTGTCGGGCTATGTTTGGGAGGCATGTTAGACAGTATGGGTGATTTTATAACTTAGTCAGGTTTTGTAGGTGCCAGCAGTTTCTAAAGGGCCGTAAGTCACTGGCGACTCCAGAAATTTGTACTTATGCAGATTTCTGGACAACGCTGGTTTATCCGACTTACGGCACTTTAGCCTCTGACGGCGCCGTATATGGGATAGCTCGAGTTGCGAGCTGAAACTATGGGCGGCGGGGGTTACCTCGCTTGCGCCGCAAACTACGATCTATATCGGATCGCGCCCCATATATTTAAAAATGTATATTAATACAGACAGTGCAACCCTAAACCCTAAACCCCAAAATACAACTCTCCCTAATAGTTGTAACAAGATAAATATACAAAAAATATGGAACAGCGCTACTACAGCAAGAAAGATCAATCAATAAGAAAAAATAGTGTAAATGTATTTCTAATTGTAATTATTATTTTTATTTATTTTTCTTTATTTATAAAGCGCCAAAGATTCCGCAGTGCTGCCCATGGGTACAAGGAAAACAGTACAATGGAGAAACAATACGACAAAATTTTACAGAAAAAAAACAGGGGAAATTGAGGGCCCTATTCCCGTGGGAACTTACAATCTAGATGAGTAGGATGGGAAACAGGAGGTGGGGACTGCAAAGGTAAGAATGATATTAGTGAGGAGATAGAGGGCAGCTGTTAGTTAAGTGAAGTAGTATGTTAATAAGTCGGGTGATAAGCTTCCCTGAACAGAAAGGTCGTAGGGAACGTTTAAAGGAGGAGAGGTTAGGGGCAAGTCTGACAGCACGAGGAAGTTCGTTCCAGAGGGTTGGTGCCACCCGAGAGAAGTCCTGTAGTCTAGCATGAGAGGAGGTGATGGTAGAGGACGCAAGAAGCAGGTCATTGTTGGATCTTAGGGGCGGGCAGGAGTGTATTTGTTGATAAGGGAGGACAGGTAGGGTGGGGCAGCATTGGTGAGGGCTTTGTAGGTCAGGGTGAGAATTTTGAATTTAACTCTGTTGTGAATGGGGAGCCAGTGAAGGGACTCACAGAGCGGTGCAGCAGCAACAGAGCGTCGAGAGAGGTGGATTAGTCTGGCAGATGCATTAAGGATGGATTGGAGGGGAGAGAGGCGAGAGAGAGGGAGACAAGTTAGTAAGTTGTTACAGTAGTCAAGTCAGGAAATTACCAGGGAGGGGATTAGCTGTTAAGTAGTTTCAGCACTTAGAAACGGACGAATTTTGGAGATATTGCGTAGGTGGTTGCGGCAGGATGAAGAGAGCAATTGGATGTGGGAAATGAAGGACAGATTTGAGTCAAGCGTCACTCCAAGGCAGCAGACTTGGGGTGATGGGGAGATAGTGGTGCCGCCAACAGTGATGGAAAAATTAGAATCTGGAGTAGAGTTAGAGGGGGGAATTAGAAGTAGTTCGGTCTTAGCCATGTTTATTTTTAGGTGGTGAGAGGCCAACCAGGAGGAAATGCCAGATAAGCAGTCGCTGATGTGAGAATTGACAGAAGGAGAGAGTGCCGGGGTGGAAAGGTATATCTGGGTATCGTCAGCATAGAGATGATAGCTGAAGCTATAGCTGTTCATAAGTTTACCCAGTGAAGAAGTGTAAATAGAGAATAGTAGAGGACCCAGGACAGAGCCTTAAGGTACTCCAACAGACAGAGGCAAAAGAGAGGAGGAGTCACCAGCAGAAGAGATGGAGAAGGATCTGTTAGAGAGATAAGAGTGAATCCAGGAGAGGGCAGTGTCACAGACCCCAATAGAGCTGAGAGTCTGTAGGAGAAGGGGATGGTCAACAGTGTCAAAAGCAGCAGAGAGGTCCAGTAAGATGAGTATATAGTAGTAGCCTTTGTTTTTATCAGAAAGGAGATCGTTAGTAACCTTGGTGAGGGCAGTCTCAGTTGAATGTTGGGGACGGAAGCCAGATTGCAAGGGGTCGAGCAATGAGTTGGAGGACAGGAATTAGGTTAGGCAATTGAAAACTAGTTTTTCAAGTAATTTGGAAGCTAGCGGGAGCAGTGATATGGGGCGGTAGTTTGCAGGGGAGTTAGGGTCAAGGGAGGGTTTTTTGAGGATGGGGTGACCTTTGCATGTTTGAAGGAGGCAGGGAATGAGCCGGTAGAAAGGGATAGGTTGAATATGTGAGTAAGAGCCGGAGTGAGGGTGGGAGACAGAGGGGGAATTAGATGTGAAGGAATAGGGTCAAGTGGGCAGGTAGTGAGGTGAGAGGAAGACAAAAGGGAAGACACTTCACTCTCAGTGGTTGGGAGGAACGTGCAGAGAGTGGCAGAGGGGGTGACTGGGAGTGAAGCTGGGAGATTGCAGGATTGTGTTGGGATGTTTCTTCGGATGGCAAGTGTTTCATTGAAAAAATAGTCAGCAAGGTCTTGAGGACTGAATGCAGATGAGGGGGGTAGTGCAGGTGGGTAGAGGAGAGAGTTGAAGATGGAGAAGAGTCGTTTAGGGTTTGAAGAGTGAGTGGATATAAGAGAAGAGAAGTATGTTTGCTTAGCTAAGCGAAGGGCAGAGGTGTAAAAGTAAAGGGTGAACTTATAGTGCAGGAAATCAGGTTCAGAGCGGGATTTCCTCCAGGCACGTTCAGCAGTGCGTGAGCATTTTTGTAGGTAACGTGTTTGTTGGGAGTGCCAGGGCTGGAGCTGACGACGTGGGGCTTTGCGAAGTTGGGGTGGAGCGAGAGTGTCAAGTGCAGCGGAGAGAGTATTGTTATAGTGGGTTATAGCAAGGTCAGGGCAGGATATTGTGGAAGTGTGGGAGAGGGGTATATGAATAAGATTGGAGAGTTGGGGAGGGTCCACAGTGTGCAGATTTCTACTGGTGCGGGGGCGAGAGGGGGAGGTAGGTTTAGCATCTATATTAGGATTAAAGGTGAGCAGATGGTGGTCAGAGATGGGAAATGGTCAACAGGCAACATCAGAAAGAGAGCAGAGATAGGAGAATACCAGATCAATAGAGTGTCCATCACAGTGGGTAGGGAATAGGGTGAATTGTGAGAGGCCGAAGGAGTTAGTGAGTGAGAGAAGTTTAGACGCAGCAGGGGCAGATGGGTTGTCAATAGGGATGTTGAAGTCCCCCAGAATTAGGGTAGGTGTATTTGTAGAGAGAAACTGAGGAAGCCAGGCAGCAAAGTTGTCAAGGAATTTGGAGGTTGGTCCAGGGGGGCAATAGATAACTGCCACTCTGAGAGAGAGGGGGGAGAACAGCCGGATGCAGTGGACTTCAAAGGAAGAAAAGGAGAGAGATGGAAATGGAGATAGGTACTGATAGGAGCAGGAGGGGGAGAGTAAGATGCCAACATTGCCACCATGTCTCTCACCTGGCCTAGGTGTATGGCTAAAGTGAAGACCACCATGAGTGAGAGCAGCAATAGAAGCAGTGTTAGAGGAAGATAGCCAGGTTTCAGTAATTGCTAAAAGGTTAAAAGCGTTGGAAGCAAACAGGTCGTGAACAGTTGTAAGTTTGTTGCAGACAGAGCGAGCATTCCAGAGGGCACAAGAAAAGAGAGGGGATAGGTGCTGTGGGTTAATGGAGATTAACTTGTTGGTATTGCGTGACATCAAATTTTTGCTGTGGGTGACGGAGCGATAGTGTAAAAGAGTGGTGGTTGCTGCAGGGCCAGGGTTAGGAGAGACATCACCAGCAGCAAGCAGTAGTATCAATGAGAGTGACAGAAAATGAGAGTGAGATTTGTAGGAGCGCGTATGACTAGACACAGGAGATTTAGAGGGGGAAGTGTTTCTAAGGAAACAGAGTAGTTCATGAGAGGACAGCATAGGAGATGAGAGAAGGGAGGGTGAGATATGGATAGTGTGGGGGTTGTTGTTAAATGGATATGCAGTGATTTTTAGGAGAAGGGCAGACAGAGAGAGCAGAAAAGGCATGGAGAGCATTGTGTATGGGTATAGTTATTAAATTTACCTGTTAGTTGGTCTGGAGTTTCAGCCTCCAGTTTCTAACTCCAGTTATTAACTCTGCCACTTTTAATCAAAGAGCCACTTTAGACTCAGAGAGCCAAGGATAAAAATGAGCTTGTGACTTGCAATATAAGATATGAGTGTGTTGGAATAATTCTTTGCAGCTGATTAAAAGTATTTGGGTTAGCCAGGAATTACACACTTGCAAATTAGAGGGGGGGGGGGCAGGATGCATTACAATTATACAAAGTATATGATAAAATGATTACATGTAGACAAGATGGAGACAGAGCAAATGGTTACCAGAGATTCAAACAGGAATTAAAGGGACATTTAACAGCAGCCAGGTAAGCAAAGGCAGAAGACATTACCAGATATTCAAACAGGAATTAAAGGGACATTTAACAGCAGCCGGGTAAACAGAGGCAGAAGACATTGCCAGAGATTCAAACAGATATTAAAGGAAAATTTAACAGCAGCCAGGTAAACAGAGGCAGAAGACATTACCAGAGATTCAAACAGAAATTAAAGGGACATTTAACAGCAGCCAGGTAAACAGAGGCAGAAGACATTACCAGAGATTCAAACAGGAATTAAAGGGACATTTAACAGCAGCCAGGTAAACAAAGGCAGAAGACATTACCAGAGATTCAAACAGGAATTAAAGGGACATTTAACAGCAGCCAGGTAAACAGAGGCAGAAGACATTACCAGAGATTCAAACAGGAATTAAAGGGACATTTAACAGCAGCCAGGTAAACAAAGGCAGAAGACATTACCAGAGATTCAAACAGGAATTAAAGGGACATTTAACAGTAGCCAGGTAAACAAAGGCAGAAGACATTACCAGAGATTCAAACAGGAATTAAAGGGACATTTAACAGCAGCCAGGTAAACAGAGGCAGAAGACATTACCAGAGATTCAAACAGGAATTAAAGGGACATTTAACAGCAGCCAGGTAAACAGAGGCAGAAGACATTACCTGTAGAGAGATTAGATGAAATAGCATTAGAAGCAGTGTGGATGTAGATGAACTCCAGTGATTAACTCCGCCACTTTTAATCAAAGAGCCACTTTAGACTCAGAGAGCCAAGGCTAAAAATGAGCTTGTGACTTGCAATATAAAGAAATGAGTGTGATAATGTTTTATTGAAGTTATTACTATATGTGTTAATAATGTTTTATTAACACATATAGTAATAACTTCATAAATTAAATAAATAAATAAGTGACCGGTCACTGATAAAATATCTATTAATATTTTTTTTTATAAGTGTATATACAATACTTATATAAAGCCTCCTAACTATGTTTAGCACTGTACACTCTATACTTTATAGCAAGCTTATACGATATAGATCATAAAAATTTCTAGTCTCACACCGTGTATAGGGCAATAAGAATTTGAAAAGTCACTTTTTTATAATGTCCAATCCTGTTCTCACAGTTCAAAGTTATATACCATCTTTTGCAAAAATAACACACCTTTCCTCTACACAGACCTGGCGACTGAATTAAAACACCTACTTAACAGGTCTCCCACTTTTTGTGGGTGAAGGAAAGTCTCCGTATGTTACTGAAATTATGTTTATGCCTTTCTTATATAAGGCTATTTCTCACCTGAGATATTTTGAATGTTATTGTCCTTTTCAGACGCTACCGCGTCTTGTGTAATCCACAATCAATGGTTTGGCAGTACCTGCTGGTCTCAACTCCTTCCACATCACATGTGACGAGCTGGCCAATAGCTGTCCTTCAAATTGGGAAAGTGTAAGTGAGCCTTCGAAGGGTTTAGGCGTTCTAGTTTACTCTGCGTAGAGTTACGGCTCGCAATAAATATGAGCCCCTGAAACAGACACTGGCATCCGTTTTGCCTTACATAAAGGCTTTTTCAAGGCTTTTTCAAGATGTATGCTTGGTGTCTGCTGAACTATGGGGAAGAAACTATGATAGAAATAGAGTACAACAAGATTATAAAGAGGAAGAATATGGATCTAATAGAATAAGACACTATCCAAGAGAAGAAATGTATACCTCTCAAAATGGGGGCTACAGAGAAATAGAAGATAGACAGTATCATATCAGATATGGCAATAGGAAGGAGGAAAAACAATACACACCTAGGAGGTATAATAAAATACAGAAAGAATGGAGAATACCTCTCAGGAATAGGTTCCATCCAATAGAAAACATAAATGAGGGCAACAGTAATAGAGAAGAAATTGCAGGCCCTAGTAATCCAAGTAATAACCATTTTTTAGAGACAGGCCCAAACAAACTAAGCAAAATGAGAACAAGAAAAAGAAGCTTAGAGGAAAGAGAGGGGGAAATGGAACAAACCCAAAAAAAATGGAAGTGAAAAAAGATTACAATAAAGGTATTTTTAACATTAGTAAAGTCATGCTGTCAGAGGAAGAGAAAAAAGTCTTGAACCTAGTTTTATCATTTGCTCCAACAGCAAAATTAAAAAAATTCAAAACACATATACATGTTACCCAATTCGTATGGAAATTGACCCTAAAAAGATATTTTTTTAAAAATCCAATAGAAAGAATGACTACTCAAAATACAATTAAAGGAACACACTTGAAACAAAAATATACATTTTATCCCACCCATGAAAAAGGCAATAGTCTGAATGTATTTGAGAAATTAGTGTTAGCGGATTTGGCTAAAATCAATACAAATTAAAACGTCAAACATAATTTAACGAAAAAGGAAAGAGAAATCCTTACAAATCTAAAGACAAACACAGAAATAGCTATTAAACTGGCATAGTAGTGATGGACAACGATTACTACTTGCAAGAAGCACACCGCTTACTAGAAGACACTACTACATATAAAAAGATTTAAATCAACCCCACTGAAAAAAACACCAAAATTCTAAATAATATGTTCGAAGAAGCTGAAAGAAAAGAAATAATTACAACAAAGGAGTTTGAATATATAAACCAAAAATTTCCAAAAATGGCCATTTTCTACTTTCTTTCGAAAGTACATAAAAACAGAGAAAATCCCCCAAGACGGCCCATAATCTTGGGAATTGATTCCCTGACTGCAAATCTCTCAGAATTTGTGGACTTACAATTGCAGGAGCACGTAAAAATCTTACCATCACACATAAAAGACACAACTCATATTATAAATGTATTAGACAATTTTCCCTGGGACAATGAATTTATTATAGCTACGTGTGATGTAACATCACTTTATATGAACATAGACCATGAATTGGGACTCAAAGCTATAGAACACTTCTTAAAGGGGAATAAGTCAGAACTTTGTGTATTAGATCAATTTATAATAGAAAGTATTAAGTTCATCTTGACACATAAAGTATTTGCATTTAATAACGAAATGTTCCTACATGAGGAACAGCCATGGGTACGAGGTTTGCGCCCAGTTATGCTAACCTGTTCATGGGTAAATGGGAGCAGGAGTTTATAGCACCATATTTACTGGGTGCAAACCTCAAACTCTTTAAACGCTATATCGATGACATCTTAATTATCTGGAGAGGAAGTGAAAGTAGTCTACTAAATTTCTTTACAGAAATGAATAATAATCAAGTAGGATTACAATTTACCTACAATTATAGTAAAGAAAGTATTACTTTCTTGGATTTAGACATAATGGCAGAAGAAAATATGCTAATTACCAAAAATCATTTTAAAGAGGAAGACGCAAACAATTTTATCCACTCAAGAGCTGCCACCTGAAAAGGTGGATAGATAATACCCCCAAAGGACAGTTCTTACGAATAAAGAGAAATTGTACCCAGAACAGTAGATTATCAAAAACAAATCCAGATCTTGGAAGAAAGATTTGTCGAAAGTAAATATGATAGAGAGATACTAGAAAAGGCCAAATTAGAAGTAAGTAATAAAGATAGGAAAACCATTTTAAGGAAAGAGAAACCAGTGATTAATGAAAAACAAGGCATTAGAGTACCTTTCATAACCACCTTTAATCAACAACATAAGACTATGGAAAAAATAATACGCAAGCACTGGCATGTTGTCAAATCAGATATGTTTTTAGGGAAAGAAATATAAAAAAAAAAACACATTCATATACAGAAAAGCAGCAAATCTGAGAAGTATTCTGGCCTCTAGTGAATATAAAAAGAAAAAAGAAAAGAGAAAAGAAATAGATCTGAAAGGGAATAAGATCTGTGGCTTCTTCCAATGCTACAACTGTAAAGCCTGCGAGTACAGCAAAAAAGTAAAAGCATTTACATCTACAAGCACAGGTAAAAAATATACAATAAAAGACACTATCAGGTGTAGAGATAAAGGGATATTGTACATATTACAGTGTTCATGTAAATTACAGTACCTAGGTGAAACAACAAGACCCTATAGAGACAGAATTAGAGAGCATTTGAACAATATAGAAAAGGGGAAATTGGAAACACGTCTGTATGACCACTTCAAGAAAGTGCACAATAATTGCACGAAAAATATCACCTGCTGGGCTGTCAAAAAAGTAAAAAAGAACTGGAGAGGTGGATATTATGAAAAATTAATTCTTAAAAAGGAAGCTGAACTCATTCATGAATTAGGAACATTGTACCCTTCAGGGCTAAATTCAGAATTTGATTCAACCCCTTTTATTTTGGATTCATTTAATATATCTATGCAGTCTTACAAAATGAAATAAATAGATTTAGTATTTATCTTTTAGCTTTATATATAAGTGAAGTTTTATATAGTTAATATATTTTTTATAGCTAAATATGTTTTATAGTTAAATCCGTTCTTCTAGTTAAGGTATTTTAATATAAAGCCTCAATTAATGTTTTTTTATAATAAAGCCTAAAAGTAATTGTGTAACAGTCAACACCTTGTGGGATATGTAATTATGAATCCATTTAGTTTGTTGTCCAAGGGTTAAAGCAGTATGTGGAATGACCCACACAGTCTATAACAAAATATAGTTTATAATATAAGAGGAGCATGTGGAATGTCCCACATAGTTTAAACACAAAAAAAGAGAATTGGGAACATTATAGAAGAGAAATGTTTAATCCACCTTAAAGACTAAATCCACCTTAAGGTAATAGGGTTGGAAGAATGGACCAATTGGAGCCCGGAAGAGGGGGATTTAAGGGTTCAGCAGACACCAAGCATACATCTTAAAAGCCTTTATGTAAGGCGAAACGCATCGATTGGATGTCAGTGTCTGTTTCGGGGGCTCATATTTATTGCGAGCCATAACACTGCACAGAGTAAACTAGAACGCCTAAACCCTTTGAGGGCTCACTTACACTTTCCCAATTTGAAGGACAGCTATTGGCTAGCTCGTCACATGTGACACGGAAGGAGTTGAGACCAGCAAGTACTGCCAAACCATCCATTGTGGATTACACGAGACACGGTAGCGTCTGAAAAGGGCAATAACATTCAAAATAGCCGAGGTGAGAAATAGCCTTATATAAAAAAGGCATAAACATAATTTCAGTAACATACAGAGACTTTCCTTCACCCGCAACAAGTGGGAGACCTGTTAAGCAGGTGTTTTAATTCAGTCGCCAGGTCTGTGTAGAGGAAAGGTGTGTTATTTTTACAAAAGATGGTATATAACTTTGAACTGTGAGAACAGGATTGGACATTAAAAAACAGTGACTTTTCAAATGCTTATTGCCCTATACACGGTGTGAGACTGGAGATTTTTATGATCTATATCGTATAAGCCTGCTATAAAGTATAGAGTGTACAGTGCTAAACATAGTTAGGAGGCTTTATATTGGTATTGTATATACACTTATAAAAAAATATATTAATAGATATTTTATCAGTGACCGGTCACTTATTTATTTATTTAATTTATGGAGTTATTACTATATGTGTTAATACAACATTATTACAATTAGAAATACATTTACACTCTTTTTTCTTATTGATTGATCTTTCTTGCTGTAGTAGCGCTGTTCCATATTTTTTAATTTTTGTATAATACATAAAGCACCAAACCATAGCTGAGAGTGTTTTAAATAATGATACATACTTACCGAAGACACCCATCCACATATAGCAGATAGCCAAACCAGTACTGAAAACTATCAGCAGAGGTAAGGGTATATAAGAGTATATTGACGATCTGAAAAGGGAGGTAGGAGATGAATCCCTACGACCGATAACAGAGAACCCTTGAAAAGATTTCCGGTGAGAGAAACCATAAAAAAATAGGCGATACTCTCTTCACATTACTCTGACAAACACTGTACTCTGAGAGGAATTGGGCTTCAGTATGCTTAGAAGCGCTTATCATAGAAGAAATCATAAAAATCAAGCACAAACTTACTTCACCACCTCCATAGGAGGTAAAGTTTGTAAAACTGAGCTGTGGGTGTGGTGGTTAGCTGTATTTATAGGCATTTTGAGGTTTGGGAAACTTGGTAGGAATGTATATCCCATACGTCACTAGCTCATGGACTCTTGCCAATTACATGAAAGAAATTATCATTACCTAAATATACTATTAAACAGGTAAATAAAAACCTGAATAACCTCTCTGGGTATGATATATTTACAGTCGTTAACCCTACTACAAGAGACTATACATTTTTTTCTAAACCACATTTGTTATACTCCTGATATAATTGAGGAAACAAGTTAAAGAATATTTTGAACTGAACCGTATCCTAGTAATAAAAGAACAACTTTTATGGGATGCAGATAAAAACGTAATACGTGGAGAACTTATTAGACTAGTCAGCGGTTAAAAGATACTAGCACAAAGGGGAAAAGTTACTAGTCCACTCAATGTGAAAGATAGGAAAAAGTCATATTTCTAAGTCGTACGCTGCAATTTCTAATTTAACCAGGACTAGTGGACCAACATGATTATATATAGGTATATATATATATATATATATATATATATATATATATATATATATATAGGTATATATATATATATATATATATATATATATATATATATATATATATATACAGATATATAGATAGGAATATCTATTTAGAAGTGTATGCAGGTGTGCCAATTGAAAATATGTAGCTTATGTAACTTGGAACATATGTATCGAATGTATTACCAAAACTAGTTAGTATCAAAAGGTACTGTAACAATAGTCAATCAATTGTCAGTCTTGGTGGTAAAAAGATATAGAGAGAGCATAGCTGATAGTAACTTAGCCTAATGGGTAGGGCTGGAAGATATTAAAACAGACCGTTGCAGATTATTGCAGACTAAGTAGGCTTCAGAGCAAGTAGAGACTATGATACATTTTTACCGTCTCGTGCATCCCAGCACTTCTGCTCCCGATTCCTCGGTCAGCCTGTGTCTGCATCTGTATCAAGGAAGTCCGTGTCTGTGTGCGTTCAAACTAACACCACTCACCCGCGATGGGCTGCACGTTTCCAAAGTATAGTGACTCCGTGTGTGTGTGGAAAAGACCGTCTGCAGTTGCCTGTATCCTGTTCTCTTTAGCCACCTCCAAACTTCACAACCAAACTTAAACCAGTATACGTGATCGCTCCTGCTTCACTATCTCATACTAGGACTGTTGTTAAAAGGCTAGTTGAACTTTCAAACAATTGCAGGTATCCGTGATGACACATGTCATAAGGTGTATAACATGAACGTCTCTCTCTTTTATCAAAATGTTTCAAGTTGTTTCAAGTTTGGTTAGTATATGGTTGCTTAGACAGCAAAGTGCACAGCAAAGGTTAGGAGCTTGCCAAAGTACATTTCTCCCAAAGTACATTTATCTAATACATTTGTTTAAAAGAGTGATGCGTATGGTCTGAGCACTGACAGGCTGACCCCCCCACCGCTTAAACCTCTGCAGCAATGCTGGCAGCACTCATACGTCTATTTCCCAAAAACAACCTCTGGATATGATGCTGAGCATGTGCACCCAACTCCTTTGGTCGACCATGGCGAGGCCTGTTCTGAGTGGAACCTGTCCTGTGAAACCGCTGTATGGTCTTGCCCACCGTGCTGCAGCTCAGTTTCAGGGTCTTGGCAATCTTCTTATAGCCTAGGCCATCTTTATGTAGAACAACAATTCTTTTTTTTCAGATCCTCAGAGAGTTCTTTGCAATGAGGTACCATGTTGAACTTCTAGTGACCAGCATGAGAGATTGTGAGAGCGATAACACCAAATTTAACACACCTGCTCCCCATTCACACCCGAGACCTTGTAACACTAATGAGTCACATGACACCGGGGAGGGAAAATGGCTAATTGGGCCCAATCTGGACATTTCCACTAAGGGTTGTACTCACTTTTATTGCCAACTGTTTAGACATTAATGGCTGTGTGTTAAGTTATTTTGAGGGGACAGCAAATTTACACTGTCGTACAGGCTGTACACTCACTACTTTACATTGTAGCAAAGTATCACTTCTTCAGTGTTGTCACATGAAAATATAATAAAATATTTACAAAAATGTGAGTGATGTACTCACTTTGTGGGATACTGTATATATATATATAAAAGTTATGATAATGTTAATGTAAAATATCTATCTATACCAATATGAATAGTTATGGAAGTGTACCTCGACTCTAAGCGAGGTGTTTTATTGTGAGTGTGCATTTGACATTCATTTTAAATTGTATTTTTGAATTTTACCATCTACACTTAGATCTGTCCTTGGTGTGGCGCTTCTTCCCCACCTATTGGGGCCGAATTATCATTGTCTGTGCAATGCTGTCCCCTGCAGATTTGCCGCAAATTGGCCGCTAGCAGGGGGTGTCAATCAGCCCGATTGTATACGATTGGGCGGATTGATGAATGCAGCAGTTAAGGAGCAGGGGTCTTAAGACCGCTGCTTCATTACTGCTGTTTCTGGCGAGCCTGAAGGCTCGTGTGGAAACAGGGACATCAGGGGCCCTTGATAAATAGGCCCCATTGTGTTCTTCTAAAACATACAAGCGTACTTTGCCAGGAATGCAGAAAGGCATTGACAAATGCCATACGTTATATCTCAATCACCTTTCTACAATACCTGGATTGCATATATTACACTTGCTACTTTATAAAAAAATTAGGCTTATGACAAAAAACATAATTTATGCTTACCTGAAAAATTAATTTATTTCATGGTGGGGAGAGTCCATGATCCATTACTCTCTACCACTAGGAGGAGGCAAAGATTCCCAAACCCCAAGAGCGCTATAAAACCCCTCCCACCTCACACATACCTCAGTCTAACATATAGCCAAGCAAGTGAGGTAAGATAAAGGAATAAGAGCAATAAAATGAGAAGGGAAAAAAGATGTGCTGAAGAAAAATATAACCACAAAAAACAAAGGGAGGGATCTCATTGAAAGAAATTAAGTTATCAGGTAAGCATAAATTATGTCTTCTTTAATACAGGTAGTGGTAATCCATGATCTATTACTCATGATAACTAATATCCAAGCTGTGGAGTCCATGAGTAATAACATAAAGGGAGGGATTTAAAAACATTTAACAAACCTTTTCACTTAGAAAATAAATCCACAACCCCCAAGAAAATATTTTTTTCTCTTTTTTTTTATAATGCACTTAAAAGCAGGCATAACCATCAAACTGAGACAACTACCAAAGGCTGCTTCAGAAGAAGCGAAAATTTCAAAATGTTAGAATTTACTAAAGGTCTGCAAAGAAGACCAAGTAGTTGCCTTGCAAATTTGATCAACTGAAGCCTCATTCTTAAAAGCCCAAGAAGTGGCAACTGACCTAGTAGAATGAGTAGTAATCCACTGCAGTGGAGGCTGACCTTCCTCCAAATAAGCTCAGTGAATCAAAAGTTTTAACCAAGAGGCTAAAGAAATAGCAGAGGCCTTCTGAATTTTCTAGGCCCAGAAAAAGGAACAAACAGACAAGGGCCTAGATTTGGAGTTTTGTCGGTAAGGACCCGCGTAGCTAACGCTTGCTTTTTTCTGGCCGCACCATAAAAATAACTCTGGTATTGAGAGTCCACATAAAGGCTGCGTTAGGCTCCAAAAAAGGAGCGTAGAGCATTTTTAACGCAACTTCAACTCTCGATACCAGAGTTGCTTACGGACGCGGCCAGCCTAAAAAACGTGCTCGTGCACGATTCCCCCATAGGAAACAATGGGGCTGTTTGAGCTGAAAAAAAACCTAACACCTGCAAAAAAGCCGCGTTCAGCTCCTAACGCAGCCCCATTGTTTGCTATGCGTAAACACTTCCTACGTCTGCACCTAACACTCTAACATGTACCCCGAGTCTAAACACCCCTAACCTTACACTTATTAACCCCTATTCTGCCGCCCCCGCTATCGCTGACCCCTGCATATTATTATTAACCCCTAATCTGCCGCTCCGTAAACCGCCGCTACTTACATTATCCCTATGTACCCCTAATCTGCTGCCCCTAACACCGCCGACCCCTATATTATATTTATTAACCCCTAATCTGCTCCCCACAACGTCGCCTCCACCTGCCTACACTTATTAACCCCTAATCTGCCGACCGGAGCTCACCGCTATTCTAATAAATGTATTAACCCCTAAAGCTAAGTCTAACCCTAACACTAACACCCCCCTAAGTTAAATATAATTTTAATCTAACGAAATTAATTAACTCTTATTAAATAAATTATTCCTATTTAAAGCTAAATACTTACCTGTAAAATAAATCCTAATATAGCTACAAAATAAATTATAATTACATTGTAGCTATTTTAGGATTAATATTTATTTTACAGGTAACTTTGTATTTATTTTAACCAGGTACAATAGCTATTAAATAGTTAAGAACTATTTAATAGTTACCTAGTTAAAATAATTACAACATTACCTGTAAAATAAATCCTAACCTAAGTTACAATTAAACCTAACACTATACTATCATTAAATTAATTAAATAAAATACCTACAATTACCTACAATTAAACCTAACACTACACTATCAATAAATTAATTAAATACAATATCTACAAATAACTACAATGAAATAAACTAACTAAAGTAGAAAAAATAAAAAAGAACTAAGTTACAAAAAATAAAAAAATATCTACAAACATAAGAAAAATATTACAACAATTTTAAACTAATTACACCTACTCTAAGCCCCCTAATAAAATAACAAAGACCCCCAAAATAAAAAATGCCCTACCCTATTCTAAATTAATAAAGTTCAAAGCTCTTTTACCTTACCAGCCCTGAACAGGGCCCTTTGCGGGGCATGCCCCAAGATGTTCAGCTCTTTTGCCTGTAAAAAAAAAACATACAATACCCCCCCCCAACATTACAACCCACCACCCACATACCCCTAATCTAACCCAAACCCCCCTTAAATAAACCTAACACTAAGCCCCTGAAGATCATCCTACCTTGTCTTCACCTCACCAGGTATCACCGATCCGTCCTGGCTCCAAAATCTTCATCCAACCCAAGCGGGGGCTGGCGATCCATCATCCGGTGGCTGAAGAGGTCCAGAAGAGGCTCCAAAGTCTTCATCCTATCCGGGAAGAAGAGGCGATCCAGATCGGCAACCATCTTGATCTAAGCGGCATCTTCTATCTTCATCCGATGACGACCGGCTCCATCCTGAAGACCTCCACCGCGGACCCATCTTCATCCGGCGACGTCCAACTGAAGAATGACGGTTCCTTTAAGGGACGTCATCCAAGATGGCGTCCCTCGAATTCCGATTGGCTGATAGGATTCTATCAGCCAATCGGAATTAAGGTAGGAATATTCTGATTGGCTGATGGAATCAGCCAATCAGAATCAAGTTCAATCCGATTGGCTGATCCAATCAGCCAATCAGATTGAGCTTGCATTCTATTGGCTGATCGTAATGTGAGCTCAGACATACATACTGGTGAGCTTGATTCTTATACCACTATTGTCCCTTATATACAGTGTTGCACTATTGTTCCTTTTTTTCTCTTTCAGGCTTTTCATCTTTTTATATTTTTACATTTTTGTGATATTGACTTTATGAACAACATTTCTATATACACTATATGGACTTCCATCATAGACACTAACAATATCACTTACCAGTCGGTAACTACCACCTCCGGATCTGGCACCTAGGGTGCTGAAGCGCCTCTGTGTTTAGGAGCACCTATATAGAATCTCTGCCAATTAAGACTTTTGCCCATCAAAATTTATATTTGTTCTACGTCATTTTACACTTTTGGATTGCGGACAATTTTGTTTTATTTTTTAAGGAGATTATTCATTTATTTTTTTGAAGATACACATTATTTTCATCTGTCTCACATTTTTTCATCTGTCCAAAATTGATCTACATTGAACTATATATATATTTTTCTATATTTCTTTTTTATATATTTTTTCTTTTGGAATTTTTTCACTAGCGCTAGTGTGGATTCACATTTCTCTGGGGTTGAACACTTATTTTTTGCATCAACATCACGTTTTTTCACAGCCCCTCCTCCACTTGGTCCGGTAACGGATCTCACACGCCTTTGATTGTTGCATTATTTTTTGAATTATGTATTGAAGTTTGAACGAATGTTTTTACACCATTATGTGCTGAGATTTTAATGTTTATTTGAAAGTTGATATATTGTTTATTGTTTATTGTTACACATCACATTGGTCTGATCTGAACCACAGTCCACACATTTTTTTTTTTTATTTATTTATTTTTTTTTAATTTTTTTTTTCATCTACTGACAATAGAACCATATCTAGAACGCCAAAGTCAGGTAACCAACTTATTAATCTATCCTAAACACACATAAGAACTTTGGAGATAACTACATTCAAGGTTTTGTATAACTAAAGTAGCCAGGTACAAAACTCCTGGATTATTTCATGGATCCATGAAAAGAATTTTACTGTATTTCTATATGAACATTGTGTTTTAACATTTTATCTGTGATTTTAATTTGAATGTATATGGAATAAATTATTCGCCAAAATTTAGTTTCCAGCCTTTTAAGCTATTCAGCGCTTACTATCGCCCCCTATTCTGCCAACCGTCATTCTTCAGTTGGACGTCGCCGGATGAAGATGGGTCCGCGGTGGAGGTCTTCAGGATGGAGCCGGTCGTCATCGGATGAAGATAGAAGATGCCGCTTGGATCAAGATGGTTGCCTGTCCGGATCGCCTCTTCTTCCCGGATAGGATGAAGACTTTGGAGCCTCTTCTGGACCTCTTCAGCCACCGGATGATGGATCGCCAGCCCCCGCTTGGGTTGGATGAAGATTTTGGAGCCAGGACGGATCGGTGATACCTGGTGAGGTGAAGACAAGATAGGATGATCTTCAGGGGCTTAGTGTTAGGTTTATTTAAGGGGGGTTTGGGTTAGATTAGGGGTATGTGGGTGGTGGGTTGTAATGTTGGGGGGGTATTGTATGTTTTTTTTTTAACAGGCAAAAGAGCTGAACTTCTTGGGGCATGCCCCACAAAGGGCCCTGTTCAGGGCTGGTAAGGTAAAAGAGCTTTGAACTTTATTAATTTAGAATAGGGTAGGGCATTTTTTATTTTGGGGGTCTTTGTTATTTTATTAAGGGGCTTAGAGTAGGTGTAATTAGTTTAAAATTGTTGTAATATTTTTCTTATGTTTGTAAATATTTTTTTATTTTTTGTAACTTAGTTCTTTTTTATTTTTTGTACTTTAGTTAGTTTATTTCATTGTAGTTATTTGTAGATATTGTATTTAATTAATGTATTGATAGTGTAGTGTTAGGTTTAATTGTAGGTAATTATAGGTATTTTATTTAATTAATTTAATAATAGTATAGTGTTAGGTTTAATTGTAACTTAGGTTAGGATTTATTTTACAGGTAATTTTGTAATTATTTTAACTAGGTAGCTATTAAATAGTTCTTAACTATTTAATAGCTATTGTACATGGTTAAAATAATTACAAAGTTGCCTGTAAAACAAATATTAATCCTAAAATAGCTACAATGTAATTATAATTTATATTGTAGATATATTAGGATTTATTTTACAGGTAAGTATTTAGCTTTAAATAGGAATAATTTATTTAATAAGAGTTAATTAATTTCGTTAGATTTAAATTATATTTAACTTAGGGGGGTGTTAGTGTTAGGGTTAGACTTAGCTTTAGGGGTTAATACATTTATTAGAATAGCGGTGAGCTCCAGTCGGCAGATTAGGGGTTAATAATTGAAGTTAGGTGTCGGCGATGTTAGGGAGGGCAGATTAGGGGTTAATACTATTTATTATAGGGTTAGTGAGGCGGATTAGGGGTTAATAACTTTATTATAGTAGCGGTGCGGTCCGCTCGGCAGATTAGGGGTTAATAAGTGTAGACACGTGGAGGCGATGTTGAGGGGGGCAGATTAGGGGTTAATAAATATAATATAGGGGTCGGCGTTGTTAGGGGCAGCAGATTAGGGGTACATAGCTATAATGTAGGTGGCGGTGCTTTGCGGTCGGCAGATTAGGGGTTAATTATTGTAGGTAGCTGGCGGCGACGTTGTGGGGGGCAGATTAGGGGTTAATAAATATAATACAGGGGTCGGCGGTGTTAGGGGCAGCAGATTAGGGGTACATAAGTATAACGTAGGTGGCGGTCGGCAGATTAGGGGTTAAAAAAATTTAATCGAGTGGCGGCGATGTGGGGGGACCTCGCTTTAGGGGTACATAGGTAGTTTATGGGTGTTAGTGTACTTTAAAGTACAGTAGTTAAGAGCTTTATGAACCGGCGTTAGCCCAGAAAGCTCTTAACTACTGACTTTTTTCCTGCGGCTGGAGTTTTGTCATTAGATTTCTAACGCTCACTTCAGCCACGACTCTAAATACCGGAGTTAGAAAAATCCCATTGAAAAGATAGGATACGCAATTTACGTAAGGGGATCTGCGGTATGGAAAAGTCGCGGCTAAAAAGTGAGCGTTAGACCCTTTTTTGAGTGACTCCAAATACCGGAGTTAGCCTAAAACCAGCGTTAGGAGCCTCTAACGCTGGTTTTCACGGCTACCGCCAAACTCCAAATCTAGGCCAAGGTTTGTCTAAAAATTGTCTAAAAAAAGTAGCATCAACATAATCAACAGGGAATGCAAAGATCTTTCAGAAGCATTCTTAAGATTAGGACACAAAGAAAAAACAACAGTCTGCCAAAGTTATCAGAATAAACAACTTTAGGCAAAACATTAAAGGGACACTAAACCCTAAAATTTTCTTTCATTATTCAGATAGAGAATACAAATTTAAACAACATTACAATTTACTTCTATTATTTATTTCGCTTTATTATTTAGATATTCTTAGTTGAAGAAAAGGCAATGCACATGGGTGAGCCAATCACACAAGGCTTCTATGTGCAGGAACAAATCAGCGACTACTGAGCCTATCTAGATATGCTTTTCAGCAAAGAATATCAAGAGAATAAAACAAATTATATAATAGAAATGAACTAGAAAGTTGTTTAAAATTGCATGCTCTTTCTAAATCATGAAAGAAAAAATTTGGGTTTCATGTCCCTTTAAATGATATCTGTAAAACAGCCATATCCTGATGAAAAATCAAATATGGAGGCTCACAAGAAACAGACAACTTAGAAACTCTTCTAGCAGAAGATATAGCAAAAAGAAATAAAACTTTCCAAGAAAGTAGTTATGTCCAATTTATGCATAGGTTCAAAATGAGGAGCCTGCAAAATTCTTAACACTAGGTTAAGAATCCATGGAGGAGAAATAGGCTTGATAACAGGTTAAATACTAATCAAATCCTGAACAAAACAATGAACATCAGATAGACCCTTATCTAGGCCATCTTGCAAAAACAATGAACATCAGATAGACCCTTATCTAGGCCATCTTGCAAAAACTGAAGAATCCTTGGAATCCTGAAAGAATGCCAGGAAAAACTATGCTTTATACACCAGATAATAAAGGCCTTCCAGACCGTGTGATAGATCTTCCAAGTTACAGGTTTATGAGCCTGAATCAGAGTTTCAATCACAGAATCTGAGAAACCCCTATGTCTCAGAACTAAGCGTTCAATTTCCATGCCATCAAGTATAGAGACTTGAGATTCAGAGATAAAGAGGCACAGGAAGGCAACAGGACATTTTAACCAGATCCACATACCAAATCCTGTGAGGCCACAGGACATTTTAACCAGATCCACATACCAAATCCTGTGAGGCCACGCTGGGGCAATCAGACTTACAAATTACTTCTCTAGCCTTATCTTAGAAATCACTCTGGAAAGGAGGGAACAGATAAGCAGACTGAAAAGACCATGGAACTAATAGAGCATCCACTACCTCTTCCTGAGGATCCTTGGAGCACGCAAAGTGCCTGGGAAGTTTGTTGTTCAAACGAGAGGCCATCAGATCTATTTCTGGGAGAACCCAAAGATCTACAATCTGATTGAACACATCCTGGTCAAGAAACAACTCCCCTGGATGTAGAGACTGATGACTGAGAAAGTCCACCTCCCAATTGTTCACTCCTGGGATGTGAATTGCAGAGATTAGACAACAACTGGCTTCTGCCCAAGAGAGAAATCGAGACACCTCCATCATTGCCAGGGAACTGCGAGTTCCACCCTGATGATTGATATAAACTACTGCTGTCACATTGTTTGTCTTGAAACGGATATAAGACTCCCTTTTTCTACAGAGGTAAAACTTGAAGGGCCCTAAAAATTGCTTGGCAACCTCACCTACAGAGGATCCCAAACCCCCTGTGTTGTCAGAGACCCCCAAACAGCTCCCCAACCTGAAAGGCTTGCATCTGTAGTGATCACAGTCCAGGTAGGATGAGCAAAAGAAGCCCCCTGAATAATTTTCTGATGATCCAGCCACCAAGTTAGAGACTGGCTTGTACTGGGATCCAAAAATATCTTTTGAGAGAGATGAGTATAATCCCTACACCATTGATGCAGCATACAAATCTGAAGAGGCCTCATGTAAAATTGAGCAAATGGAATTGCTCCTGAAGCTGCAATTATGAGACCTAGTACTTCCATATACAGAGCCACTGAAGGAAATGACAGAGACTGAAGGTTCAGACAAGCTGACACCAATCCTAACCATCTCTGCTCTGTTAGAGAAAGACTCATGGACACTGAGTCTATTTGGAACCCTAGGAAAGTAACCTTTGTCTGAGGAACCAAAGAACTCTTTGGAAAATTGATCCTCCAAACATGCTTTTGAAGAAACAACAAGAGTTGATGTATGTGAAACTCTACTAAACGAAAAGATGGCTAGAACCAATATATCGTCCAGGTAAGGAAATAGTGCAATACCCTGAGCACTGATTACAGACAAAAGGTTGCCCAGAACCTTGGATAAATTTTATTGTAGCTGTAGCCAGACCAAATGGAAGAGCAACAAACTGAAAATACTTCTCCAGAAAAGCAAACTACAGAAACTTGTAATGAATTGGAATATGAAGGTAAGCATTCTTTAAATCTATTGTAGACATATACTAACCTTGCTGAACAAAAGGCAGAATAGTCCTGATAGTTTACATTCTGAAAGATGGAATTTTTACAAATTTGTTCAGAATTTTTAGGTCCAGAACTGGTCTGAAAGTGCCTCCCTTTTTTGGAACAATGAAGAGATTTGAATAAAATACCATCCCCTTTTCCTGCAAAGGAACTGGTACAATCACTCCCATAGCTTCCAAATCTGAGACAGATTGAAGAAAAGCTTGAGCAGGATTTCTTGGAACATTGGACAGAAAAAAAACTTCCTCTGGGAGGCCTTGTTCTGAATTCAATTTGATATCCTTGAAAAGCAACATTCTGAACCCAGGGATCTAGAACAGACTAAAACCAAGTCTCCTAAAAGAGACTTCTGGGCTGAGGGCTCTACCTCCATGCAGTTTAAGAAGTAGGGAATGATTTCTTACCCTGCTTTGACTTGTTCCAGTTAGCCTTAGGTCTCCAGACTAAACTAGAGGAGCCTTGCTTTTGGTCAGAGGCATCAGTTTTCTGTTCCTTATTTTGACAAAAGGAACGAAAAGGATTAGAAGCTTTGGATTTTCCTTTAGACTTTCTGGGGCCAATTTATTAAGCAGCGGATGCTGCTTATTACGCAGAAACAGGAGTTAAGAGCAGCAGTTTTAAGACCACTGCTCCTTAACTCATCTGCCACCTCTGAGGTGGCGGACTGCAATCATCCCGATCAGATACAATCAGGATGATTGACACCCCCTGCTAGTGGCTGATTGGCCACGAATGTGCAGGGGCTAGCATTGCACAAGCATTTCACCAGAAATGCTTGTGCAATAATAAATGCAGACAGTGTATCGGGCGGACATTATTCGCTACAGAGAATCATGTCCGCCCGACATTTGATAAATCGTCCCCCAAGTCTTGTGGAAGAAAAGCTCCTTTACTTTCAAAAGTAGAAATAATAAAATCTAAATCAGACCCAAATAAATTCTTTCCCTGAAAGGAAAGAGACAATAATCTAGATTTAGACACCATATCAGCAGACCAGGATTTAAGCCACAAGGCCCTCCTAACAAGAACTGCTTAATACATGCTTTTGACATTAATCTTCATAATATCAAACACAGCATCACAAAAAAAAAAGAATTGGCACTCTGAAACAAACTCAACAGATTTGCACTAACCGGGTCATCAGAAAGCTGCTCTGAAAGACTAGACAACCAGTTGGTATAAGCAGGAACCACATCAGCAATAGAAATGGCTGGTCTGAGAATATAAGCAGCATGTAAAAAGGCCCTTCTATGAAAATATTCTAACTTTCTGTCTAAAGGGTCATTAAAAGAAGTACTGTCTTCCAAAGGAATATTAGTAAGTTTAGCCAGAGTGGAAATGGCCCCATCTACCTTGGGAACTGTTTCCCATAACTCTAGATTAGCAGCAGGTAAAGGATAAAACTTGCAGGGTACATCCTCAAAAAAAAGGCAGTTAACGCCTGAGGACGTACCCTGCATGTCCTCGGTGTGGAAAGCAGCTGGAAGTGATCCTGCTCACTTCCAGCTGCTTTCCGGTTATTGCAGTGATACCTCGATATCGAGGCATCCTGCAATAACCATTTTTAGCCATCCGATGCAGAGAGAGCCACTCTGTGGCCCTCTCTGCACCCGACATTAACGGCTAGGTTCGTTGGTGGGTGGGAGCCGGTGTGGGAGGCGGGTGGCGGCCATCAATGGCCCTGGATGATGCTGAGGGGGGCGGGATCGGGGGCGGGGATGCCCAGGGGCGCGCACGGGCGCGCGCGCGTGCACAGGAGGGTGGGGGCGTGCACGGGAGGGTGGGGGCGGGCGCGTGCACGGGAGGGAGCGGGTGGGAACCGCTACACTACAGAAAAAGTAACAGTAAAATGGACAGAAAAGGGGAAAAAAAGTTTAAAAAAAAAAAGATCAGGCAGGTGGTGGGGGTTGGTCTGTGGGGAAGGGGGAAGCTACACTACAGAAAATAAAAATAAAAACAAAAAAAAACTTTTTATTTTGCAAAATGGGTACTGGCAGACAGCTGCCAGTACCCAAGATGGCCCCCAATAAGGCAGATGGGGAGGATTAGAGAGCTGTTTTGGGGGGGATCAGGGATGTTGGGGGCTAAGGGGGGATGCTACACCACAGCATATGTAAATATGCTTTAAAAAAATAAAAAAATAAAAATAAAAAAAACTTTTATTTTAGTACTGGCAGACTTTCTGCCAGTACTTAAGATGGCGGGGACAATTGTGGGGTGGGGGAGGGAAGGGAGCTGTTTGGGAGGGATCAGGGGGTCTGATGTGTCAGGTTGAGGCTGATCTCTACACTAAAGCTAAAATTAACCCTGCAAGCTCCCTACAAACTACCTAATTAACCCCTTCACTGCTAGCCATAATACACGTGTGATGCGCAGCAGCATTTAGCGGCCTTCTAATTACCAGAAAGCAACGCCAAAGTCATATATGTCTGCTATTTCTGAACAAAGGGGATCCCAGAGAAGCATTTACAACCATTTATGCCATAATTGCACAAGCTGTTTGTAAGTCATTTCAGTGAGAAACCTAAAATGGTGAAAAATGCTACTTTTTTTTTTTATTTGATCGCATTTGGCGGTAAAATGGTGGCATGCAATATACCAAAATGGGCCTAGATCAATATTTTGGGAGGGAAGGGAGCTGTTTGGGAGGGATCAGGGGGTCTGATGTGTCAGGTTGAGGCTGATCTCTACACTAAAGCTAAAATTAACCCTGCAAGCTCCCTACAAACTACCTAATTAACCCCTTCACTGCTAGCCATAATACACGTGTGATGCGCAGCAGCATTTAGCGGCCTTCTAATTACCAGAAAGCAACGCCAAAGTCATATATGTCTGCTATTTCTGAACAAAGGGGATCCCAGAGAAGCATTTACAACCATTTATGCCATAATTGCACAAGATGTTTGTAAGTCATTTCAGTGAGAAACCTAAAATTGTGAAAAATGCAACTTTTTTTTTTTTTTGATCACATTTGGCGGTAAAATGGTGGCATGCAATATACCAAAATGGGCCTAGATCAATATTTTGGGTTGTCTGCTACACTACACTAAAGCTAAAATTAACCCTACAAGCTCCCTAATTAACCCCTGCACTGCTAGGCATAATACACGTGTGGTGCGCAGCGGCATTTAGCGGCCTTCTAATTACCAAAAAGCAATGCCAAAGCCATATATGTCTGCTATTTCTGAACAAAGGGGATCCCAGAGAAAAATGTACAACCATTTATGCCATAATTGCACAAGCTGTTTGTAAATAATTTCAGTGAGAAACCGAAAGTTTGTGAAAAAGTGAACGATTTTTTGTATTTGATTGCATTTGGCGGTGAAATGGTGGCATGAAATATACCAAAATTGGCCTAGATCAATACTTTGGGATGTCTTCTAAAAAAAAATATATACATGTCAAGGGATATTCAGGGATTCCTGAAAGATATCAGTGTCCCAATGTAACTAGCGCTAATCTTGAATAAAATGGTTTGGAAATAGCAAAGTGCTACTTGTATTTATGGCCATATAACTTGCAAAAAAAGCAAAGAACATGTAAACATTGGGTATTTCTAAACTCAGGACAAAATTTAGAAAATATTTAGCATGGGTGTTTTTTGGTGGTTGTAAGTGTGTAACAGATTTTGGGGGTCAAAGTTAGAAAAAGTGTTTTTTTTCCATTTTTTTCTCATATTTTATAATTTTTTTATAGTAAATTATAAGATATGATGAAAATAATGGTATCTTTAGAAAGTCCATTTAATGGTGAGAAAAACGGTATGGGTACAGTAAATGAGCAAGAGGAAAATTACAGCTAAACACAAACACCGCAAAAATGTAAAAATAGCCTTGGTCCCAAACGGACAGAAAATGGAAAAGTGCTGTGGTCATTAAGGGGTTAAACCTTGAAGAAGAAATAAAAGATACACCTGGCTTAGACCATTCCCTAGCTATGATTTTAGAGACAGTATCAGGCACAGGGAAAATCTCAGGGAGATTAACGCTTACAAGGTTTATTATCAGAAGCTTTAGGATCTTTAACCCCTAAAGTAATTAAGACCTCTTTTAAAAGAGAACAAATCTGTTCAACTTTAAACAAAAAAGAGGGAATATCAGTTTCCATTTCATCCATTTTCATCACATATTTTTTAGCAAAATGTTTAGCAGAATTTCTTAAACACAATATTATTTTTTTATTGGAATATTTTATATGTATTTGTTAATTGAGAAGACCACCGGTTGCATTGTGTTTTTAAAATATATATGTTTACTCAAATCACTACTCAATATATTTGTGTATCTGATATTTTGATTTTAGAAATAAATGCTATTATTGTGTAAAACACGCACTGTATCAGGTGACCAATAGATTTGACCTATTTTCAATTTGCAAACTAGATTGTATAGCTGACTTTTATAGGCGCACCTTGTATCATTGCTTGAGAGTTTGTACACATAGTACTTGTAGAAGGTAAAATCTTAACAGACCTTTTACGCTTATTTAAAGGGGGGAGAGCAGCCAATGCTGCAGAGACTGCAGCCTTGATAAACGTTTTCATGGCAGGAGGCACTACTTCAGCATTAACCTGTAATGAACAAAGAGTAGATGCATTAGTACCCAAATAAACAGCATTAGATCAGTCTGTTTGCATTAACAAATTTAAACATAAGCCACATAAATGAGCAAAAGAGGGTACTTCAGCTTTCTTGCAATAAGAACACCTAATAATGGTAGAAAGGCGTTCAGGAGACTCAGTTTCTTGGGTAGATTTAGGGACAAAATCCTGCTGGTATATTATAGCATATAGCAAAACAACTTAAAAATGCTTTTGAATGAAAATCCTTTACCCCCACCTAAGTAGCTTTGACAGGAACATTGCGCTAAACCGAGCTGAAAAGCACAAAAAACAGGAGAAAATAACATTACCTCCAAATGTGCTCCAAACAACTGACAGTTTAAATGAGATTGTGCGTGCCAGAAAACCCAAGCAAACGTGTGCTTACCCGATATGCATACACAACTTGCAGAAAAACTAAAGGGACATGCGCAAATCTGACAAGCAAACCCGGCATGTAAAAAACCCTGCAGCTCCTAAAGGGACGTACACTAACCTAATGAGTGTAAACCCGACGTGCGAAAACAGACTGACACGCAAAAAACGAAGCCAGCAAAAAAAAAAAAAAACGCTGCACACAAAGCAAGTGAATAGTCCCAGGGCCATCTATAATAACATATATAGATAAACTTTTAAAATAAAGAAGTGCCCATAATATACTTACCAATAGACACTCGTCCACTAGCAATCAAGTAGCAGACATCCAAACCAGTACTGAAACATATCGGCAGAGGTTATGGAATAGGAGTATATTGTAGATTCATAAAGGGAGGCAGAAGATACGTCCCTGTGACCGAGGGTTTATGAAAGATTTCCCATGAGGTGAAACAAACAATCATAAACCATACTAAACATATAAAAAGGTGTGGGTAGCACACTTTAAAGGTAAATATGTAAATTTATGTATAATTTAGAACAGGTGCTACCTAGAAAAGATAAATATAAACAATATCACAAAAGAAAGTAGATACTCCAAAATAAGGAGTTTCTAAAAGTCTAGGAAAAACCAGCACAACTGTACAAAAATAAAATAAAATAAAAACCAGGAGAAATACAATATACCAAAAATACTTTATTATACTAAAAGCACACTCATACAAGGGATCCCTGTATTCACACATAAATCAAGCCGGCTGAGGAAAATCTGGTGCACCAAGGTAAAGAGTACAATGACATAAATTGATCCACTGTGAAATGTTATTCATTTGAAATGTTATTCATTTGTAATCCAAGTTGGAATAGGTCAGACAGTAATGTGATGATCAAATTATGACTCCCAAAGTGCCACAAAGCCAGATAAACCAGGCATCATCCCCAACAGGAAAATGCAACAAACATGTTAGCATGCAGAGGAGGAGCCGTATACATACGCGTATTAACAGGTGTGACTACCGTAGAAGCGTTCCTTCAGCAAGAAAGAGCCAACAAGATTTTTCCTGTATCTTTTATGCGAACGCTCCTCCTGCCTTCACTGCTTCCAGAACGTGTTGTCTCCTGGGGTGATCCTGGATATGGGGGGATCCCATATAGAAAACAAGCTGCAAAGCAAACTCTAGCGGAAGCAAAGTAAAGACTGAGGTATGTGTGAGGTAAGAGGGGTTTTATAGAGCTCTAGGGGTTTTGGAATCTTTGCCTCCTCCTAGTGGTAGAGAAGAGTAATGGATCATGGACTCTCACCACCTGTATGAAAGAAAATGTAAAACAAGGTGAAAATTCCTGGTAGGTCAATTTAATTTGAAGGGTTCACAACAATGCATGAACAGCAGCTTAAATGGACATAAAACTTTAAGCAATATCAACAATTAAGTGCTGCATTGCAAATTATCGGCTAGATTATGAGTTTTGCGGTAAGATTAAAAAGCAGCGCTAACAGGTCCTAACGCTGCTTTTTAACGCCCGCTGGTATTACGAGTCTTGCAGGTTTAGGGGCACTGCACACTTTTTTGGCCTTAACACAAACCAACTTACGTAAATTTCGTAAAGTCTTTTTTCAATGGGACTTGCATAGCGCCGGTATTACAAGTTTGTCCTGGGAGGCCAAAAAGTGAGCGGTACATTCTCTACTTTCAACTTGATTCCTAACGCATTTTAAAGTCAGTAGTTCAGAGTTTTATGGTAAAAAGCTGTAGCATAAAACTCATAACTAAAGTGCTAAAAAGTACACTAAACACCCATAAACTACCTATTAACCCCTAAACCGATGCCCTCCCGCATCGCAAACACTAAAATAAAAATATTAACCCCTAATCTGCCGCTCCCGACATCACCGCCACTATAATAAACATATTAACTCCTAAACCGCCGCACTCCCGTCTCGCAAACACTAGTTAAATATTATTAACCCCTAATCTGCCACCCCTAACATCACCGCCACCTACATTATACTTATTAACCCCTAATCTGCCATCCCCAACGTCGCCGCCACTATTCTAAATTTATTAACCCCTAAGTCTAACCCTAACACCCCCTAACTTAAATATAATTTAAATAAATCTAAATAAAATTACTATCATTAACTAAATTATTCCTATTTAAAACTAAATACTTACCTATAAAATAAACCCTAAGCTAGCTACAATATAACTAATAGTTACATTGTATCTAGCTTAGGGTTTATTTTAATTTTACAGGCAAGTTTGTATTTTAACTAGGTAGAATAGTTATTAAATATTTATTAACTATTTACTAACTACCTAGCTAAAATAAATACAAATTTACCTGTAAAATAAAACCTAACCTAAGTTACACTAACACCTAACCCTACAATTAAATAAATTACCTAAATTAAATACAATTAAATAAATTAAATACAATTAGCTAAATTACAAAAAAACACTAAATTACAGAAAATAAAAAGCAAATTACAAGATCTTTAAACTAATTACACCTAATTTAAGAGCCCTATCAAAATGAAAAAAAGCCCCCCCAAAATAAAAAAAAAAACCCTAGCCTAAACTAAATTACCAATATCCCTTAAAAGGGCCTTTCGCAGAGCATTGTCCCAAATAAATCAGCTCTTTTACCTGAAAAAGAAATACAAACATCCCCCCAACAGTAAAACTCACCACCCACACAACCAACCCCCCAAATAAAAGCCTAACTAAAAAAACATAAGCTCCCCATTGCCCTGAAAAGGGCATTTGGATGGGCATTGCCTTTGATATGGAATTTCGCTCTATTGCTGCCTAAAGCCCTAACCTAAAAATAAAACCCACCCAATATACCCTTAAAAAATCCTAACACTAACCTCCGAAGATTCACTTACCGGAAGAAGTCTTCATCCAAGCGGCAAGATGTCCTCAATGAAGCCGACAGAAGTGGTCCTCCAGACGGGCAGAAGTCTTCACCCAGAAGGCATCTTCTATCTTCATTCTTCCGATGCGGAGCGGCTCCATCTTCTAGACATCCGGCGTGGAGCAGCCTCTTCTTCCGATGTCTTCTTGCTGAATGAAGGTACCTTTAAATGACATCATCCAAGATGGCGTCCCTTAGATTTCGATTGGCTGATAGAATTCTATCAGCCAATCGGAATTAAGGTTGAAAAAATCCTATTGGCTGATCCAATCAGCCAATAGGATTGAGCTTGCATTCTATTGGCTGATTGGAACAGCCAATAGAATGTGAGCTCAATCCTATTGGCTGATTGGATCAGTCAATAGGATTGAAGTTCAATCCTATTGGCTGATTGCATCAGCCAATAGGATTTTTTCAACCTTAATTCCGATTGGCTGATAGAATTCTATCAGCCAATCGGAATCTAAGGGACGCCATCTTGGATGACGTCACTTAATGGTACCTTCATTCAGCAAGAAGACGTCGGAAGAAGAGGATGCTCCGCACCGGATGTCTTGAAGATGGAGCCGCTCCATGTCGGAAGGATGAAGATAGAACATGCTGTCTGGGTGAAGACTTCTGCCCTTCTGGAGGACCACTTCTTCCCGTCTGGATGACCACTTCTGCTGGCTTCCTTGAGGACATCTTGCCGCTTGGATGAAGAGTTCTCCAGGTAAGTGAATCTTCGGGGGTTAGTGTTAGAATTTTTTAAGGGTGTATTGGGTGGGTTTTATTTTTAGGTTAGGGCTTTGGGCAGCAATAGAGCTAAATTCCCTTTTAAGGGCAATACCCATCCAAATGCCGTTTTCAGGGCAATGGGGAGCTTAGGTTTTTTTTAGTTAGGCTTTTATTTGGGGGGTTGGTTGTGTGGGTGGTGGGTTTTACTGTTGGGAGGGCTGTTTGTATTTCTTTTTCAGGTAAAAGAGCTGATAACTTTGGGGCAATGCCCCGCAAAAGGCCCTTTTAAGGGCTATTGATAGTTTAGTTTTAGTTTTGATAGGGCTCTTAGATTAGGTGTAATTAGTTTAAAGATCTTGTAATTTGTTTTTTATTTTCTGTAATTTAGTGGGGTTCTTTTTGTAATTTAGCTAATTGTATTTGATTTATTTAATTGTATTTCATTTAAGTAATTTATTTAATTGTAGTGTAGTGTTAGGTGTTAGTGTAACTTAGGTTGTGTTTTATTTTACAGGTAAATTTGTATTTATTTTAGCTAGGTAGTTAGTAAATAGTTAATAACTATTTAGTAACTATTCTACCTAGTTAAAATAAATACAAACTGGCCTGTAAACTAAAAATAAAACCTAAGCTAGCTACAATGTAACTATTAGTTATATTTTAGCTAGCTTAGGGTTTATTTTATAGGTAAGTGTTTAGTTTTAAATAGGAATAATTTAGTTAAAGGGCCACTAAACCCAAAATCTTTCTTTCATGATTCATATAGAGAATACAAATTTAAACAACATTACAATTTACTTCTATTATTTATTTTGCTTCATTTTTTAGATATCCTTAGTTGAAGAAAAAGCAATGCACATTGGTGAGCCAATCACACTTGGCTTCTATGTGCAGCAACCAATCAGCAGCTACTGAGCATATCTAGATATGCTTTTCAGCAAAGAATATCAAGAGAATAAAAGAAATTAGATAATAGAAGTAAATTTAAAAATGTGGGTTTCATGTCCCTTTAATTATAATAATTTTATTTAGATTTATTTAAATTATATTTAAGTTAGGGGGTGTTAGAGTTAGGGTTAGACTTAGGTTTAGGGGTTAATAAATTTAGAATAGTGGCAGCGACGTTGGGGATGGCAGATTAGGGGTTAATAAATATAATGTAGGTGTCGGCGATGGGGGCAGCAGATTAAGGGTTCATAAGTATAATGTAGGTGGCGGCGATGTCCGGAGCGGCAGATTAGGGGTTAATAAGTATAATGTAGGTGTCGGCGATGTCTGGGGCGGCAGATTAGAGGTTAATAAGTGTAAGATTAGGGGTGTTTAGACTCGGGGTTCATGTTAGGGTGTTAGGTGTAAACATAAAATGTGTTTCCCCATAGGAATCAATGGGGCTGCGTTACTGAGTTTTACGCTGCTTTTTTGCAGGTGTTAGACTTTTTCTCCGCCGGCTCTCCCCATTGATGTCTATGGGGAAATCGTAAAACGAGTACGTACAACCAGCTCACCGCTGACTTAAGCAGCGCTGGTATTGGAGTGCAGTGTGGAGCTCAATTTTGCTCTACGCTCACTTCTTGCCTTTTAACTCCGGGTTTGTAAAAACCTGTAATACCAGCAATCAAGGTAAGTGAGCGGTGAGAATAAACTGCAAGTTAGCAACGCACCCCTCTTACCGCAAAACTCGTAATCTGGGCGTTTGTTTTTTTCAAATTCATTTAACACTGCAATTTTGCAAATCAAGAACAGTTCAGGTATATACGGTTGAAAAGCCTGGTAGCCTCACTAGGAAAACGTGGAATAAGGTATTGTACTAATTTGTACAGCACAAGTAGACAAAATAAATAATAATTGTATATTGTAATTTGGTTTTATTTTCCTTAACTACATATTTTATGGGGAGATTAAATGTTAAATTGTATGCCCCTTTAATATAGCTATATGTAAGTTAAGGCTGATAAATATGGCAAGATAGAGCCAAAATATGCAGAAGTGCTCTAACATCAAAAAAGTAAAGGGAATTAAAATAGTTATTAAATACTAAAAAATAGAAACACAGAAAAGTAACTGTTACAAAAAGTCAAAAGGATTTTTGAATGTACAGAGATGGGGGGGGGATGCATTCAGAACACAAAGAGAGATAGTTATGTCAATTTATAGTACATTTCAGAAAGATGTTTATCTCGCTATGCAGGGTTCTTGATGTAAAGTAGAGACTCCTACATTACAATACATTACAATAGCAGGTCTAAAAACAATTCCAAAAGATTGTGCATGATTTCTCTCCATGCCGACAAGCTTTTGAATATCAAGCTCAGGGATTTAACAAAGTACAAAAGAGCAACACATTATAAAAAAGAAGGTAACTAATGTGAGAAATGAATGCTTACTACCTAACTTATTTGTTTTTTTATATTTTGTGCACATATTTCCTGTATTTTCTGTTTGTATCTAAATAAAGAGACTAAAAAATAAATATGAATAGTCATTAAATCTTTGCTAAAATTACAACGCAGGTGGTGACTTTTGCACAGTACTATAAATAGAAATATATATTTAATAATAAAAAAAAATTCTATGTGAAGATCATTGGAATGTAAAATATGCGTAACGCGATTTGTGTTTTGCGCTTTAAGTCTAATGTAGTTTTGGGCTAGCGCACAGTTCTTGAAATATTAAATAATTATAATTATTAAAAATTATTATACATACTGTAAAAAAAATCCAAGTAATCCATAGAATATATATTTTTTACAGTATGTATAATAATTTAATAATTATTAATATTTTTATAGTGATTGCTAGCCTCTCTTTTCTCTCTCTCCATATTGAAAAAGATCTGCAATGGGTTACCCTTTGAACAAAACAACTAATGGGCAGACTTAAATATTATTTTAAACATTTTCTTTTTCTGACACATAAAGACAAAGATCTCCCATTAGCTTCGCTAAGAATTATAGATAATTATTTTTTTTTATCTTTGCCTGATGTGCATTCTATAGATAAGGTACTACCGGTTAGATCTGGAGATCTGTAGGGAAACGTCGGTTGCTGGCATTACTTGCCAATGACATCCTCCGTGATGGAGAGAAAGTCACGGAACCTTCGCCTGTCTTGTTCTGTTTGGAATCCGAGCCTGTCTCCCCTGTAGAGTCTGGTGTATGGGGTCTGCTGCCTTTTTTAACGTCGGTTTTTGATGGCGTCCACGATCTAGTGCCACATAAGCTGTTTCGTCCTCTATTGCTGCATGCAGTATCAAGAGCAAAGCCACCCCTTTCCACCACTCTTGAGAAGTTTAGTGGAGCACTAATTCTCCGAGACTTTTTGACTATATTAGTGTTCTCATTGTATACAGTATTTGGGAATAGACAATCAACGGTGTCTTTAGATAACATTTCAGGCATAGTTCCCATTTGCAGACATGGGGCACTCTCCACGCTTGAATGGGTACTTCTAATGCAACCTTTTCTTCTTTCTGCACGGTTTTGTATAGTCTTTACTTCTGGGCTAGACATTTTGCTTATTATTTCATTGGTGTGTAAGCTGGCATTTTGGAAATTAGTTTCTACTATGTTTTCTGAATTCATCTCATTTATTGATTTAGTTTCTTGCTCATCATGAATACAAGTATTACAGTTCTCTGTCTGTTCATCTTCAATTGGGAGAAAAGTACAGGGAGGATTTAAAATAGGATATACTGCTGGATCATTCTGTTTTTCCATTAACAAGGTGTAATTACTGGGTGCTGAAGGTAATGTCTTATGTGGGCTGGAAGATGTATCCATGCATGTATGAGTCACTGCAGAACTTTTATGTGATTTTAATGCATAAAAATCATCAAACTCATTTTTAATCTTATATCGTACCAAACATCCTTTTTTGACCTTTTTCACCCCAAGGTGTCCAATCTCTAGTATGTTAAGAAATAAAGAAACAGCAGCTATGCATTGCATGAATAGCATGAACACTGTTTTCTCAGTAGGTCTGGATACAAAACAGTCAACTACATTGGGACATGGGTCCCTATGGCACTTGTAAAGTGAAGCCAGCTGAACACCATACAGCAGATGCTGTCCAACCATGAAGCCAACCTCAACAGCAGATCTGGTGAATATATGAATAACATATGTGCAGAGAAGGGAGCCGCGAAGTGGTGCCTTGTTCAGCTTCCTTTGCTCAAGTTGTCGGAGTTCACGTTCTAATCTTTTCCTATCTTCTGTCATTTCATAGTCTACTCCATCAAGTTCACCTTTTAGTTGGTTTTTCTTTCTGTGCCTTTCTTTCTCTAGTGCTCTCAGTCTGTAGATGGCATGGCCCATGTAAACCAGAGAAGGGGAGGACACAAAAATAACCTGCAGGACCCAGTATCTGATCAGTGATATAGGAAATGCCTGGTCATAGCAGACGTTTCTGCACCCAGGTTGCTCTGTGTTGCATACAAAATGAGATTGCTCATCATTCCAAACCTCTTCAGCTGCGACACCCAGGACAAGCATCCGGAATATGAATAAGATGGTAAGCCAGATCTTACCGACAATAGTGGAGTGAATGTGGACCTCCTCCAGGATGACTCCTAGGAAATTCCAGTCTCCCATTTTTAGTCCACCATCTCAACACTGAAAAGGGATAAAAAAAGAAAAGGTTGTGAAATAATTTGTTGCAGCTGTGTCCAGCTACAGGTCAAAGCATTACATTCGATGCTAAGATATGATTATGAATGTGTAGCTTTGATGTATGTGTCAAACGCTGACTTGTTTCTTTAGTCACTCTTACCTTTCTCTGTGTGTGTTTACTTATTTTTAAGGGATATAAAAGTTATGATTCAGATAAAGTATCCACATTAAGAGACTTTTTAAATGTACTTCTACTATTACATTTATTTTGTTCTCTTGGTATCTTTTGTTGAAAAGCATGTCTAGGTAGATTCAGGGGAGTATTAGGCTACTGGGAGCTAGCTGGTGATTGGTGACTACACACATATGAATCTTGTCTTTGGCTCACCAAGAGTGTTCAGTTAGCTCCTACTTGTGCATTGCTGCTCTGGAGCTAACTTAAACTATGTGTTAAAACATTTACAGGGGTTAAACACATTGCTATATATGAGCAACTATGCAATAATTAAATGGTCTAACACATTAAACACTTGTTTTCCCTTTTAGTATCATAATTCTGTATTCTCTGTCACACAATAATGGCTGTTGCTGTTACTTCTAGATGTTCCTTTTCCACCTAACAAAAATATAATTTATGCTTACCTGATAAAAAAAATGATTTCATGGTAGTGAGAGTCCACGATCCATTACTCATGGGAATTACTCTTCTCTACCACTAGGAGGAGACATAGATTCCCAAACCCCAAGAGCTCTATAAAACCCCTCCAACCTGACAAATTCCTTAGTCTAACGTATAGCCAAGCAAATGAGGTAAGAAAAAGGAATAAGAGTCATAAAAGGAGAAAGGAAAAAAGATGTTTTTAAAAAAATCAACCCTAAGAAAAAACAAAGGGTGGTGGCTCGTGGACTCTCACCGCCATGACAAAAAATAATTGATCAGGTAAGCATAAATTATGTTTTCTCTTCTTTTGTGGTGAGAGTTCACAATCCATTACTCATAGGAACTAATACCCAAGCTGTGGCAGACCACAAGTAATAACATAAAGGGAGGGATTTATTCATCAAAACTAGACAACTTCCTGAAGGACCTTTCTACCAAAGGCTGCTTCAGAGGAAGCAAAAATGTAAACATTTTAAAATTTAGTAAAGGTATGCAAAGAAGACCAAGTGGCCGCCTTGCAAATTTGATCAACTGAAGCATCATTCTTGAAAGCCCAAGAAGTGGCAACTGATCTAGTAAAATGAACCTCCAAATAAGCTCTGTGAAGCAAAAAGTTTTAACCTAGAGGCTAAAGAAATACAGCCCTTCTGACTTTTCCTAAGACCAGTAAGAAGGACAAACAAACTAGAAGTTTGTCTGAAATCCTTAGTTGCATTAACATAAAATGTAAATGCTCTAATAACATAAAAAAACTGCAAGATCTTTCAGAAGCATTTTGGGGATCAGGACAAAAGGAGGGAACAACAATCTCCCTATTATTGTTGTGTGAGGTAAAAAATTAAATCTAGTCCGCAAAACAGCCTTATCCTGACAGCGTATGATGTCGGCATTTAGCGATGTCCGTCCGCATCATTGTAAATCAGCCCCTAAAACTTCAAAGAGAAGAAATAGGCTTAATAACAGCTTTAATTCGGACTAGAGCCTGGACAAAACAATGAATATCAGGAAGAATGCCAGGAAAAATTATGCTAAGTTTTCCAAACTTTCTGATACATTTTCCTAGAAACAGGCTTAAGAGCCTGGATCAGAGTGTTAAAGTGCCATAAAACATGTTGAGACCTGTACATATCCTAAAAGGGCTAATTAAGTAAAAATTGCTTGCATTAAAAATTGCTGGCAAGTATTTTAAAATAATTTTCAAAAATAAGCAAAATTTGTTACATATCTATGCTGTCTGGAGAAGTCTGATCCACCTTCCCTTATCAGTGTTTAGCATCAAAAACACAGGCATTGTATTTCAACTGAGTTCACAGCAGCTTATTTACTTCTAGGCATGCTCCAGCAGATAATAATTGTTAAAGTCTTGTATTCTACCAAAGCAAAGGTGGAGATAGATACAGCCATATAAGGAATTGTGTGGGGGGAGTTAGAGCTGTACAATTCAGAAACTTAAAAGACAGGGTTAATGGCAAAACACTGCTGTATAAATTTGCAAGTAAAGTAATTAATGTACATATTATTATATTGTGTCTCTATCCCAACTTGTTTTATGTCCCTTTAATCACAGAATCTGAGAATGCTCTATGACTCAGAACTAAACATTCAATTTCCATTCCATCAAGTTTAGAGAGTTTAAATTTGGATGGAAGAAAGGACCTTGAGACAGAAGGCAATTGGACATTTGAACCAGATCTGCATAACAAATCCGGTGAGGCCACACTGGGACTATCAGGATTACAAATAACTGTTCCAATTTTATCTTGGAAATTACTCTGGAAAGTAGAACCAGAGGAGGATACTCATAAGCAGGCTGGAAGGACCAAAGAACTACTAGAGCATCCATTACTTCTGCGTGAGGATTCATGGACCTCGCAAAGTACTGGGAAGTTTGTTGCTCACACGAGAGGCCATCAAATCTATTTCTGGTAGGCCCCATAGATCTACAATCAGATAGAACACATCCTGATGAAGAGACCACTCTCCTAGATGCAAAGACTGACAACTGCGAAAGTCTGCCTCCCAATTGTTCACTCCTGGGATGTGAATCGCAGTTATTAGGCAAGAATTGATTGGTAACCTCGCCTCCCGAGGATCCCAAACCTCTTGTGCTGTTAGAGCCCCTCAAACAGCTCCCCAACCTGAAAGACTTGCATCTGCGGCGATCATAGACCAGGTAACATGAGCAAAAGAAGCTCCCTGAATAATAGAGACAGGTGTGTGCTGGAATCTAAAAATATAAGATATATTTTTTGTGTATAATCCCTGCACTACTGACGTAGCATACAAAGCTGAAAAGGCCTCATGTGAAAATGAGCAAATGGAATTGCATCCAAAGCTGCAATCATGAGGCCTAGTACTTCCATACACAAAGCCACTGAAGGGAATGAGAGAGACTGAAGGTTCAGACAAGCTGATATCAATTTTATTCGTCTCAGTCATGGACACTGAATCTATTTGGAAACCTAAAAAGGTAACCTTTGTCTGAGAAATCAAGGAACTCTTTGGTAAATTGATCCTCCAACCATTTTTTTTAAGAAACAACAATAGTTGTTTTGTGTAAAATTTTGGTAAAGGAAAAGACAGAGCTAGTACCAAGATATCTTCCAGGTAAGGAAACACTACTCTAGGCTCTGATTACAGACAAAAGGGCAACCAAAACCTTGATAAATATTCTTGGAGCTTTAGTCAGACAAAATGGAAGAGCAACAAACTGATAATGTTATTCCAGCAAACCTCAGAAACTGTTCAGTGTGAATTGGAATATGAAGGTAGACATAAACTGACCTTGCTGAACAAAAGGCAGAATAGTCCTGATAATTTCCATTATGAAATATGGAATCCTTACAAACTTGTTTAGAGTCTTGCCGGAATTAAGCATTGCACAAGTACGCAGTTTTGGGCTGTTGTGCAATGCTGACCCCTGCCCGCGCACATCCAATCACACACGGGCAGGAGCTGCTAATCTCCCCTGTTGGATGAGACCAGGGAGATTGGAATTCGCCACCTTAGAGGTGGTGAAGAGGTCAGGCAAGCAGCGGTCTGCACTGCTTCAAAAATATGGACTGCAGTTCCTAGTGGGGCAAAAGGCTGGTGAAGCCTTTGATAAATTGACCCCTTAAGATCCAAAACTGGTCTGAAATTGCCTTCCTTCTTTGGAACAATGAAGGCATTTTAATAAAATCTCATCCCCTGATCCTGCAAAGTAACTGGAACAATTACTCCCATATCTTCCAGATCTGAGACAGATTGAAGAAAAGAATATGATGAACAATCTTTGTGTAGAAGTGTAGCCGCCTCTTAAACAAGAGATAATTTAGCAAGAGTTAGCTCAGTATAATTGCGAGAGTAAAGTCACCACCAATAATCATTAGACGGTAAACGGGTGAGCGAGACTGGTCTTTAGAGTGCATTCGGCACAGACAGACATAAGTATAGACTCAAACGAACTCCAAAACTTTAACAGCATCACATAACAGGTAGAGTTGCCCAAAACTATGCATACATGGTAGTACACAACTGACTTAACAATTCCTGTATCAGAAATTTGGCTGTGTTGGCCGTCAGTGTCACAACGATAATGTCAAAAATGTCTTCACTCACTCACCCGCTCCTAGTGCTGCAAACCCTCTAACTCGATCCGGAAAGTGCAGAAAGACATCCGCTTGTAACAGACAGTGGTAGAGCTTCTCCAACACGATGATCGGTTCCTCCAACATAACTGCACGTATACCAGAACAAACCGAACACCCATAACTCCAGACTAGAAGTAAACTGCGGCAGGGGAATGATCAGGGTAAAAGGCTGGTGTTCCCACAGGTAGATACAAAGGGGCCCATTTAACAAGCTCCATAGGGAGCTTGTGGGCCCGTGTTTCTGGCGAGTCTTCAGACTCACCAGAAACACAAGTTATGGAGCTGCGGTCTAAAGACATAACCCTGTCCGCCTGCTCTGAGCAGGCAGACATGAATCGACAGAAATCAACCCTATCGAGTACGATCGGGTTGATTGACACCCCCTTGCTGGCTGCCCATTGGCCGCGAGTTTGCAGGGGGCGGCGTTGCACCGGCAGCTCTTATGAGCTGCTGGTGCAATGCTGAATATTGCTCTCCGCATTCAACAAGGTTTTGCGGCCACACTGGGACTATCAGGATTACAAATGACTGTTCCAATTAATAAATACAGATATAAAAAGCTACATGACAATTGGATTATAATAAAGATCATCAAAACATAGGTATTAAGTAATGACTATTAATGACTATTCGAAGTGAACATTTTGAAGTGAACATGGCTTATGTATATCAATATATGCAAATGATAATAAATACCTTGTTTAGGGAATAATTTCAGTTATAGTGAGATATATAGATGGGGTGAAACAAATTATAAATAATCAATTTTTGACCTCTAAAATATTAGCCAATGCAAATTCATCAATCAATGACAATTAGAGGTCTAAGATACCTTAATAAATAAGGAACCACCTTAAATTATAACATCCCATATATCTAAACTATTAACTAATATGAACCCCTAAATTGTAAATTGGATCTATGATGCGTATAAAAGGGGAAAACTAGGAGGTGAGTAGGTAGTTTATAGGAGTAATGGTGATATAAAGTTCCGCCTCAGACTATCTATAGTCCACTGGACATCCAGACTCAACGTTGCCAGTAATTAATAATATCAAACTCTAAATTGAAGCCTATGGGAGTTAGACAATTGAGTCTGAATATCCAGTAGACCTGCTATCTGCAAAGCAATGTGAACCTATCTCCCCCTCTAGAGGATCTTTTGATTTGCTCAATTGCTCTCCACTTAAAACTACTGACATCTTGGAGATGCACCTCCAAAAAATGCCTAGATAGAGCTGAACATGGCCTCTCACCTGATATGTAAGATAGATGTTCCCTGATACGGGTACCCACATCTCTCATGGTTCTACCTACATAGCTTTTAGAACACAGGGTACACTCAACAACATAGATCACAAATGTTTATTTGCAATTAACACAGCCTCTAGTGTCAAATGTTTTACCTGAATGGAAAGAGGGAAAGGTCTTACCAACCTTAACAAAGTCACAAGTTACATTTATGTCTCCCACATTTGAATGTCCCATTATGTTTTAACCATGAGCTACTTGAATCAGCTTCCTTCAACACGCTAGGAGATAAAATGTTACCTAGTGTGACATTTCTCTTGGCAACATACATGCACTCGCCTTCCACTATATCTCAATTTTTTATCACCCATAAGTATGGGCAGATTCTTTTTTTTTTTTTTTTTTTATTTAAATTTCTTTATTTACAATCAACAATGTATACAATGTTCCAACATAATTTAGAGCCACACAAAGGGCATGATAATGAAATACATAACACATGTGATAAACTAATTCTATTAACACAAAAATTAGATTTCTGTTCAAAAAAAAAAAAAAAAAAAAAAAAAAGGGGATAAAGGGAAAAGGGAGTTAAATTACCATATCCCCAACAACACCAGGTCGGAATCCCGAAAAGGGTATATTAGATATTCAATTTCATTTGGCGGGAGTGCTTTTATAAACATTGACCATTTAAGAAAAAACCTGGTAACTTCATAGTTATTAGCTGTATTAGTATCAATTTGCTCAAGAAGACATTGCTTCATTAGGCAATTTTTAATTTCTGGTATGCTAGGGACTGTTCGTAATTTCCATTTTTTAAAAATGAGATATCTAGCGGCCAGTATAGTCAAATTAGTAATTCTATTGTTACTTTGCTTACTCTCCGAAAAAAGGAAAACCATATCTACTGCAGATATTGTCAGAGTGGGGTTATTCAGTATTTTGCGAAGCCAAAATTGGACTTTCAGCCAGATGTTTCTAACTTTTGGACAGGTCCATGTCATGTGCAGAAGGTTTGCGGAAGGAAAAGAGCATTTAGGACAACTAGCAAAATTAACATTTCCACATTTAAACCCTTTTTCTGGAGTGAAATATGACATGTGAATTACTTTCAAATGGGACTCCCTCCAGGTTGAGGAAAGAGTTTGCATAACAACTTGAACTGAAGAATATAATAATTTGGGATCTAGTTCTTGCATTAATAGTGCAGCCCACTTAATACACAGCTTATCCAGGTTCAATGTTCCCCGGTCTGAGACTAGAGCATTATACCCTGGAGTAATTGACATGCATCCATTTTTAACTAATACCAACCAATTTTCGATATTTCCCAGTGACCAATTCCAGCCATGATCAGTTAAAAGTTTTTGAGCGTAATGTCTCGCTTGAAGATAAGCAAAGAAATTTCTTTGCGGGAGATTAAATTCATGCCTAAGGGAATCAAATGTTTTAACTCATTGTCTTTCCAAGTCTATTATTTGTATTACATTAGCAAGACCCTCCTGCTTCCATTTTGAAAAGAGTACTGAATTTAGACCTGCTGGGAATTGAGGATTCCCCAGAAGTGGAAGATATCTTGAGACTCTGTATTCTATAACTAGCCTGTTACACATCTTTTTCCATGCCAAAATTGGATTATATATGGATCTCAATTTCTTTAGTGCAAGAGGTATGAAACCAACATTAGCATGAATAAGTGCAACAAGAGAAACGGGACTTGTTATATTTTTTTCTAGATTGTTATTAGTAATGTAATCTTTTGAAAATATCCAATCTGTTACTATGCGGGCCAGAGAGACATAATTATAGGCCTTAAGATCAGGTAAAGCTAGACCCCCATATTTAATGGGGAGATAGAGCTTCTGCAGGGAAATTCTAGACCTCTTGTTTTGCCATATAAATGACCGCAAGGCTGAGTCAAAGGATGTCAGGTCTTTTTTTCTAAGAATTACAGGAGTATTTTGAAGAATGTAGAGTATTTTTGGAAGTAAAATCACCTTGTAAGCAGCTATTCGTCCCGAAAGGGACAGCGGTAAATTATGCCAGTTTTTAAAAGTATCTTTAATTTTATTTATAATTGGTATAATATTTAGGGTGTACCATCTATCAGGGTTCGGAGATATCATAATTCCTAGATATCTAAATGAATCCTGGACTATGGAAAAAGGTATATTTATGCATGATTCCTTAGTCTGTTTAATCCAGAGAAATTCTGATTTTGTGACATTCACCTTGTATCCGGAAAAAGATCCGAATTGTTGTAAAATTAGAAGAAGTCTGGGTATATTTGTTTTGGTGTTAGTCATATATATCAGAATGTCATCTGCATAAAGTGCAATTTTTGATTCATGACTGCCTATTTTAATTCCCTCTAATTGCTGTCTTATTGATATGGCAAGCGGTTCGATAGCAATATCAAAAAGGATGGGGGACAGGGGGCAGCCTTGCCGAGTCCCTCGCCGCAGGAGAATATCCTGTGAGAGAGTCCCGTTAACTATCATCCTTGTAGATGCTTTACGGCACAGATTTGTGACAAACTTAAGAAAATTCCCTTTCAGCCCAAATTGCTCTAGTGAAAATAGAAGGTGGTCGTGCTGAACCGAGTCAAAAGCCTTCTCGGCATCTATGGCTAGAATTGCCTGATCCATGTTAGAACCCTCCCCTAGTGAATCTGAGCCATCATTTGTTCTAAGATAATCAATAATAAGCATGAGTTCTCTGATTTTAGCGGACGAATTCCTATTCTTTATAAACCCAGCTTGATCAGAGTTAATAATAAGAGGTAGAACTAATTGCAGCCGTTGGGCTAAAATAGAAGTTAAATGTTTGTAATCTGAATTCATGAGAGCAATAGGTCTATAAGATTCCTTTAATACTGGGTCTTTCCCTTTTTTTAGAAGCAACGTCGTGTAGGATGCTGAAAAATTTGCCGTAGGCTCATTGCCCTGTACGTATATGTAATTAAATAGAGCAGTTACATAGGGTGTTATACTTTGTGAAGTTATTTTGTAAAATTCGTTAGGGAGTGCATCTGGACCAGGAGATTTATTAGAGGGTAAATTTTTAATTGTGTTGGCCACTTCTAAGTTAGTTATAGGAGAATACAGCTGTTCTAGTGCATCCGAAGGTATTAAGGGATGCAAAATCTTTTTCCAAAAATCATCTCTTTGTGTGATATTCGGAGGTTCACAGTTATATAAATCAGTATAATAGTTAAAAAAGGTTCTGATAAGGTCTTCAGAAGACCTAACTTTTTGACCATTAACATTTAATGCGTCTATCATCTGAGAGCCCTTTTCCTGTTTAAGAAGTTTTGCCAGTTTACCTTATTTATTCCCATGCCTATGTAATTTTGCAGAAAATCTGATATCCTTTTGTGTTGATTTAAACAACAGCAATGAGTCCCTTTCTCCTAATGCTGCGATATACTTAGCCCAGTTTAGCTGTGTGCTTTCAATTAAATAAGAATTATACGCATTTGTCACTGCACGTAAAAGCTCATTCTCCCTTTTTTTAAGTTTTTTGCTTCGTGTGATGGTGTATGCCAGAATTTCTCCCCTTAAGACCGCTTTTGCGGTTTCCCAAAATAAGTCAGGGCGATTCAGAGCTTCCGAGTTAAATGTTATGTATTCCCTGAATTTTATTTCCAACCAATTTTTGAACTTAACATCTGATGCCAGGTATGTAGGAAAAAAAAATCGATTATTCCTTAAATGGGAGGCGTCTATTTGAAACTCAAGGGAAATAGGAGCATGATCTGAAATGACTATAGGTGAAATTTGAGCAAAAACTTTCCATTTACATAAACGTTCATCCAGTAAAAGTAAGTCAATTCGTGAAAGCGATTTATGCGCTTTTGACATACATGTGTAATCATGTGTATCGGGGTGTTGTAATCTCCAAATGTCATGGATTTTGAGATTATTGAACATTCTTAGAAACAATTTTGCCTCTAATTTGTCCCTTTTGGTCTTTTGAGTGGCTGAATTTTGCCGCATTCTATCTAGGGGATATTGTGGGGCCATATTGAAGTCACCACCCATTATTAAGAAACCCTCTGCATATTCCATAAGCCCAAAATAACAAATTAAAAATATTCGGAGCATATACATTACATATGGTGTAAAGGGTATTGGCAATTTTAACCTTTAGTATAAAATATCTCCCTTCCTGGTCTGATTCAGTGCCTATCGTTTCATATTTGAGTTTCTTTCCCATCAGAATGGCCACCCCACCCTTACGTTTCACACTAGGTGAAGAAAAAAAAAATTCTTTTACCCAGGAAGATTTTAATTTGAGAACTTCTTCGGCTCTCAAATGCGTCTCTTGTAACAATGCAATAGACGTGTTCTCTTTCTTCAAATATGATATTATCGTTTTTCTTTTAATGGGGGAGGTAAGGCCGCCAATGTTCCAAGATAAAATTTTAAATCCGGTTGCCGTACTAATTATTTACACGTAGTGGAGGAAGAGGGAAAAGAAACACAGAACAAAAAAAAAAAAAAAACATAGAAGAAAGAGAAGAAAAGAAAAAAACATAATAAGAGGTGAGAGTTTTGCCACACAAACTCTCAACCAACCCAAACTGCAGGGGTTCAACCATCATTAAAACGAGATAAGGGAATAAAGGGAATTTAATGCATAGAGAGGAAAAAACAAAAAAAAAAAACATAGGCATCTTTAGTTGATACCTATATCAGCATATCTCTACCTATTTTTCTGACTGGTATTTGCATAAAATTTACCTGCTGCTGTAGCTGTGTCAAAGAAATGAATATCATCATCGCATACCACTCTAAGCCTTGCTGGATGTAAAATAGTAGCCCTCAACCCATGCTGTATAAACTTTGTGCACCATGGGGCTAATTCCCTTCTTTTCATTGCAGTATCTACTGCATAATCCTGAAATATAAAAAATTGTGTGCCCCCCAGAAAAACAGGTTGATGCTTTCGATAAAGTTGGAGGAAAGTTATGGGCAGATTCTTTTTAATGATCTTGCAAATCTGATCATACTGGTTTGAAAATGATGTGACAAACTGGCTTTTTTGCTGCATAGACTTAGCCGGTCTCTTCTTATTGGGGGAATTGTTTAACAGAGAATTCCTCTCCATCTTTGTTACCTCCTGCAAAGCTCTATCTACTGTTGTCTTGGAATAGCCCCTTTCTCTAAGCCTTTTGCTGAGTTGTCTGCTCTCATCCCGAAACGTGCTCTCCATGGTGCAGTTCTGGCATATCCTCATAAACTGCCCCTTGGCAATGCCTTTAAACACATGCCTAGGATGACTACTACTCGCATGCAAGAGGCTATTGCCGGCTATTGGTTTCCGGAAGAGAGCAGACACTACCCTGTCCTCTGAAGGCAGGCCTCGAAATGAGATGTCCAAAAAAGATATTACATCCTTGTTTCACTCATAAGTGAACTTTAGATCCACGTCATTGGCATTTAGGTTATTCACAAACTGTTCAGCCCCAGTTAGGCCGGTAGACCATACTATGAGCAGATCGTCTATATATCGGATATACCTGACTATATGAGTGGAAATTGGGGCGTTGCCATCTCCATAGATGTGGGACCTCTTCCACCACCCCATAAAGAGGTTCGCATAGGAGGGGCGAATTTCCCCTCCATAGCGGCACCACATCTCTGGAGATAGAAGCGCCCCTGGAACATAAAAAAATTATGCTCCAGTAGGAATTTCACTGCCCCGTACCACCATATCTTTCATTTCTGAAGACAGCTCTGTGTATAAATCCAAAAAGTACTCAACAGCTCTCAGGCCATAAGTATGGAGGATTGAGGAGTACAGTGACACAACATCCACTGTCAGCCAACTGTACTCCTCTCTCCAAAAAACCCTCTCCATTTTGCATATTGCTTGTGTGGTATCCTTAACGTAGCTGGGAAGTCTGGAAACAAGGGGTTGCAAGAAATGGTCAACCCATTTAGATAAAGGTTCCATCACTGAACCTATCCCAGCCACAATGCCTTTCACATTTTGTATGCTTTTATGCACCTTAGGGAGGTGGTGGAAGATGGGAACAACTGGATCCTTGACCAGCATCCATAAGCCCATCCTCCACTGCCTCATCAACCAAATGTTTCAGTTCTCGCAGGAATCTTTTAGAAGGATGCCCCGGGAGTATAGCATATGCCTCATCATCCTGTAACTGGCGCAAAGCCTCAGCCACATAGCTACTCCTGTCCATGACTACCACGCTTCCTCCCTTATCCGACTGTTTAATCACAATCTGTTTATTGTTTTGTAGCCCAGCTAGCGCAGTTTTTTCTTTAACAGTCAAATTGTGGGGTCCAGCCTGTGTAGTTATGGACAGGTCAGTCAGATCCTCTACAACTCTTTGATGAAACATCTCAAGCAATTTCCCCCTTGCCTGAAGGGGGTAAAAGGATGATGCCGATTTCAGAGTTGGTATAGTAACCTTCATATCTGTCACGTTCTGTTCACATCCCTCTTTATACAGACCTTCAAGGGATACTAAGGTACAGGAATCAATGAAATCCAGGTTATTCAAGTTGCCTGATGTATCAGGTCTATTTTCCACACATCCAGAATCAGGGGTCTGAGATCTCGTATAAGTTTGTTCACATCAAGAATAGTCTGAAACAGATCAAAATTTCTTGATGGGACAAAGCCCAATCCATAATTAAGTACCTTGGTTTCAACCACTGATAGTGGATATGTGGAAATATTGATAACCAAGTTCATTGACATTTCTTCTGTTTTTTGTTTTTCATTCTCAACGAATACCTGGCCTGTTCCTGGTTCCCCCCTCCATATTTGGGGTTCCTGTACCTTGAGTCCCGCCCCCCTTAAAGTGCCTCTGGGCCTCATGAAAAACCTGCATACTTGAGTATTGGCTAGTATTCTGTGGGGTCATGGTTTCAGGATGAGACTTCGGTCTGGTCCCTTGATTGGGTGCACTTTTAAGGATACTTTTAGTATTACTCCCCAATGGCACTGATTTATTAAGCTGTGATGACTGTTCATCAATGCTTGACTGTTTATCACCCGAGGCCCCTTCAAAATTCAAGGCAAACCTGTCCTCATCAGAGGCTTCTACCTCTGAATCAGAAAATGTAACCCTTTTTGGGGGATGGGGTGCAGAACCTAGTGCCTTTTGTTTATTACCCCTATAATTTCTCCAATTCTTATTCTTGTTCTTAGTTTTTTGGGGGAGATTACCCATAGAGGATAAATCCTGTCCATCAGCATTGAACCAGGATTTATTCCTTTGGCATCTTCGCCACACATACACTATGCCTTGTAAGTAATCTTTCTGATCCCTAAGGAACTTACTGTGTTTCGTCTGAATTACTAGTTTTTTAGATTCTTCCATTGTTTTCCTTAAAATAGCATCAAATTTCATATATACATCACAATTGTTAAACTTATCCATGTCAGACTGTATATTAACTAATTTAGTTTTGACCTCAGCAAGTAAAACATCTTTGTATTCAATGAGTAAAGAAATAAGTGTAAGTGAACAGTCAGTCAAGGCTTGATTCCAACGATTAACAAAATCAGTGTCCTTTATATCATAGGTAGGAAACTTGTTCAGTCTAAGTCCCCTTGGTATCATCTTTAGTTCCAAATATTTATTAAGGATCCATTTATCCCATTTCAACTTTTGCTCCTTGAGCTTAAGATTCTCATAATCCTGGAAGAGGTCGCCCAACATCGTTTTAGGGGAATCATGACTGAATACATCTTCCAGGCTCAACATATCTAAATTGTCCTCATCGATCTCCTTAAAAAACTTATTGTCCATATCCTGCATATCTTCCATCATTTATGGTAATAATTGAGTAAGCACAAGATTACACAAAACCTGTGGTTAACAGAGCACACCAGACTAATCCTATTAGGATAATATAATCCCCAGTCAAATATAAACACAAACACAAATATTAGCCAGGGTTTAGATAAGAATATTATGAACAATCTTTGTGTAGAAATGTAGCCGCCTCTTAAACAAGAGATAATTTAGCAAGAGTTAGTTCGGTAGAATTGCGAGAGTAAAGTCACCACCAATAATCATTAGCCGGTAAACGGGTGAGCGAGACTGGTCTTTAGAGTGCATTCGTCACAGACAGACATAATTATAGACTCAAACGAACTCCAAAACTCTAACCGCATCACATAGCAGATAGAGTTGCCCAGAACTATGCATACATGGTAGTACACAACTAACGTACCAATTCCTGTATCAGAAATGTGGCTGTGTTGGCCATCAGTGTCACAACGATAATGTCAAAAATGTCTTCAGTCACTCACCCGCTCCTAGTGTTGCAAACCTTCTATATCTATCCGGAAAGTGCAGAAAGACATCCGCTTGTAACTGACAGCGGTAGAGCAGCAGTAGCGCTTGCAGCTTCTCCAACACGCTGATGGGCTCCTCCTCCTGTATCAGCACCAACGTCACTTCACGTATACCGGAAAAAAACAAACACCCATAACTCCAGACTAGAAGTAAACTGCGGCAGGGGAATGATCTGGGTAAAAGGCTGGTGTTCCTACAGGTAGATACAAAAACTCCAAAAGTAAAAAACGGATCCCTGAAGTCCGATGTTCAAGCAATCAAAAAAGAAAAATTTCAACTTGGAGCCATAAAAATGTATACACTTTAATTCATCATAAAAATGTGGAGCATAAAATGGACAAAGAAAGGCATTCCTAAGCCCAAAATCTGGTCTGACCGGTTTCGGTCCTATAGACTGTAATCATAGACACAATAGGTGACACTAGTGAGCACCTTCAATAGCATACAAAGCATTCTGATTGGATTATAAAAAAACATATGACCTAGGAAAATAGAAAGGCCCTTAAAGGAGCATACTCCAAAAGAATTATATATATATTGGATGGATCAATAAGGCACTAGGAGCAATATAGCTTATATCTAGATGAAAAAAACATAATTCAATTAAACAACCCTGTGGTTAATAAATACAGATATAAAAAGCTACATGACAATTGAATAATAATAAAGATCATCAAAACATAGGTATTAAGTAATGACTATTAATGAATATTCAAAGTGAACATGGCTTATGTATATCAATACATGCAAATGATAATAAATACCTTGTTTAAGGAATAATTTCAGTTATAGTGAGATATATAGATGGGGTGAAAAAAATAATAAATAATCAATTTTTGACCTCTAAAATATTAGCCAATGCAAATTCATCAATCAATGACAACTAGAGGTCTAAGATACCTTAATAAATAAGGAACCACCTTAACTTATAACATTCCATATATCTAAATTAACTAATATGAACCCCTAAATTGTAAATTGGATCTATGATGCGTAAAAAAGGGGAAAACTAGGAGGTGAGTAGGTAGTTTATAGGAGTAAAGGGGATATAAAGTTCCGCCTCAGACTATCTATAGTCCACTGGCCATCCAGACTCAACATTGCCAGTAATTAATAATATCAAACTCTGAATTGAAACCTATGGGAATTAGACAATTGAGTCTGAATATCCAGTAGACCTCCTGTCTGACCTTGTTCTGAATCCAATTCAATATCTCTGAAAACAGTATTCTGAACCAAGGGATCTGGGATAGACTGAAACCAAGCCTCCATGAAGAGGTTTAATCTGCCCCCTATCAGGATCACTGGATCGGAGGCTGCACCTTCAGAGGTCTAATGCTAACTGGACTTGTTCCAGTTAGCATTAGACCTCTAAACTGAACCAGAGTAACTTTGCTTTTGAACAGAGGAATCAGTTTTCTGTTCTTTATTCTGATGAAAGGAACTATTAGGAGCTTCGGCTTTTCCTTTAGACATCCTGTCATGAGGAAGAAAAGCTCCTTTACCTCCAGTAATTAGACAGCATATCAGCATTCCAGGATTTAAGCCACAGAGACCTCCTGGCCAGAATAGCTAAATACATGCTTTTAACATTAATTTTCAGATATCAAGCACAGCATCACAAATAAAAGAATTTGCACTCTGAAGCAAACTTAATAGATTTGCACTAACAGGGTCATCAGAAAACTGCCCTGAAAGACTGGACGACTAGAAAGTAGAAGAAGCAGCTATATCAGCAATAAAAATGTTGGGCCTGAGAAGAAAACCAGTATGTAGAAATGCAGTTATATTTAAGGATTCTAACTTCCTGTCTAAAGGGTCCTTAAAATAGGTACTGTGTTTCAAAGGGATAGTAGTACATTTAGCTAGAGTGGAAATGGCCCCATCCACTTTGGGAACTGTTTTCCCATAACTCTAGATTAGCAGCAGGCAAAGGATATAATTTTTTTAAACCTTGCAGAAGGATTAAAAGACACACCAGGTTTAGACAATTCCCTAGCAATCATGTCAGAGACAACATCAGGCACAGGGAAAACCTCAGGGAGATTAACAACAGTTTCAAAAACTGAATTTAAACAATAACAAGGTTTATCATCAGAAGATTTAGGATCTTCAACCCCTAAAGACCTCCTTTAAAAGAGAATGAATATGTTCAACAAAAAAGAAGACATATCAAGTTCTACTTTATATGAGGGATCCTCATTCCCAGAAGAAACTTTACCATCTGAAGATACCACAGTATCCTTTGGATCAGGTTACATAGCACTTGTAGAAGGTAAAATCTGAACTGAAATTTTACGCTTATTTGAAGATGGGAGAGCAGCCAAAGCCTCAGAGACAGCAGGGTTGATGAATGATTTCATAGCAGGTGGCTCCACATCAGCATTAACCTGTAATGAACAAAGAGTAAGTGCATTAGTACCCAAAAAAACAGCATTAGATGGGTCTGTATGCATCAACAAATCTAAACATGAGCCACATAAATGAGCTGAAGAAGGCACTTCAGCTTTTAAACAATAAGCACACCTAATGAAAAAAAGATGTTCAGGAGACTCAGTTTCTAGGGTAAATTTAAAGACAGAATTCTGCTGCTCCAGTATAGCATAAAGCAAAGCAATGCAATAAACAGTATAAAACCCCTTAAGAAAGCTCTTGATGAAAGGAAACCATATACCCCCACCTAAGCAGCTAAGCATAGTACTGTCCAACACGCACCAAACAACTGACTGTTTAAATTGCAAAAAGTGTGTTAAAAACCTGATGCACGCATAACGAGAAAATGTACGCTAACCTGACGTGCGTAAATTAACGTGTGGAAGTGATGCATGAAAAAGGCCGTGCGAAGACGGCTGAAATGTGTAGCAGTTCTATGTTATTACCAGACACTCTATTTTGTCCTACTGGGGCCACCATACTTTATCAACATTGGATTACTCCGTGACCTGTTTGCAAGCACAGGAGTGCACGCGCTCGGAGTTGCATGGGTAATAAGCCATCTGCGGTACATCCGCCAACTTTGAGACCTTGTCCTGTGTGAACACCAAGATATAAAAGGTCAGTGTTCACCTTGATCTTCCGGACGATACCCCTGGATTCATTGTGAGACAATTTCAGCACTTCAGCAGTTTTTTCCCAAATAAGATACTGAGTGAGTACTTGCATATCTTACCTAGAGACTTTGTGTTATACTCCGCTGCTGTACGAGTCATACCAATGTGATTTGTGCACAATAGTTTACTCTTAATAATGCAGTTTTCTTTTTAACATTGTAATTTTACCTTGTCACGTTTTTGATCATGCATGATATGTTTTAGTTTGACCATAGGAGACAAAATTCCTTCAACTTCATATGTTTTTACAAATAAATGTCTTTAAATATATTACTTTTAATATTTGTGTGCTATTTAAACATATTAACTTTTAATATTTGCGTACTGTTTGAGACACATAGTGATAGTATATCCACCTATATAGTTCGTACCACAAGTTCTGCTTTTATATTGCTTTCCTACGCCTAGATTACGAGTTTGGTGTTAGCCTTAAAAAGCAGCGTTGCTTTTTAACGCCCGCTGGTATTACGAGTCAGGCAGAAAAGGGTCTACCGCTCACTTTTCTTCCGCGACTCGAGGCTACCGCAAATCCCCTTACGTCAATTGCGTATCCTATCTTTTTAATGGGACTTGCCTAACGATGGTATTACGAGTCTTGGAAGAAGTGAGTGGTAGACCCTTTCCTGTCCAGACTCCTACCACATTTAAAAGTCAGTAGTTAAGAGTTTTATGAGCTAACGCCGGAACATAAAGCTCTTAATTAAAGTGCTACAAAGTACACTAACACCCATAAACTACCTATTAACCCCTAAACCGTGGCCCCCCCACATCGCAAACACTATAATAAATTTTTTTAACCCTAACCTGCCGACAGGACATGCCGCCACCTACATTATACCTATGAACCCCTAATCTGCTGCCCCTAACATCGCCGACACCTACATTATATTTATTAACCCCTAATCTGCCGCTCCCAATGTTGCCGCAACCTAACTACACTTATTAATCCCTAATCTGCCGACCGGACATCGCCGCCACTTTAATAAATGTATTAACCCCTAAACCGCCGAACTCCACCTCGCAAACACTAGTTACATTTTATTAACCCCTAATCTGACTGCCCTAACATCGCCAACACCTACTTACATTTATTAACCCCTAATCTGCCACCCCCAACGTCGCCGCTACTATATTAAATTTATTAACCCCTAAACCTAAGTCTAAACCTAACCCTAACCCCCCTAACTTAAATATAATTTAATTTAAAATAAATAAATTTAACAAAATTAAATAAATTATTCCTATTTAAAACTAAATACTTACCGATAAAATAAACCCTAAGATAGCTACAATATAACTAATTGTAGCTAGCTTAGGATTTATATTTATTTCACAGGCAACTTTGTATTTATTTTAACTAGGTACAATAGTTATTAAATAGTTATTAACTATTTAAAATCTACCTAGATAAAATAAGTACAAAATTACCTGTAAAATAAATCCTAACCTAAGTTACAATTACACCTAACACTACACTATCATTAAATTAATTACCTAAACTACCTACAATTAATTACAATTAAATTCAATAAACTAAATTACGAAAAAAAAACACTAAATTACAGAAAATAAAAAAAATACAAGAAGTTTAAACTAATTACACCTAATCTAAGCCCCCTAATAAAAAAAGGCCCCCAAAATAATAAAATGCCCTACCCACTGCCTGTAAGACCTTTCTCCCAAAAATAGCCTCCGAAGAAGCAAAAGTATCGAATTTGTAGAATTTAGAAAAAGTATGAAGCGAAGACCAAGTCGCTGCCTTACAAATCTGTTCAACAGAGGCCTCATTTTTAAAAGCCCATGTGGAAGCTACCGCTCTAGTGGAATGAGCTGTAATTCTTTCAGGAGGCTGCTGGCCAGCAGTCTCATAAGCTAAGTGTATTATACTTCTTAGCCAGAAAGATAGAGAAGTTGCCGAAGCCTTTTGGCCTCTCCTCTGTCCAGAGTAGACAACAAACAAAGCAGATGTTTGACGAAAATCCTTCGTAGCTTGTAAATAAAACTTTAAAGCACGAGCCACATCAAGATTATGTAAAAGACATTCCTTCTTTGAGGAAGGATTAGGACATAATGAAGGAACAACAATCTCCTGATTGATGTTCTTATTAGAAACTACCTTAGGAAGAAACCCAGGTTTGGTACGCAAAACTACCTTATCTGCATGGAAAATCAGATAAGGGGAATCACACTGTAAAGCAGATAACTCCGAAACTCTTCGAGCCGAGGAGATAGCTACCAGAAACAGAACTTTCCAAGATAAAAGTTTAATATCTATGGAATGCAGTGGTTCAAACTGAACCCCTTGAAGAACCTTAAGAACCAAATTTAAACTCCAAGGCGGAGCAACAGGTTTAAACACAGGCTTAATTCTAACTAAAGCCTGACAAAACGCCTGAACGTCTGGAACCTCAGCCAGACGTTTGTGCAAAAGAATAGACAGAGCAGAAATCTGTCCCTTTAAGGAACTAGCAGACAATCCTTTCTCCAATCCCTCCTGGAGAAAAGATAATATTCTAGGAATCCTGACTTTACTCCATGAGTAACCCTTGGATTCACACCAATGAAGATATTTACACCATATCTTATGATAGATTTTCCTGGTGACAGGCTTTCGAGCCTGAATTAAGGTATTAATGACCGACTCGGAAAAACCACGCTTTGATTGAATCAAGCGTTCAATCTCCAAGCAGTCAGATGCAGAGAAATTAGATTTGGATGTTTGAAAGGACCCTGAAGTAGAAGGTCCTGTCTCAGCGGCAGAGTCCATGGTGGAAAGGATGACATGTCCACCAGATCTGCATACCAAGTCTTGTGTGTCCACGCAGGAGCTATCAAAATCACCGAAGCTCTCTCCTGCTTGATCTTGGCAATCAGACGAGGGAGCAGAGGAAACGGTGGGAACACATAAGCCAGGCTGAAGGACCAGGGCGCTGCTAGAGCATCTATCAGCGCTGCCTTGGGACCCTGGACCTGGACCCATAACAAGGAAGCTTGGCATTCTGACGAGACGCCATGAGATCCAGTTATGGTTTGCCCCATAGTTGAATCAGCTGGGCAAATACCTCCGGATGGAGCTCCCACTCCCCCGGATGAAAAGTCTGCCGACTTAGAAAATCTGCCTCCCAGTTCTCTACTCCTGGGATATGGATAGCTGAGAGATGGCAAGAGTGAACCTCTGCCCATAGAATTATCTTTGAAACCTCCAACATCGCCAGGGGGCTCTTTGTACCCCCCTGATGGTTGATATAGGTCTCAGTCGTGATGTTGTCTGACTGAAATCTGATGAACCTGACCACAGCTAGCTGAGGCCAAGCCTGAAGAGCATTGAATATCGCTCTTAGTTCCAGAATGTTTATCAGAAGGAGGGCTTCCTCCTGAGTCCACGAACCCTGAGCCTTCAGGGAGTTCCAGACTGCGCCCCAGCCCAGAAGGCTGGCATCTGTCGTCACTATAGTCCATTCTGGCCTGCGGAAGCTCATTCCCCTGGACAGATGGACCCGAGATAGCCACCAGAGAAGAGAATCTCTGGTCTCTTGATCCAGATTTAGCAGAGGGGACAAATCTGTGTAATACCCATTCCACTGATTGAGCATGCAAAGTTGCAGTGGTCTGAGATGTAGGCGGGCAAACGGAACTATGTCCATTGCCGCTACCATTAAGCCGATTACTTCCATACACTGAGCCACTGACGGCTGAGAAGTGGAATAAAGAGCACGGCAGGAAGTTAGAAGCTTTGACAACCTGACCTCTGTCAGAAAATCTTCATTTCTACTGAATCTATCAGAAGTTCCTAGGAAGGAAACTCTTGTGAGAGGGGAGAGAGAACTCTTTTCTTCGTTCACCTTCCACCCGTGAGACCTCAGAAAGGCCAGAACAATGTCCGTATGGGACTTGGTGATTTGAAAAGTCGACGCCTGTATCAGAATGTCGTCTAGGTAAGGGGCCACCGCTATGCCCTGTGGCCTTAGAACCGCCAGTAGGGACCCTAGAACCTTCCTAAAGATTCTTGGTGCCGTGGCTAACCCGAAGGGAAGAGCCACAAACTGGTAATGCCTGTCTAGGAAGGCAAACCTGAAAAACCGATGATAATCTCTGTGTATCAGAATGTGGAGATAAGCATCCTTTAAGTCCACGGTAGTCATATATTCACCCTCCTGGATCAAAGGTAGGATGGTTCCAATA